>NC_061511.1:204519878-204586387 GCF_022539505.1 Lolium rigidum | reverse complement strand
GGTTTTGGATGCACAAGAAGCATTCCCTCTCAGTACAAGGCTTTGGGCTAGCAAGGTTGTTTGAAGCAAACACAAGTATGAACCGGTACAGCAAAACTTACATAAGAACATATTGCAAGCATTATAAAACTCTACACTGTCTTCCTTGTTGCTCAAACACTTTTACCAGAAAATATCTAGACCTTAGAGAGACCAATCATGCAAACCAATTTTCAACAAGCTCTACGATATTTCTCCACTAATAGGTTTAAACTACATGGTGCAAGAGCTTAATCATGATCTACTTGAGAGCTCAAAACAATTGCCAAGTATCAAATTATTCAAGACAATATGAAGCATTTTCTGTTTCCAACCAAATAACAATAAGTGCAGCGGTTTTCAACTCCGCCATGAACATTAAAATAAAGCTAAGAACACCATTGTTCATATGAAAAAGAGGAGCGTGTCTCTCTCCCACACAAGGATTGCTAGGATCCGAATTTATTCAAACACATACAAAAATAAAAAACACACAGACGCTCCAAGTAAAGCACATATGATGTGACCGAATAAAAATATAGTTTCAATAGAAGAAACCTGATAAGTTGATGAAGAAGGGGATGCCTTGGGCATCCCCAAGCTTAGACGCTTGAGTCTTCTTCAAATATGCAGGGATGAACCACGGGGGCATCCCCAAGCTTATACTTTTCACTCTTCTTGATCATATATCATCCTCCTCTCTTGACCCTTGAAAACTTCTGCCACACCAAACTTCTCATAAATTTCATTAGAGGGGTTAGTTCCCAAAAAACTTTAATCCACTTTGGTCCTGTAGTGACACATTGCAAGAACTCAATAAAACATTAGCTACAGCTCTCCACGTCTAGAAAGCCTCACTTAAAGTCCACAAGAGACAATGCAAAAAACAGAGACAGAATCTGCCAAAACAGAACAGCCAGTAAACACCGATTTTTACGAGGTACTTCCGTTGCTCAAATCAGAAAACTCAAAACTAATGAAAGTTGCGTACATATCTGCGGATCACGCATGTAAGTTGGCAGATTTTTTTGATTTTTTACAGAGAGTTCTGCTCAAATTCGTGACAGATAGAAATCTGTTTCTGCGCAGAAATCCAAATCTAGCATCAACCTTCTATTAGAGACTTCACTTGGCACAACAATGCATTAAAATAAAGATAAGGAGAGGTTGCTACAGTAGTAACAACTTCCAAGACACAACAAAAAAGTAGCAAAATAAAGACATGGGTTATCTCCCAAGAAGTGCTTTCTTTATAGCCATTAAGATGGGCTCAGCAATTTTAATGATGCTCAAATAAGGATGAGAGTTGAAGCAAAAGAGAGCATCAAAAAGCAAGTTCAAAACACATTTAAGTCTAACCCACTTCCTATGCATAGGAATCTTGTACATAAATAAATTCATGAAGAACAAAGTGACAAGCATAAGAAGATAAAACAAGAGTAGCTTCAAAAGTTTCAGCATATAGAGAGGTGTTTTAGTACCATGCAAATTTCTACAACCGTATTTTCCTCTCTCATAATAATTTTCAGTAGCTTCATGGATAAACTCAACAATATAACTATCACATAAAGCATGCTTTTCATGATTCACAAACACATAATTTTTATCAAGCTCAGAAATAATAGGATTAAAACTTTCAAACCCACTTTTATCAATAATATAACAAGATGATTGATCAATCTCAAAAGATATGGGACTCATAGATAAAGCCAAGAACTCTCCAATCCCATTTTCATTACTAGTACAATTAATATTATCAATTAACATAGGACCATCATCTAGAGATTTATCATAAACATTTGCCAAGCAAAACTCTTTAGTACCACGCATTTCGACATCAGGCACAAACAAAGCATTATCATAAGATTTATCAAAGTAGCATGGATTATCATAAATGATAGTAGCATAATTATTCTCACAAGTTTTACTCATAGGGAATATTTCAAGAGAATCCACAGGAACATAACATTCATCCTCTTTCGGTAAGCACGGAGGACAATCAAATAGTGTAAGAGATAAAGAGTTACTCTCATTAGAAGGTTGGCATGGGTAGCTAATCCATTCTTCCTCCTTTTGTTCATCACTCTCCTCTTCTTTTTCATCCAATGAGCTTTCAGGTTCATCAATTTCCTCCTCTTTTTCATACAATGAGCTTTCAGGTTCATCAATTTCTTCTTCCACTGGTTCCTGCAAATTGTGAGTGCATTCTTGTGCATTAATGAGTCTCTCTTTATAATCAATGATATAAGGATTATCGCTGTAAGTTTCTATGCAAAAATTTAGGATAGAAGAGACATAATCTTTTAGGTCCATACAAACAGCACAAGTTTCATAATTTTTAGACATGAATGATTCTATCTCAGAGGCTCCCATAAGTAAGACAAATTGTTCTACCTCTTCGAACCCAAAATGAATATAGCTATTCCAATTATAGTTCTTAATTAAAATTTCCTCACTAAAGCCACATTGAAATTTAAGATGTTTAGTATCCTGTTTAGAGCAACAGTTTATATCATGGCGTTTAAGCAAGATTTTAGCAATTGTATTTAATTTTTCTATCACAGCACTCATAACTTTTCCCGTTCTTGATTCTCTATAATTATTATGTAATGCTATAAGCTCCAAATAGGTTGTAGGTTCTCCCATAATAGCATTTTTAATTTTTAGGTTTTTCAAATTTTTATGGATTTTCGGGTATATAGGGAAAATAAAACAAGACAAAAATAAACTAGACAAAAGTAAACTAAGCAAAATAAAACTAGACAAAAATAAACTAAGCACAAATAAACTAGAAAAAATTAAACTAAGCAAAAATAAACTAGACAAAAGTAAACTAAGCAAAACAAAATAAAATAAAACAAAAACAGAGAGAGAGGTAGAGTGTACTCCCCAGGTGAACTATTGAGTAGAGCTATGCCTCCCCGGCAACGGCGCCAGAAAATAGTCTTGATAACCCACAAGTATAGGGGATCGCAACAGTCTTTGAGGGAAGTAAAACCCAAATTTATTGATTCGACACAAGGGGAGGTAAAGAATACTTATAAGCCTTAACAACTAAGTTGTCAATTCAGCTGCACCTGGAAAAGCACTAGTAACAGGGGTGATGTGAAAGCAGCAGTAATATGAGAGCAATGGCACGAGAAAATAGTTGATACTACTTCCAATGACATGTAGAACGAGTATATGATGATGAGAGATGGACCGGGGTTCCCAGCTATCTACACTAGTGGTAACTCTCCAATAACAAGCGTTGGGTGAACAAATTACAGCTTGGGCAATTGATAGGATTGAAATAGCATTAAGACAGTAACATCAAGATTATTAATCATGTAGGCATGTTTTCCATATATAGTCATACGTGCTCGCAATGAGAAACTTGTATAACATCTTTTGTCCTACCAGCACGGTGGCAGCCGGGCCTCAAGGGAATCTACTCGGAAATTAAGGTACTCCTTTTAATAGAGCACCGGAGCAAAGCATTAATACTCCGTGAAAACATGTGATCCTCATACCTAAGCCTTCCCCTCCAGTTATCCCAGCTTGCTTGTCACTCCGGGGCCTCGGGTTCCGGACATAGACATGTGCAAACAACTTGTAGATACAATCTAAACAATAAGTATAGAGCTTAAATCTAAGATCATGCCACTCGGGCCCTAGTGACAAGCATTAAACACAACAGGATTGCAGCAACAATAACTTCACAAACTTTATAGATAGACTAATCATAATGTAACAATCCATCGAATCCCAACAAACACAACACCGATTACATCAGATGAATCTCAATCATGTAAGGCAGCTCATGAGATCATTGTATTGAAGTACATGGGGGAGAGAATACCAACTAGCTACAGCTAGAACCCGTAGTCCATGGGGCAACTACTCACGGAGCATGATGGAGGCGGTGGCGTCGATGGAGATGGCTTCCGGGGGCACTTCCCCGTCCCGGCGGCGTGCCGGAACAGAGATTCTGTCCCCCAAATTGGAGTTTCGCGATGGTGGGGGCGCCCCTGGAGTCTTTCTGGAGTTTCGTCAATCGGTATCGCGTTTTTAGGTCGAAAGGGGTCTTATAGGTGATGTCTACGGGTGCTTCTATTCTTGTATACAGTGTTGGGCCTCCAAGAGCAGAGGTTTGTAGAACAGCAGCAAGTTTTTCCTTAAGTGGATCAACCAAGGTTTATCGAACTCAGGGAGGAAGAGGTCAAAGATATCCCTCTCAAGCTACCCTGCAATCACGATACAAGAAGTCTCTTGTGTCCCCAACACACCTAATACACTTGTCAGATGTATAGGTGCACTAGTTCGGCGAAGAGATAGTGAAATACAAGTAGTATGGATGTATATGAGTGGTAATAGCAATCTGAATAAAATATGGCAGCGAGTAAACATGCAACAGAACAGTAAGTAAGCGGTGTTTGCAGTATTGGAAACAAGGCCTAGGGGACTGTTATCACCAGATTTTGGCCAAATCAGGAGATGGGCCGTAAGTGAAGATGGGCTTGAAGGATATACACGTGGAGCGTCTTTGAAGCGGCCTTGCGCGAAGAGTTTGGGATAGATTGCCCGTGTATCTGTAAATATAGTAGATTGCATCTTAGTTTAGAGTTAAAAGATAGAGTTTAACCCGTGCACGGTTAGGTGCACGCCCGAGTTAGAAAGTCCCTTGGACTATAAATATGTATCTAGGGTTATCGGAAAAGGAGGACAATCACGTTCACAACAAACACAAACCAGGCGCATCGCCACCCCTTTCTTTCGAGGGTTTCTTCCGGGTAAGCACCATGCTGCCTAGATCGCATCTTGCGATCTAGGCAGCGTACGTTTATTCGTTTACCTTGTGTTGCTCGTGCTGAAGCATTGTTGATGGCGAGTAGCACTATTTATCATAGATGTTTTGGGGCTTGCATGGATGCTCTTCTTATGCATATTTGCTTAGCTATGCCGTCCCTCGATATCTAGCTGCCCTTATACCTACCTAGGTGTAAGGGCAGCACCTTGCTTGTTCGTTATTTAGTAGATCCGATCTGTTATAGTTGCTCCTTGATTCTTCAAGGATTGGTTTAATATCCGTATGGTTAGGCCTTGCAAACGGGTTGAACGATCCGGTAGTACGTAAGGTATGGTTTGTTGGTCCTAAGAGGGATGTTCCGGGAATTAACTTAGCGTTGGTTTTTAGGCCTCTTTTAGGGTTAGTTTTCCATTATCTTTCGTGTCTATTAGGCTCAACTACGCGCAGGATGTTCCGATCATGCGGTGAAAACCCTAAACTGTCGTAGATTGGTTTAGCTTTATGATGATCAAGCAGGAGCCCCATGTCATCGTTATCCCGACGTGAACCATGGGGCTATCGGCTCTTTGAGCCGATCCACAGGGCAACCTGAGAGCCGATCGGGCTCGTATTTAATGTTTACGTGTCTGCCATGCAGGAAACTAATCAAAGCAATCCAACACCTTCCTGACCAGGTATAGGTCAGGTGGCACGCCCTTGCAACCGCTAGGACGTGTGCTGGAACATTTGCGGGACGACGTCGAGGGACCAGGGCCCCCTGGAGTCTTGGAAGCCTCCCGGCTCTTCGTGTTGCTTAACCACCGCCGCTCGGTGGGTTTTGGCAGGCAACACATTCTGGCACGCCCGGTGGGACCATCTTCCGCAACAACCACGTCAACATCCGAGATGGCGGAAGAACCGATCAAGTACGAAGATTTGCCTGCTGAGCATAAGAAGAAATATGATGATCTCAAGGCCACCTTCGAAGCCGATCTCATCGGCTCTTTCGAGAAGACCCGTTCGCACGGGATTAGGTTCAAAGGGTTCCAACCCGAAGGCGCGCTGGAAGGACTAGATCTATCTCTCCCTTCGGAGGAACGTACTCGCAGCCCTCGCGACAGGAAATTAACTATGTCGTTGCTCATTCTCTTCATCGGCATTCTGAGAGCCTGGTGAACACTCTGGAGCGTGTTGCGCTTCACGTGGTGCAAGAAATCATGAAGCATCGGTATTCTCCGTCAGGACCTGCGCTAGGAACTCATCAGGGAGAGATACCGTTCTACACTAGACCACCACTGCAGTACACGATGGCAGCTCCACAGCAACAAGGTTCGCCAGCGTACGTCGTCTACAAGGTTGGAGGTGATCCTGGCGATTACCAATTCCTGTACGAGCCGCCCAAGGAGATTCCACATGGATACGTGTGCACGTACGTGCCGGACTGCAACAACTGGGCGAATCAGATTACGGCAGGAGGGGTCGCTGGAACAGGAGGGATTGCCACAGCAGGAGGCAGTTCTGGAGCAGATGCTGAGAAACAGGCGTGGCTAGCTAAATATGCCACCAGAACAAGTCATGAACGCTCAACCTCTGCAGCTCCTACGGTGGATCAGATCACTGCAATCTTGAGAGATCAGCTTCGGCATCCCGCCGAAGAAGAGAATGATCGGCTATTCCAAGCCGTATCCCAACGAGTATGACCTAATCCCACTACCGCCTAAGTATCGGCTCCCTGACTTCACAAAATTCAGTGGATCAGAAGGAACCAGCTCAATTGAGCACGTGAGCCGATATTTGGCACAGTTGGGCATGGTCTCAGCTTCAGACGAGCTACAGTTCTTTTCACAATCTCTCACGGGTCCGGCCTTCGGGTGGTACACCTCGTTGCCACCAGATTCGGTTCGAACATGGAAGCAACTGGAAGAGCAGTTTCACATACAGTATCATTCAGAAGCTACTGAAGCTGGCATTGCCGATCTGACACAGGTTCGGCAGAGGCGAGGAGAGACGGTGTCTGAATACATTCAGCTCTTCAGGACCGTCAGAAACCGATGGGGGCGATCGGCTCTTTGAGCCGATCCACAGGGCAACCTGAGAGCCGACCGGGCTCGTATTTAACGTTTACGTGTCTGCCATGCAGGAAACTAATCGAAGCAATTCAACACCTTCCTGACTAGGTATAGGTCAGGTGGCACGCCCTTGCAACCGCTAGGACGTGTGCCGGAACATTTGCGGGACGACGTCGAGGGACCAGGGCCCCCTGTAGTCTTGGAAGCCTCCCGGCTCTTCGTGTTGCTTAACCACTGCTCGCCGGTGGGTTTTGGCGAGCAACACATTCTGGCACGCCCGGTGGGACAATCGGGACAATCTTCCGCAGCAACCACGTCAACATCTACATCCGAGATGGCGGAAGAACCGATCAAGTACGAAGATCTGCCTGCTGAGCATAAGAAGAAATATGATGATCTCAAGGCCATCTTGGAAGCCGATCTCATCAGCACTTTTGAGAGGACCCATTCGCACGGCATCAAGTTCAAAGGGTTCCAACCCGAAGGCGCGTTAGAGGGACTAGATCTATCTCTCTCTTCGGACGAACGTACCAGAGCCCTGCGACAGGAAGTTAACTATGCCGTGGCTCACTCTCTTCATCGGCATTCTGAGAGCGTGTTGCGCTCAATGTGGTGCAAGAAATCATGAAGCATAAGTACTCTCCGTCAGGTCCTGCTCTAGGAACTCACCAGGGGGAGATACCGCTCTATACTAGGCCACCACTACAATACACGATGGCAGCTCCACAGCAACAAGGTTCACCGGCGTACGTCGTCTACAAGGTTGGAGGCGATCCTGGCGATTACCAATTCATGTATGAGCCGCCCAAGGAGATTCCGCATTGATACGTGTGCACGTACGTGCCGGACTGCAACAACTGGGCGAACCATGTCGCGACAGGAGGAGTCGCTGGGACAGGAGTAGTTGCCGGAGCAGGAGGCAGTTCTGGAGCAGATGTTGAGAAACAGGCGTGGCTAGCTAAATATGCCACCGGAACAAGTCATGAACGCTCAACCTCTGCAGCTCCTACGGTGGATGAGATCACCGCAATCTTGAGAGATCAGTTCGGCATCCTGCCGAAGAAGAGAATGATCGGCTACTCCAAGCCGTATCCCAACGAGTATGAACTAATCCCGCTACCGCCTAAATATCGGCTCCCTGACTTCACGAAATTCAGTGGATCAGAAGGAACCAGCTCAATTGAGCACGTGAGCCGATATTTGGCACAGTTGGGCATGGTCTCAGCTTCAGACAAGCTACGTGTGAGATTCTTTTCACAATATCTCACGGGTCCAGCCTTTGGATGGTACACCTCGTTGCCACCAGATTCGGTTCGAACGTGGAAGCAGCTGGAGGAGCAGTTTCACATACAGTATCATTCAGAAACTACTGAAGCTGGCATTGCCGATCTGACACAGGTTCGGCAGAGGCGAGGAGAAACGGTGTCTGAATACATCCAGCGTTTCAGGACCGTCAGGAACCGATGTTATTCGGTCCGTTTATCTAAGAAGGAAGCAGTCGAGCTGGCGATAGCAGGCCTGTCAGCGCCGCTCCGAGATCTGACCTTCCAAGCTGACTACAATTCACTGGCGCATATGGTTCAGAAATTGACATCGTATGAACAGCGCCACCTGCAGCTGTACCAAGACAAGTTCAAGCGCGTCGCCCTGATCGAGACGGACGAAGATGTAGATTCTGCAGGAGATCAGGAAGTCGCTGTAGCTGAATGGACTCGGGGGGCAAAGCCCGTGTCCTGCAAGTGGGTGAAACAACCAGGGCCTGCGAAAGGGTTTGACTTCGATTTGAGCAAAACGGAGCAAATTTTTGATTTGTCGCTGAAGGAGAAACAGCTGAAGTTACCCGAAGGCCACAAAATCCCCACGTTACAAGAGATGAACGGCAGGCCATACTGCAAATGGCATCACACGTTCACTCATGCCACCAATGACTGCAAAGTTTTGCGCGGACAGATTCAAATGGCGATAGAACAAGGCCGATTACTCTTCGGTCAATTTGCCATGAGAGTTGACATGAATCCGTTTCCTGACGTCAACATGGTAGATCTCAGTCACTACATGAGACGCGAGCCAGGCTTCTCATTTGATATCAACATGGCAGGGCTTGCAGATCGCCATAGCAAGGATAAGCCAGAGAGCAGTCACTCCCGTGGCAAAGATGAAGAGGAGGCCAGTCGCGCCCAGCATGATGGCAGACGGTATTTGACTGAGGAAGAGGTGAGAAGTGTGCGATATCAACGACCACTCTCCGCACACCTCCTTAACAAGTATGAGCAACAGTATGACCGACGTCGGCGCTACGACGAGGACGATGAGAGAGATCGTCGGTCTAATGCAGTTGACAGGAAATACCGTCGCAATGAAGTGTATGAGCGTCACGCTAGAGGGAGGTCAAAGGAGCAAGAGGACGTGGATAGGCATTGGAACTGTCCTTTCTTCAAACACTGCTGGGACTCAGGAATGAGCCGATTGCCTACAATCGAGAACTGCCCAGAATGTAGACAGAAGAGGAAGGGAACAAATGAAGTTTCAGTGTTCAACCGTCTAGGACCGCTCCCACCTCAGAAAAAACGAGCTGAGTCATCTCAAGACGAAGACTTCGAGGAGTCAGAGGAAGAAGATAGATATCACCGGCCAAAGTGGTGCCCTGATGGACTCAGCCACTCCCAAAAGCGCAGAGTGCAACGGCTGCGAAACTTGGAGGAAGCCGAGGCGCAGTACCTGTACACGTTGAGGAAAGCACGGCCCGATCAGGCCGTGAAAATTCAGCAAACACTGGAGATGGAGGCTCGCCCACCAAAGAAAGTGTGGCGACCCAAGCAGACAAAAGCCGATGCAGAGGCATCGGCTGATACAAACATGGTGTTCATTCTCCCGTCAGAGTTTTGTGCTCCAAGAGACGAGGGTTGAAAACGGAACGGAAACGGACGGAAATATGTCTTATCGTTTTTGTTTCCGCCTATCTTAACGGAATCGAAAACGAAATCGGAAACCCCGGAAACGAATATGGAAACGAAAATCACCGGAAATGAATATGGAGCGGATACGGGACGGATACGTTACGAACATGAATATTTATCATAATAAAATGGCGGCATATTACCTTGGTATGTATACCGAAAAAGCACATATAACGAAGTAGACGATAAGACAAGGAATATCACTCAACTTCAACAAGCGGCAATTCAACATAAAGTACTACGTAACAGACATAGTGTAACACTTAGACAAGCGCAAGTTCACATAAATATTTTTGCGTTGACACTAAGACTGTTCGTGGGCAGTCGCTTGGCCGCCTGATCGCTCGTCTTATAGGAAGAAGCCGCGATCGCTGCGATCGCTTGGGAGTTGGGACTAGGTCTTGTGGAATCGTCCCAAACAGAGATGAGTCGTCGGGACTGTAGGCGGCTGTCTATAATTAGTAGGTGGCCTGCAGGCCTAGTTTCATGTGTAAATGTAGGCCTACCAAGAACATGAGCCTCTCTAGGTTACATTTTCGGAAACTTTTCATATTTGTTTATCCGGAATTTCCTTTGCCGTTTTCGTTTCCGTCGGAAACAGCTCCCTCGTTTTCATTTCCGTTTCCTTTTATGATTCTTCCGTTTCCTTTCATTTTCTGCAAAATGCCATTTCCTTTTCCCTTTTTTGCTCTCCATTTCCTTTTTCTTCGAAAACGGACGGAAAGTTTCCCTTTCATTTTCAACCCTACGAGGAAGTGTCAGTGGCACAGTTCGATTGCGGCCCGCGGCCAGTCATCTTTGAAAAGCCACGAGAGAGGAGTTACAGGCATCTGAAAGCCCTATACTTAAAAGGTTATATCAATGGGAAGCCTATCAGCAAGATGCTGGTTGACACGGGAGCAGCGGTCAACATAATGCCGTACTCCATGTTGCGACGTTTGGGACGATCCAATGACGATCTGATCAAGACCAACGTCACGTTAAGCGATTTCAACGGCCAAGCGTCAGAAGCCAAGGGTGTTCTGAACGTAGACTTAACTGTCAGCCGAAAGACCATCCCTACGTCGTTCTTCATCGTCGACAGCAAGAGCACTTATGCTGTCCTGCTAGGAAGGGATTGGATCCACGCTAACTGTTGCATTCCATCCACAATGCATCAGTGCATCATACAATGGGATGGAGATGAAGTGGAGGTTGTTCATGCAGATGACTCGATCGAGATCTCTTTGGCTGGCATGACAATTTGGGATGCTGACGATCAAGAGCCGCTCTCTGGAATCAATCTGGACGGCTGTGAGCGCATCGAAGCTTCAAAAAACGGGGTGAGGTTGGTCTTATCCACTGGCCTGACAGAGTAGCAAGATCCAAGTCTATGGACGTACGGGGCAAGGCCGATCCCTGCGATCGGCCCCACAAAATGAAAAGCAAGGATCTCACATCAAGCATGCCACGTAGCTATAACAGAGAACCAAGAAGTTGTAAACCCTCATTAAACATTGCAATGGAAAAGGAGGCCGATTCTCGCAATCGGCCAAAATTAGCTTCAACATGTCCTCTGTCTGTGTTCAGCATTGATTTAGCAGGCGATGGAAAGCTGGGGTATGGGTTTACAGCAGCTGATGAACTAGAAGAGATTGACATTGGTCCTGGGGATAAGCCACGACCAACATTTATCAGCAAATAGTTGGATCAACAACTGCAAGGGAAGCCGATTCCAGCAATCGGCTAAAATTATTCTCACCATACGTGTTAACTGTTGTGCTATTTAGCATGGTGAGTTGTGAGACAGGCTTGTAGTTGGCTGGAAAGCCGATATCTTCAATTACTTGAAAGATCCGGCTCGGGGGGCACCTAAACGGATAAGATATAGGGCCATGAAGTACGTCCTGATTGGTGATGATATGTTCTACAGGACTTTGGAAGGGTTACTTCTCAAGTGTTTGGGACCAGCCGAGTCCAATCAGCTCTTGCATGAGGTACATGAGGGTGCCTGTGGAACTCACCAATCGGCTCATAAGATGAAGTGGTTGATCAGGCGGTCGGGATTTTATTGGCCCACTATGCTTGAAGATTGTTTCCAATACTATAAAGGGTGTCAAGCATGTCAGAAGTTTGAAAGCATCCAGATGGTGCCTGCATCAGCAATGAATCCTATCATCAAGCTGTGGCCATTCCGAGGGTGGGGCATGGATATGATCGGCAAGATACATCCTCCTTCGAGCAAAGGTCATGTATGGGTTCTGGCTATTACAGATTATTTTACCAAATGGGTAGAGGCCGTCCCTATGAAGGCAGTGAACGCGTCAGATGTCGTCGATTTTGTGAAGGAGCATGTTATCCACAGATTCGGAATTCCCCAGACTATCACGACCGATGGAGGTTCGGTTTTCGTTTCTAAGGAGTTCAGGAAATTCTGCGAGGATATGGGAATCAAGTCGATCCGATCGTCCCCGTACTACGCTCAAGCAAATGGACAGGCTGAAGCGTCGAACAAAAGTTTGATCAAGCTGATTAAGAGGAAGATCGACGAGAATCCTAGACGTTGGCACGAGGTATTGTCAGAAGCTTTGTGGGCTTATCGCATGTCGTGTCATGGAGCAATACAAACCTCGCCATACCATCTGGTCTATGGACAAGAAGCTGTGTTACCCTGGGAAATCAAAGCTGGGTCGAGAAGGGTTACATTTCAGAATGATCTAACTACTGAAGAATATGCAGCCCTGATGAGCGACAGTATTGAGGATGCAACGGAACTTAGACTTTGGTCACTTGAGAAAATCAAGGAGAATAAAGCCAAGGTGGCTCGTGCATATAATAAGAAATTGAAGCCAAAGGAGTTCCAGGTTGGTGATCTGGTATGGGAAGCTGTATTGCCGTTGGGGACTAAGGATAAAATGTATGGAAAGTGGTCTCCAAATTGGCATGGCCCGTACAAAGTCGACCAAGTTTTAAAGGGTAATGCATACATGCTAGAACAGTTGGATGGTGTGAAGTTCCCAGTGGCTGTCAATGGCCAGCATCTCAAGAAGTACTTCCCAAGCATGTGGAATGATGAGTAGTAAGATTTGGAGGCCGATACATGAATTCGGCCAGTAAATTTTTTTTAAAAAATTCTTCGGATTTTTGGGAAACAGCCGATGTACAGACATCGACTTTAGAATAAAAACAGCCGATGCGCAGTCATCGACTTTAGAGGCACAAAGCACCATGGTCAGGTATTAAGTTATTGTCTAAATTTGAGGATTGTTTGCTTCAACCTGTCTAGTTGGTTATCAGATTGGCTTTATCGGCGGCTGATGGTAAAAAGCCGATACGATGTTATCGGCTCTTGGGGGCGTTGACCACCTTTGACAATCGGAAGATGAAGAAGATATGAAATTGAATGATTGGAAGTTCAATTGGAAGAACATTTTCATTGATTCAAAGGGGATTTTACAACGAAGAGCTAATTGCTCTCAAAAGGGGTCATCTGAGTGCCTAATGCACTGCTACTAACCCTATACTACTCCCTAATCTAAGGGCCATCACTGCCCTCGTCGTCGCCGGCGCTGCTACCGGCGGGCTCTTCGTCGCTGCTGATGAAGCCGCCAGTAGAGTCTTCATCTTCCTCGTCGTCGTCATCGTCGTCTGACCAGGCCCAGCCTCGGAGGCGCTTGGCCGGCGGGTACCCGGCGGAGGAGGAGTCTTCTTCCTCAGACTCCTCCGCTTCTTCTTCCTCTTTGTCGGAGGAAATATCCGCCTCCCATGAGAGGAGGTCGTCATCGCACGCCGCTTCCAGCTCCCCATCGACGAGGAACCGGAGGTCTTCTTCCCCGACGGTGCGGGGCTCGTCGTCCTCCGACTCAATGGCGAAGTCCCATTCTCTCGCGTCCCAATACTCGGGCGCGAGAGCTCCTAGATGGCCATCTGATTGACCTCCGGCTCCAGTTCACTCGAGGAAGAGGATTAGGAGGAGGAAGAGGAAGACATGGCTACAGAGGGAGAGGGTTTTTTGGCTGGCGGCTGGTTTGGAGCAGGGGGATGAAGAGGTGAATTGTTCGATGCTGTTAAATAAAAGGAGATATAGTGGAGATTTAATGCTCGAACAGTTTCCGAGGATGTGGTGCCAAAACTATCAAATCGTGCGGAGAAGTTGAGAAGGCAAGGCGTCATGATGAAGAATACTGCGACGGTACTGCTCTGCCACGACATGACCCTTCGAAGGAAAAACAGAGTGGTTTTGAAATTATCATTACCAAAACCAGGGGGCATGTGTTATCACCAGATTTTGGCCAAATCAGGAGATGGGCCGTAAGTGAAGATGGCCGAACAAGAGGTGGTCTTGAATGGGTCCCTTCTCGGTGAGCAACCACCTCCACCATCAAACACCGATAACACAACGGCTACTTTGGATGACCTCAAGAAATTGGAGTCATCCATCGTAAGCCAAATGAAGGCTATGATGATGGAGTTGATTGCTCCAAAACCAACACCCACCATAGATCCTAAGGAAAGTACCGAGGTTCCCCCACCACAAGATAATCCCTTTCCTCTTGTTGATTTTGTCGCGCAATCGATAAAAATTCCTCAAGAGGGGGAACTTGGGGATGTTAGCACTTCATCAAAAGGGAAGGAGGAGCCACCGGTTGCGGAACATTTAAGGGGTTATCATACGATGCCACCACCAAGTGACTACACCATAAATGTTCCAATTCCTATGCCACATATCTTGTCTCATGGTGTTATCACCAGATTTTGGCCAAATCAGGAGATGGGCCGTAAGTGAAGATGGGCTTGAAGGATATACGCGTGGAGCATCTTTGAAGCGGCCTTGCACGAAGAGTTTGGGCTAGATTGCCCATGTATCTGTAAATATAGTAGATCGTATCTTAGTTAGAATTAAAGATAGAGTTTAACCCGTGCACGGTTACGTGCACGCCCGAATTAGAAAGTCCCTTGGACTATAAATATGTATCTAGGGTTATCGGAAAAGGAGGACAATCACGTTCACAACAAACACAAATCAGGCGCATCGCCACCCCTTTCTTTTGAGGGTTTCTTCCGGGTAAGCATCATGCTGCCTTGCGATCTAGGCAGTACGCGTTTATTCGTTACCTTGTGCTGCTCGTGCGGAAGCGTTGTTGATGGCGAGTAGCACTATTTATCGTAGATGTTTTGGGGCTTGCATAGATGTTTTTCTTTTGCATATCTGCTTAGCTATGCCGTCCCTCGATATCTAGCTGCCCTTACACCTATCCAGGTGTAAGGGCAGCGCCCTGCTTGTTCGTTGTTTAGTAGATCTGATCTGTTATAGTTGCTCCTTGATTCTTCAAGGATTGGTTTAATATCTGTATGGTTAGGCCTTGCAAACGGGTTGAACGATCCGATAGTGCGTTAGGTATGGTTTGTTAGTCCTAAGAGGGATGTTCCGGGAATTAACTTAATGTTGGTTTTTAGGCCTCTTTTAGGGTTAGTCTTCCATTATCTTTCGTGTCTATTAGGCTCAACTACGCGTAGGATGTTCCGATCATACGGTGAAAACCCTAAACTGTCGTAGATTGGTTTAACTTTATGTTGATCAAGCAGGAGCCCCATGTCATCGTTGACCCGACGCAAACCATGGGGCGATCGGCTCTTTGAGCCGATCCACAGGGCAACCTGAGAGCCGACCGGGCTCGTATTTAACGTTTACGTGTCTGCCATGCAGGAAACTAATCGAAGCAATCCAACACCTTCCTTACTAGGTATAGGTCAGGTGGCACGCCCTTGCAACCGCTAGGACGTGTGCCGGAACATTTGCGGGACGACGTCGAGGGACCAGGGCCCCCTGCAGTCTTGGAAGCCTCCCGGCTCTTCGTGTTGCTTAACCACTGCTCGCCAGTGGGTTTTGGCAGGCAACACATGGTTCACCGTTGCTACTTGAATCCAATAGCTTTGAACATTGGTAGTTCTTAATGCGTTCTCATGTGCGCAGCACATCCACCGAGCTTTGGCGGATCATCGAGGAAGGTTACTCACAACGAGATCCAAGAAACTTGACAAGGAGAGAAGTGGTGGATGACCAACTCAACGCCACCGCCGTCAACATGATCCACATGGCCGTCATCACTTCCAACGCTCTCCCGGATCTCTTCTCCTTCTGCGGCACCCGCCCCATGTATAATCTCTCTAGTTAGACTAGCCTAACCCTTGTCCCTACGAAAGGGATCGAGGTTGGTGGTGGCCTTTTCGATGCCGACAAGGACAACGATGGAATGGAAGTGAAGCTCGTGGAGTGACCCCTCCGTGCACTGTATTTGGAGGTACATAACCTCCTTTGTCCATCTCTCCTCCTCATCCCCTCCCTCTCTGGGTCCACCCTGTCATAGTCGTCCTAGCGACTTGCATCCCGTCCCTTGACGCTTTTTTTTACATGGAACACTCATATTCCATTAAGATAAACAACAATATAGAAGTTCTCCGTCCATGAAATTCACCTACACCCATTGCTCCAAGCTAGCAATTGTGCGTTTGCTACTTCACTTGCATGCATCTCTACATATCTTGTCGACAATGGTTGCGCATAAGTAGTACACTATCGTCTTGATGCTAAGAAATCTGCATGATCATAGCCAGCTAAATTTTAGCTAGCGAGGGCCCAATTGGCACGTGCCCTATACTCGGCCTGAAACAATACCTGGGCCGTGGGCCTAAAGAAGGAGAGAAAAAGCCTCATCAAGCCCAAAGCCCAAACCTCCAGCTCCAGCTTCAGCTTCCGTCCATGGCGCCCTCTGCTCTGCTCCGCGCCGCCGCCGCCGCCCTCCGCCGCCGCGCCCGCATCGCCGCCCCGCTCCAGTCCATCTCGCCGCTCACCCACACCCCTACGCCTCCTCCCTTTCCCTTTCCCGATCCCACCCCTATCCCCGCTGCCCGGCGGCACCTCATCACCCTAACCCGCCGGCCATGCCCGAACCCTCCCTCGGCGGCGGCATCCTCCTACTACGTCGACAGGATCTTGCTTCCCAGCACATTCTCGCGCCCTTTCTCCACCGAAGAGGGGAAGGAGGACGGCGTCCCGGCGGCGGCGTCGTGGGTGGAGAGGCGCCTCCCAGAGGCGGCGCGCCCGTACGCGATGCTTGCCCGCCTCGACAAGCCCATCGGTACCTGGCTCCTCGCCTGGCCCTGCATGTGGTAGGCTCACTGCTACTACTGGCACCATTGCATAGAACTAGGGTTAATTTGTGCTCAGCATCAGCATGATCACTTCACTTGAGACTTTTTGGGTGGACAAAGAAAATAATGGATCCACTCATTGTTCATACTTTCTAGTTCATGCTCAATCAATCTTGTCATCAATCTTGTCTTGGGTTTTAGGAGGTTTCCAAGGATCAATGTAAACAGTTGATAAAACTCGAAAAAAAATGTAAACAGTTGACGGCTCAACGTGCCACTCTTTTATGGTTTGTTACTACTGCTTCGTGGGCGTCTCTTTGTCACTATGTTGATAAGATCGTTAGTTGAAAATAATGTAAACAAACGCATTGCACATTTTTTCTCGAAAAGCTCATGCCACCTTTGCTTTGTAGGTCAATCGCAATAGCGGCAATGCCGGGGGAGCTCCCTGACTTGCAAATGTTGGGATTGTTCGGGTGTGGAGCTATCCTTCTCAGGGGTGCTGGTTGCACAGTGAATGATCTTCTCGACCGCGACATTGATAACAAGGTGAGTTTGTGTTTCTCTAGTTTGTTGCAGACAACGTCCTCAGACATTGGATGCCACTGAAAACTGCTGTTCAGATTCTTGCAGATGTGAAAGCTCGACTGCAATTTCATACTATGTGTTGTACTATTATATGCTTTATCTTTTTTGGACCAGCAATGTAGCAAAATTAAGTGTGAAATGTCAAGATCATAGTGTAAGTAGCAGGTACATGAAACACCATAGTGAAACCATGGAGAGGAAAATATGATAACCTTTACACAAGTTGGATGTATGGTGAACACTTAGATTACTTCTTCTGCTACTGGTGCACTACTTCCCTCGATTGGATCTTGCAATCAAGTGATGACGGATATCCTCTGGTGATCGCATGCCATTCACCAATATGTTAATTGTGTAGGTTGAGCGCACCAAAAGCAGGCCTTTTGCTTCAGGTGCTCTAACCCCTACCCAAGGAGTGTGCTTCCTTGGATCACAGCTACTGCTGGGATTGGGCATTCTTCTCCAGCTGAACAACTTTAGGTAAATTGCGTCTTCTTTGCTAGTGTGGCCAGAATGCAGTTAGTCTGTTTTGGATGCTCCAAAGTGTAACCGCACAAACTGTATAGTAATTGACATTTTGTGGAATTCATATAAAGAAGCTTTACGACCCTAACACATGTCGGTTGGCCTATTTTGAATTTATTAACTTCCACAGACTCCCAAGGAACGGCGGCTTGCCAAATGCATTTTGTTGCCATTATACAGTATTCGCTTCTGAATTTGTCTCATTTTCTATGTAGCCGTGTTCTTGGGGCATCTTCTCTTCTTTTGGTGTTTACTTATCCCCTGATGAAGAGGTTCACATTTTGGGTATGTAATACTTCTATGACAGGCTATACTACCATGATCATGCTTACACTCACTGAGTGATCACTTAATTACTTCCGATGCAATTTTTAACAGCCTCAGGCGTTTCTTGGCTTGACCTTCAACTGGGGAGCTTTGTTAGGATGGGCTGCTATCAAAGGAAGCCTAGACCCTGCAGTCATCGTTCCACTGTATACTGCCGGTATATGCTGGACGTTGGTGTACGATACCATATATGCACATCAGGTATTTTAGTAGTAGTGTTCTTTTATATCCAATCTGAGCAAAAGCATTGATTCTTATGCCCATACCTGCATCAGGACAAAGAAGATGACCTGAAAGTAGGTGTTAAGTCCACAGCATTAAGGTTTGGAGATTTGACCAAGCAATGGATCAGTGCCTTTGGTGCTGCATCGATTGGCAGCTTGGCGCTCAGTGGCTACAACGCTGAGCTTGGTTGGTGCTCATTTTCAGAGTGTGATGCTCTATAGAGCTTATATAGTTTTTAACCTATTGACAAATAACTTTGACCATGTTCGACAGCATGGCCCTACTACCCTCTTCTGACAGCCGCAGCTGCACAGCTGGCATGGCAGATTTCAACAGTCGACTTGTCTGACCGCGCAGACTGCAACAGAAAGTATGTTTCTTTACATTGAAATCATGGAGATTTAGTACAGATGGTGTGTTTATTGGTTTGTTAGACCGCTTATGAAGTGCTTAAACTCATTGAGTTTTCATCTCTATTCTGCAGATTTGTGTCAAACAAGTGGTTTGGAGCTCTTGTATTCTGGGGGATTGTTTTTGGGCGACTTACATCATGATACATTTTTATAGTTCTGATAGAACCAATACATTTCTGTGGCTAGTGTGCAGACAGACAATTTATTTAGGGTCTACTAGAGAGTGAACATATGTAAGTTTTTTCCATCTCATTACTTGTGCTTTTGTGAGTTTCTTCTCTGCTGAACATGAAAGGCAAACCCTGATGATAAGTTTTTATGTTCTAGGAAGGTTTTCTCCTAGGCATCCCAGGGCTTTATTCCACATTCTGCTCGCACTGATAAACAAGGATTCAGAGAAAACACATTGTTGTAAAACACATTGTTGTGCATTGATGTAATTATTCTGATATATGAACTCTCCATGACACAATATCACGATCAGTGATAGTCCTTGAGGAACAAAATTACGATTCGGTTGAAACACTGAGTATTTTTGGAGGTGCTAACCTGTTGGTTTTTTTTTTCATTATATTTTCACACATGTAGCCCAGTACAGCAGGGGAAAAACACTTACTGTAGTAACTCAAGCCTGCCAATTGGTTCATGATCCCATTTGACAGGCTTTTGAGGTATAGTTTTCTTTAATTGGTAAATGAACTCTGTGCCACCATTATACTGCCAGATTAGGCAAAGTGTATTTTGTTCCTAGTGTTGTAACATATAGATACGTGTATCCTGTGTCGGTGAACTAGCTATTACTATATTGTTAACTTTATTTAATATGAAGAGAATTATTTATTTCAAAATTTCTTTTAAGAAAGTTTGTGTCTGTTGAGCGCCACTGGAATCACCCGTATTGTGTTCTCGAAAACAGAACCATCCTTATTCTGTGAGGAATATTAA
Source organism: Lolium rigidum (assembly GCF_022539505.1). Lineage (NCBI taxonomy): Eukaryota > Viridiplantae > Streptophyta > Magnoliopsida > Poales > Poaceae > Lolium > Lolium rigidum. The sequence continues at coordinate 204,566,421 of NC_061511.1, read as the reverse complement.
AAGCGAGGACCCAATGATTGCTGCTTGTTTAATTATCACTACTCAATGAAAAAGGCAATGCCAAAGAAGAGCTTAGCTTATTCAGTTTCCAGATGTAAGTGATGTCTTCTTGGTAGAGCTCCTTGCTGATAGTTCTTTCGAGATCCCCAGGCTGCACACTACGTGGCGACTGAAGGCTGCAGTGTTTGGGTAAGAACTGGGTTTTTTTTTTATCATAGTAGTACATCTTCAAGAGTATTTGAATAGTATGTTTACATCGTTTACTGAACTGCGTTTTTCTTTCTTTCAACTACAAACAGTGCATCCGTTTTCAGTGAAGTTAATTTGTGGTGTCAGTTAAAACTTTTACATGGAAATAACAACTGCATGTTCAGGATCAGTGCTTATATTACTTAATGGTTGCAGCTGTAACGGGTCAGAAGCAGAGCTCAAGCAGGCATATGGTTGTAAAATGGTCTTATCTATCTACAAAGTTCATCCTCACCATAGAAAGGGATACACAACCGAAACACTCGATCAAGGGCCTTAGAATCCTATATAACTAAGACGTTCATCCCCACTATCATATTTCTCTTAACATGCAACTATGCCACATCAGCAGGCCCACCACTAACTTATTTCTTCTCTAAGTATGCAGCTAATTTCCGTTACTTCATTCTTCTTTTCGTTTCTTTGAGAATTTTCCATGCAATCATGGTTCCTGAGATTAGTACTAGCCATATCTTCGAGCCCATAACCTTCCAGGCCACTCAGTGCTGCTCATCAATTTTCAAATTTATTTTTTCTTCTATTCACAAGTCTTCGTCTGTGCCTCTTCCCCTCCTTGACGTTACCTTTCACCACTTACTCCGTGTCTTGTCTTCTTCTCTCTTCAACCTATAAGACTGCCTTTTTGTCCTTCACTTTGAGACCTGCCTCCAGTCCCAACACAAATGCCACACCGTCTGATTCATCCTACCGTGAACGACTTTGACTTTCTGCTTGCTCAGGGTCTCCCTCCCCGTTCCCAAGTAGCATGCGCTCATCGTAGATTGCCACAGCAAAAAGGTCCACGAAGGTCCTGCTCAACGGCTTGTAGTTCTGATTGGATCATAAGCCTTCCTCTTGAACTGAAGTAATGGAGATAAGAGAAATTTCGTCTGGAATCTGGCGTGATCCTGCTCCTATGGTTGGTAATATCCAGAAATGCCTTCTCCTCTTATCGTCATCTTCATGTTTTCAGCATGGTAAGTGCTTGATAAAATTCCAAAGCGAGCATACAGAGAGTTATTCTTTTTGGTCTGGGTTCACTTTGTGTGTATTTGTCAAAGAAAAAACTTCACTTAGTAGTTCAATTGTATGGGGTTTCCAATTAACTATAGGCTTATTGCATTGTCTTCTCTTACCTGCAGGCTACATGTACAAACACGAGGCTGCAGTCCTTGGAGTTAGCAGATACAATATTGGTACGAATGATTATTGCGTATAATCCTAGATATGTTTACAACAATGGTGTGTAATGTATTAGAACTATGTATAAGAATTTAAACCTTATTATTTGGTGGAAGGTTTCTGGACTTCAAAAAGAATCATGCAGGAGTTATTATTTGAGTTTACGAGTTTAGCTAATCTCCTAATTATTCTTGAGCAGTGCTATACGTACGACTAATTCCATCTGAAGCATGTACAAAACTCTGGTTGAACGGAGGTAGATTGCACGAAGAGCCATTCCGATTGTTCTTTATGTATCAATGGGCTACTAGATCCGTTGTTCTATTAAAAGACCTAATCTGAAGTTATAACTCTTTGTGTGAATATAGTAGGAATAAAATTTTGCGATCTCCAATGAAAGATTATTGGCAAAAGTACACTTGCTTGAAGACCAAATGTAAATGCACGATGTATTTGATTTTATTTAGAGGTCACTTAAGATAAGCTGAGTACACACACCACTCATTCTATATATTATACAGTGTAAACTACAACGATTTAAAAGCCTGAACAGACTACCAGGTGTGAGAACGTTATTTTAGTGATAGATCTTATTACGTTTGCATATGCCTAATTGTGTTTCCATGCGTCGAAAATGTTAGCGTCAAGAACTTAACTTCAATTTCATCTTCATTTTGACCTTTCTATGCAGATAATTCTTTCGCGCTAATTTTGAAATGCAAAAACTTCCGCAACAACGTGCGGGGTATTTTCTAGTTAGCAGAACAGAGGGCGTCCACCCCTCAAAAAAAAAAAAAGGGGGGCGTCCACATTTGGAGCATCTCCCTTGTCTAATTTGGCATTGGGAAAATAGAGAAGTTGTGAGACAAGGTTTTGAGCATATTGAGCGGTCAACACAAAGCGAGCGAGGCACATGCAATTTGCCGCCTAGCTAAGCTAGGTTTGGTGGCTAACCTCGTGTGAGCCATCCAATTTTGGGGATAACTGGATTGGCTAATAATAAGGTAGGGAACGCATGCAAGCTTAAGAGACTCTCTCATGCAAGCACAAGAGACTCTCTCAGGCGATAAACTAAGGAAGAAACAAACAAACAAACATGGAGCGCGGCGCCATGCTGCCGCTCCTCCTTGTGGTGGTGCTGGTGCAGGTGGAGGCGCTCGCCGCCGTGGGCACGTCGTCGCTCGACTACCTCGGCGGTAATACCAAGGCCAACAGCAAGCAGCCTTTTCTGAAGCGCGAGGACGAGTTCTTCGCGACGGTGGCCAAGAAGCTGGGTCTGCGCTCCTTCACCGGCGGCCGCGGCACCTACAAGTCGATGGCCAAGGAGTTCCTGGACGCGCACAACCGCGTGCGCGCCAAGTACGGCGTGCCCCCGCTGCGGTGGAGCAACAAGCTGGCCCGTTACGCGCGGCGGTGGTCGGCAGCGCGGCGGTACGACTGCGTGATGATGCACTCGCCGGCGCCACCCTACGGCGAGAACGTGTACGAGGGTAGCGGGTGGGACTGGCATGCGGTGGACGCAGTGTCGGACTGGGCCAGCGAGGCCTCCTTCTACGACTGGCGGGCCCAGGCCTGCCACCCGGGCCAGGAGTGCGGCCACTTCAAGCAGCTCGTGTGGAGGACAACCAAGTACGTGGGCTGCGGACGGGCCGAGTGCTACAACGGACACTCCTTCTTCACATGCTCCTACGACCCAGCAGGAAACTACAAGGGAGAGGAGCCGCTCACATAAATTACTTATTACCACCACTACTTTTTTTTTCTTATCTACTCTTCTACTATCTACTACCTAATCTAATATAATGTGGCTGGCCTACACAACATAATTATAATTTCGTTTCATCTCTTGTTAGCAATATTTCTCTAATCAATATATCGATTCGGGCCCAACAAACATATATATTTTGGTGTGCTGCATATATGCTCTCCATACTATATGATTGGCCGGATAATATTTGGCGCGCGACAATTAATTATGCTTCCAACTTTTAGTTTGGTATTTTAGACATAAATAATTTACTCAATAAACTTGGTTAAACTTTAAATCATTTGACATTTTCAAAAAATCACATATATTCCAACACGAAAAATAGAGAGCGTTGTATTCCAGCACTGGCTTCGGACAGAAAGTTCATTCAGGGTAAAACAAAAGAAAAAAAAGACTCCATTGTATTCCAGCACTAGCATCAGAAACAAAATAGTTCATTCCAGTGCAAGGTTTTTTTTTTTTTTGAGTGTTCACCGGGAGGAGCAAAGCTCCCACCTGAATATATTTCTAATTGCGTTACAAGGACAGGGGTGAAAAACGGCCCCAGGGTTTTGGCAGCAGTGTTACAAGGGGAGGGGAGACACATCCAACGCAAGGGGATGAACTCAAGGAAAAAAACAGCCAAAAAGGAATTACAATCGGACAGGTGGGAGGTAAGTGAGCCACAGGTCGACGTCGGCGCGGTGATCTAGAGGAAGCCAAGCTCGCCAGAGGACTGCGTCATCACGACACCGTTTGCGAATCAGAGAGAGCGAGGGGAGGAGCCCTTCAAATACAACGTCGTTCCGGTGTTTCCACAGGTGCCAGAAGCAGAGCAGGCGAAGAGTCGATGCCGTGCGAGAAGGGGTAGAGGCCGCCAGGGGCAGGCAGTGGCCATGGAGATCGTGGCATCCGCGGCGATGGGAGGAGCGCCAAGAGCGGCCCAGAACTGTCGGGCGAAGCGGCAGTGGAACACGATGTGAGCAGGCCTCTCCAGGTGGTCGTCGCAGATGGGGCAACGGCTACCCTCCGCGTCCAGGATCCCTTTCCGGAGCAGGTTTGAGCGGCATTGGATGCGGCCCTTCATCAGCAACCAGGCGAAGAACTTGACACAGGGCGGGGCGGAGTTGTGCCAGACAAAATCGGCGTGCTCGTCACGGACGCCACCGTCGGAGCAGATCTTGTACAACGCACTTGTCTTCAAGCGTCCGCCCTCTCGAGCGCACAGGGGAAGAGTGCGGCTGTCCGCAGCCCCAGACATGCGAGTACTGCGCATGAGCAGCAGCAGCTCATCTCACTGCCGAGCGGCCGTTGTCGAAAGCCTAGCCACCAGGAAGGAGTCGATGCCAGCACGGAGGACCAGCTGGACAGAGGCCAAGGGAGCCGTACAGTGGGAGAAAAGCTCGGGCATCACCGTGGAGAAGACGCCGCGGGGAAGCCAGTGACCGTGCCAAAAGGTGGTCCGTGCATCATCGCCAATCTGCACACGCGATATGGCGCGGTAGAGCGGGAGGAGCCGCTTGAGGGACGCCCAGTGGGAGCCGCAGAGTACCGTAGAGAGACGAGCCGTGTCATCCAGAGGAGTATCAGAGAGGGAGGCCCAAACCCAACGTGGCCACGATTCGTTGGGAGCGGTGTAGAGACGGTGCAGGAGTTTGGCGAGGAGGCAGTTGTTCTGGACCTGCAGGGAGCGCACTCCAAGCCCTCCTTCATCCTTGGAGCGGCACACCATGTCCCACACCACCAAGCACTTAGCACCTAAGACACGATCCGTAGCAGCCCAGAGAAAGGCTCGACGGAGCTTGTCCAGCGCCGTGATCACCCCAGGAGGGAGTTCCATCGCGCCCATGGCGAAGGTGGGGAGGGCGTCCAACACCGCATTCAGCAGCACAAGACGGCCGCCAGGAGAGAGCAGAAGGGCACGCCACCCCGAGAGGTAGCGGTCGGCCTTGGCAATGAGAGGCGCAAAATCGGCGATGCGAAGCTTTTCAGCGGAGAGGGGCAGACCAAGGTAGGTCTTGGGGAACCCTTCGACGCGGCATTGGAGAGCAGCCTGGATCTCGTCGAGCACAGCGGCATCAACATGCATGGGGACGAGCGTGCTCTTATGGTAGTTGATCGTGAGCCCAGTTGCTGCCCCAAACTGGTCCAAGAGGAGCTTGAGTCGCCGCGCCGCCGCGTCATCCGCGCGGACGATGATGAGTGTATCATCCACGTACTAGAGGACGGGGTAGGGCGCGCCGTCCACCAAAGGGTGTTGCAACATGTCGTCATGGCGCACAAGCCGCTGCAGCACATCCACCATTAGCAGGAACAGGTAGGGAGACAAGGGGTCCCCTTGCCGCAGCCCGTGCATAATCTTGATCCACTTCCCCGGGACGCCGTTGAGGAGGATAGCCGAGCGCGACGAAGAGAAGAGCGAATCCATCCAATCACACCAAAGCGGAGGGAACCCACAAGCGAGCAGCACAGTACGCAGGCTGGCCCAGTTCACCGAGTCGAAGGCTTTGGCAAAATCGAGCTTGAGCACGACGCATGGCGCGCGACGGCGGAAGCATGTCTGCACGAGCTCCGTGGCGAAGATGAAATTCTCATAGATGCTCCGGCCGTTAAGGAAGCCTGTTTGGTCGGCGTCGATGAGCCTCCCGATCTGCCGCTGGAGGCGAATCGTGAGAGCTTTGCTGAGCGTTTTGACGCTGCAGTTCTGCAGGGACATGGGGCGGAACGAGCTCAGCGACAGCTGCCCTGCGACTTGGGGAGGAGCACGATATGCAAGCGGTTGATCCTCTCCAGGTCCAAAGCGCGGGAGTGAAATTTTTCGAACAGCCGAAGCAGTCTGGGCTGACCATGCTCCAAGCGGCCTTGTAGAAGCCTGGCCCAAGCCCATCTGAGCACTGGAACGGTCCAGGGACAGAAGGGCGGCCTCCACCTCCCAGCGCAAGGTTCAGAGGCATTTTTGATTCAGTCCATGCACATGTAGAACTGCCAAGAACAATCCATGCATATATAAACATATTCATAAACATGTTCAGCAGCATAATTATTATATCAGAAAAGTGGATTGCATTTCGGTATTCGAGTACCAAATTCATAGATGACAACATCAATTCAGTGTAAAAATAAGCGATGCTGAATAATCAACAAACCAACAATATATATTTATATCAATATAGTTATTCCTCAACTGACAAAGTATTTTTACAAAGGTTTCTTATTTCTACTCCACACTTGAGACTCACTGTATTAGTTCTAGCACGACAGATATAATAATTATGCTGCTGCCTGGTCCGACTCCCTATACACATTAGTGTTCTTCCTCTCTCTGTGGTAGATAAATAGATGGATCATGGCGACTATATATATTGGTTATTACTACTGGTTCTCCGGGTCTAGTAATATCTCCCGAGCAAGGATCATGGATTGAGTCAATCAGTGGTGGCCATTGTCGCTGGTACCGTATCCGTATGGGTTCTTGCTCGCCCAGTTCCACAGGTCTCTGCACATCTCGTCCACCCCAAACTTTGCCCTGTTTCATCATTGGCATCATCTTGTGTTAGCACCCACAAGTATATAAACCCCAAGTAGCAGGTAGGTCATGTGGTCAAAAGAAATAAGAGGGTGGCACACTTACTTCCATTTGAGCTCCTTCTCAGCCTTGGTAGTCATAGCATACACAATCTCTGCATCTCCAGGTCTTCTTCCAGCATAAACAAGAGGGATTTTCTGTCAAAAGTTGGAACACATTATTATTGTTAGTACTAGCACCTGAGCAGAGCATATATATGCATACAATATTTGTGCTGATTGTCAGTTTAGTGGTACCTTTCCGCAAGCCTTTTCGAACGCGGCAACCATCTCCAGCACAGATGTCCCCTTTCCAGTGCCCAGGTTGTACACTTCACACCCTGCAATTCAGTTCTTCCATTAGTGACTACAACAACTTTCTTCAGGTAACCGAGAATATCAGTCAGCTCTACCGTCACGGTCGGTACCTATTCTGTCCGAATCTTCGTAGAGCTTCCTGAGGGCTGCTATGTGACCGTCAGCCAGATCGACAACATGTATGTAATCACGCACCTGCAGCAATCATGAGTTCACATACCCATAGTAGTTAGAATCTGGAGGAAACAAACGACAATGATTCTAGCTACCTTAATCATGCAGGAAATGATTGATCAGTTGGTCAGTTAAGGGTTAGATGACAGAGGACACATACCCCTGTCCCATCCTTGGTGTTGTAGTCGGTCCCGTAGACCGTCAGCGCCGGCCGCCTCCCGACCGCAACTTGCTGGACGTAGGGCATCAGGTTGTTGGGGACACCAAGGGGGTCCTCGCCGATGTAGCCGCTCGGGTGAGCGCCGACCGGGTTGAAGTACCTGAGCAGTATGATCTTCCAGTCGGGGTCCGAGCGCTGAAGGTCACGGCAGATGTCCTCGATGATCAGCTGCGCAAACAAATAATTGCCAGGTTAATCAGACCAGATTTGTTTTTACGGTGTAGCCAATGACCATCTACGGAAAATCGAGAATTGATTGGCAACAAAGAACAAGTGCTGGTTAGTGTACCTTAGTTCGTCCGTAAGGGTTCATCGCGGAGAGCGGAAACTCCTCGGTGCAGGGCACTTCCTTGGGCCACCCGTAGACCGTGGCCGATGACGAAAACACCAGCTGCAGATGTGAAAGCAGAGAAGTTTAGCGTCCGGAACAGATGATAATGACTGCTGATGCACTACTTAACAACACCACACGAAGGTTCTGCTTTAAGTAATGGACCAATTAACTAATTTACAATACTTTTTCAAAAGAAGTTTAGCTTATGTTATACTGTCCTGAGGCATAACATATTCAGAGCGAACAAACAAAGACCAACTTTCAAACTGTTGCATTCTTTTTACAACCATATTCCTACAAACATAGGCTGTAGCAACAGAAAATGCTATACTAGTAGCCAACAACACAAGGCTGGACCAGCTAGCACATTCATTCAATTCAAGACGAGCGGTGTACGTGAGAGAGATTATCAGAGCCACAGCTGGTCCAGCCCAGCCAGCCAACGGCAACGCTCACTCACTCACTCACAGGTATCCTGTGACGGCCCCAGCAGCAATGCATGGAAACGAAAAAGACAAAAGACAGAAAAGGAGGGGAAGGGTATATACCTTCTTGCAACCATGTGCAGCCATGACTTGTAGGAGCGTGATGGTGCCGATGAGGTTGTTGTCGTAGTAAAGTAGCGGCTTGGCCACGCTCTCGCCGACGGCCTTGAGCCCGGCGAAGTGGATAACGGCCTCGAACCTGCACAGCACAAGTTTCAGAACCTGACGAATGACGCGCATAGAAGAAATTAATTAACACCTGAAAACGGCGAGCAATCGATCAGTGTGCCCGGCCAAATGGATCATAGTACAGTACTTGTTTTAGCAATTTATTATATTTGATAAGCTATGATTATGACAAAGTGTGCATTGTACGTAGGAGGAATATGCAAGGGCATAACCGCCAGGCTCCAGCTGCATGCATGCCTGGGAGAATAGAGACAACTTTCCAGCTCTAGAGAAACCAACTCATCGTCAATGAACGAATCGTCCAGCAGCTTACTAGCTAGGAGATGACACCTACCGTAATCAATGAACGATACAAAGCCAGGAAACGAACTAGCAGATACGCCTGGCACGACGGACTAATCAATCAATCAGGGGATCGATCCCATTTCAGGTAGGAATAGTTAACTGAACCTTGGAACGGGCCCATAGAAAGAAACCGCCGCTCTGATGATGACGGGGCTAATAGAATACTAGTAGTACTAGCATAACAAAGTGCAGACAGGATATTTTGCGTTTGAAACCAGAATACTACATTCAAATGCCTACCTTTGTGCAGAGAAGATTTCGTCCAGGGCGGCCTTGTCGCGGAGGTCGACCTGCAAAACCGAGCCAAAAATTAACATGAGCAATCTGTAATATACTGACAAAAGAAATGAAGATAAACCCATAAAAGCTGACTGCTGTATTGAAAGGAATGTGATCAATTTGAGGCGTGTGTGTGTATTAAGGAGTCAAATCAATTTGATCGTGAATCACGGCTGGAGTTAGGCTGGTTGCGATGGGGACTATGCGCGTTGTTTCCGTTTCCATGGTCACATGCATGTGGCGCGGAGACGGAGACCACAAGAAAAGGAAAGTAGAGAGGAAACCGCGCTCGCGCGGGAGTTAATAACTGAGTACGCGTCCATGGCGTGACCCGCCGGCCCTCCCGCCAGGCGTGATCCCGCCACCGAAAAAGGGAAACGTAATTAAAACCCCATCCTCATTTTACGTGTCTTGCTCTTGTGTAAAGGGAGAATGGAATCGTCTAGAGTGGGAGACCGGCCGGGCTCTAATTCCAACAAGTTCCTTCAAAATAATAATAATAATATTGCTCTACTAATATCTATATCTTAATAAAAACTGAAGGAATTATATTGGAGTAATTAAAAGGAAAGAGTTTGTTTTTGTTTTTGTAACTGCTTCCCAGATGATTATAACACACAAAAAATTAAAACAAAACAGAAGAGAGGAGGAACCGAAATCAATCTCATCTCTCGACAGAGAAGATCGAGTAACGATCGATTGGAACGAGATGTATAGTAGTAGAGAATCAAAGAAAAACTGGGGAGGGAGAGGCAGGGCGGGTGGCGCGCGCACCTTGCGGAAGTCTAGGTTCTTGGCGTTGTGCGGTCCTGCGAGTTCGCGGACGCGGTGGAGGGCGGCCTCGGAGGCGTTGTCGAGGGAGTCGACGACGACGACGCGGAAGCCCTGGAGGAGGAGCTGCAGCACGGTGTGGCTGCCGATGTAGCCGGCGCCGCCCGTGACGAGGATCGTGCGAACGAGCGCAGACACCATCCTTGTTCTTGTTGCTGGAATTCTCTTTGCTTGTGGAGAGATATGATGGAGGGAGGGAGGGTACGAGATGGGAATGGGATGGGGAGGAGGGATCGATTGGGGTTTTATGGGGGAGGGAGGGAGCAGTTTTGTTGGTTCGAGGAGTTGTGTGCAGGTGCGTCTTCTTCGTCTTCGTCTTCCTCTTCTCTCCAGAGGCCAGAACAGAGCACAGCCGTTAAGCCTGCCTGGGACGGACGGATATATATCGATGGAGACGACGCCGCCGTCTGTGTGCGGGTCCCACCCACCGTCCGTTCCGGTCTCACGACGGTTTCTTCTGATTCCAATCAACCAACGCCACATCCGCATCGCTCAGCCGTCCACGTGTACCCACCCTCATCCAGGGACGGATATCCCGCCTGCGTACTACTAGTAGGTGCTGGACTTCCTTCGCAATGACAACGCCTCAAACCCAATTTCTTTTTTCTTTCTTTATCCCGCAACGGAATTTCCTCCCCATATATTTATATAACTTACTACTGTATGGTGATAGACTTCCTTTAATTTCATATCGCAATCAACCCTGATTTCTTCCCAACGCATGACTTTTCTATCGATCCCAATGTTTATTTTAGACACGCGCGTCAATCCTCCTCCTTTTCATAGTTATCTGATTTGGGCAACTTGCTCTCCAGCTCCACGCACCAATCTTCTTCTATCTCCCTCCGCCATCCATCCTTGCACAACGGAATCCATCTTCTCAGTAGACGAGCAATCATTCGCCAGAAACCGATCACTACGTATAGCGAATGGTATGAATAGGTTACATAAGCATTCAGCTCCCAAACAAACCATTTGATCTGGTTCCTCATTCAGATTTATCTGTTGCACAATAGACTTTAATTCATCCCACTGCACCATTTATGTACCATCGAATACTCTCTCGTCCAATACTTCACAAATTGTTTTGGTTTGTTCATTACCAATAATATATAATGCCCATAAATCAATAGCGAGGCTACTACCTCCGAATCATTGATCCTCCGAGAATTTAACATTTCCGCCCATTCCCAACCAGCCATATTGATACCCAAAATTATATACAACTGTCAATGCATCATTTGAATATTTTTTCTTTTTTTCTCTGGTACATTTGTATCTATATTAGACACTAGGGTTTACAAGAAGCTCTCACTCAATTTTATATGGAGCTACTCCGTGGCCTGAGACGGTCCACATGGCAATACCATCCTCTATCCTCGCAAAATTTGCAACAACATGGTAGACATGGAAACAACTGCTATGTAAATTTATACCCTTATAATTACCAAACTAGCTAGATAAGTAAAATGATCATGTTTGTACCATATACCATACCAAAGCGCCCGTAGCGTATCTTTCAACGATCCATCCACTATATTTTCTCTTTTTTCTTTGGAAAATATTCTGACAAATACACCTTTTTAAAGGTATATCTTAAAAATCATACTATTTGTAGCTACTAGTAGTATTAGCTAGCAAGTAGCAATGGGTCCGAAAAGTGATTTTGGCTCCCGAGCTCCAGTGCTCTCGCTATTTTTAAAAAATTAAAAAGATGTTTATAAGTTATTAAAAAAATTGAAACATAATTCTGGAGATTGTCAGTGATACATCTCACAATCAAGCAAAATTTTAACCCAAAATTCTTTTTTTACTTTGTGCTAGACAAAAATAATAAAATCTGACATGTTTTTGGAGATTTGAAAATAACTACTCAGATCTGCATTTTTTTCATTTTTGTGTAGCTTAAAATATAAACTATTTGAAATTGATACTTTACACGTTTGTGGGATATATTATTGGCTATATGCAGATTTTTTCAGATATTTTTTAAACTCAAAAATATGATTTTTGGTTTATATGAAAAATGAGATCACTGGTGTCCATGTACACTAAATCTCTATCCCAACAGATCTGGCTATAGCTAAGGTAAAAAACAAATCTATTGAGAAGGGCAAAATTTTATACTACCTAGTGTAGAAGAGATATTGGAGATTGCACAGCACCAATAGGGCCGGCTGCTCATATATATAGGCGGACACATGTACAATTACAGGTACAACCCTGAGAAAACACGGGGACCTATACCTATACAATATGTTACTCAACACCCCCCGCAGTCGAAGGGTCGGCACCGACACATAGACTGGAGCGAAACTCCGGAAAAGTCGTGGACGGCAATCCCTTCGTCATGATATCGGCAAACTGCTGAGACGTCGGTACGTGAAGAACTCGAACGCGACCGAGGGCAACTTGCTCACGAACGAAGTGGATGTCCAACTCGATGTGCTTGGTGCGCCGATGATGAACAGGGTTGGCGGAGAGGTAGACGGCCGACACGTTGTCGCAGAAGACCACCGTAGCCTTGTCAACAGGACAAGAGAGCTCGGACAGAAGCTGGCAAAGCCACGTGCACTCGGCCACAATGTTGGCCACATCGCGGTACTCGGCCTCAGCACTGGAGCGAGACACGGTGGGCTGCCTCTTGGAGGACCAAGAGACAAGCGACGAGCCGAGGTAGACGCAGTAACCGCTGGTGGAGCGTCGCGTGTCCGGGCATCCCTCCCAGTCCGCGTCCGAGTAGGCGACGAGGTCGGTCGACGTCGAGGGAGAAGCATGCAACGACAAGCCATAGCCCAAGGTACCACAGACGTAGCGTAGAATCCGCTTCACCGCGGCCCAATTAGCATCCCGAGGAGCATGCATGTGCAAGCACACCTGCTGCACAGCGTACTGGAGCTCCGGGCGCGTCAACGTCAAGTACTGGAGAGCACCGACGATGGAGCGGTAGAACGGCGCGTCGGATGCCAACGACCCATCACTGGCGGAGAGCTTGGCCTTCGTGTCGACAGGAGTAGGGGCAGGGTTGCAGTTAAGCATCCCTGCACGCTCGAGAAGCTCGTGGGCGTACTTCTGCTGATGAAGGAAGAAGCCATCCGCACGCCGGACAACCTCGATGCCGAGGAAGTAGTGGAGCGGGCCAAGGTCCTTCAACGCGAACTCAGCGCGAAGACTGTCGGTGAGCTCTCGAAGAAGCCCAGCGGTGGAGGCCGTCAGGATGATGTCGTCGACGTACAACAGTAGGTAGGCCATGTCGTTGCCGGTCCGGTAGACTAACAGCGACGCATCCGAACGCGTGGAGCGGAAGCCAAGCTGGTGCAGGAAGCCGGCGATGCGCTGGTACCAGGCGCGGGGCGCCTGCTTCAGTCCATACAAGGACCGAGAGAGCAAGCACACGTCATCGGGGCGCTCGGTGTCGACGAAGCCGATGGGCTGCTGACAGTACACCTGCTCCTGCAAATGGCCATGGAGGAAGGCGTTGGAGACGTCCATCTGGTGCACCGGCCACGCGCGAGAGGCTGCAAGGTGCAACACCGTGCGGATCGTGCCCGGTTTGACAACCGGGGCAAACGTATCCGTGAAGTCGACGCCAGCTGACGTGGGCATTACCCTTCGGGTAACCGGCATTACTCTACGCTACACGACCAAGCTGGAGGCCCATGAAGGTATCCGATGACAAGATGGGCCACTTGGATGGCGCAGCAGAAGATTCCTTGGCGGGCAAGACAAGGAAGGAGCCGAACAAGGAAAGTTTGGAGATAAAACTACTGTAAATCTAGTCGTACTCGGTTAGACCTCTTGAGACCTGGCTTCCTATATAAAGGCCATGAGAGGGGCTGCCGAGGGACACGTACAATCTTAGCAATCTTAGCCACCAAAAAGTCTGGAGCTAGGTCGCCGCAGCACTTAGCCTCTCAACGAGATCTCAGCCGAACCCTTCGGCACCCCATTGTAACCCATTATTTTCATAATCAAGATCAGACAGGCAGGACGTAAGGGTTTTACCTCATCGAGGGCCCCGAACTCCGGGTAAATCGCTCTCCCCGCTTGTCTGTGAACCGATGTCTCGTGTCAGCTTGCAGGATTCCATCAACCCTAAGCCCCTATCGGAGGGCATTGCCGAGGAGCACCCTCGACAATTGGCGCCGTCTGTGGGAAGCCTGTCGGCACAAGGCAGGTCATCGGCAGTACTAGTTACATCTGCAGCGTTTGTACTCGAGTCACCAACACCATCAGATCCGAAGAACTCGACCCGCTGCGGACCCTTTGAGTTTGTACCACACCTCGAGCCGCCGAACTCGATCCCTGCAGAATCGTGTGATGACATCAACACGACTTTCGGCGGTGTCCACTTTATCGTCGACTCCGGAGGCTTTCTTCGTCTCCCTGGGACGGGCACATCTGGCTTGAGGACCTCAGTTTCGGCAGGCGTCGCTCCGACGACAACCCTGGAAGCTCCATCCAGGAACATGAGATAAGGCAGCCGAGGAAGTCTCGACCTCACAACGGGACGAAGGAAGAGACGAAGGGACTCACGCCGTGAAGAGGAAGAACGTGCATCAACTCGCCCTCATCAGGACAAACGAGGATGCCAGGACACGCAACCGATCCATGGCCGCGCTCGCTCACCGTATCTATCGGCTACGGAGCAACTCAAGGCACCATGTTACCTTCACTCCTACAATGATCCTAAGGATGGTCGAGAAAAATCCAGTCACCTGCTAATGAACTGTCGACACTTCCTGGAGATTCGACAGTTCTGTGATGATCTCAGAGCCGAAGCCATGTCAAGAGTTCACATAATGGAGAAAAGGGCAGGGACTTACAGTTATCCGCCAGAACCGTACGTACCAGAACCATACATACCAGAACCGTACCAGCCAGCGGAAGGAGACAAGTATGTACCAACCGAGGGGTTGCCAGAGCCATATGGTCAGGTCAATATGTGTAGGATAACGTAGCATAGAAAACAAAAATTTTCCTACGGCGAACACGCAATCCAAGCCAAGATGCAATCTAGAAGACGGTAGCAACGAGGGGATTGTCGAGACTCACCCTTGAAGAGATTCCAAAGCCTACAAGAGGAGGCTCTTGTTGCTGCGGTAGACGTTCACTTGCCGCTTGCAAAAGCGCGTAGAAGATCTTGATCACGATCGGTTCCGGCGCCACGAACGGGCAGCACCTCCGTACTCGGTCACACGTTCGGTTGTTGATGAAGACGACGTCCACCTCCCCGTTCCAGCGGGCAGCGGAAGTAGTAGCTCCTCTTGAATCCGACAGCGCGACGGCGTGGTGTCGGTGGCGGTGTAGAAGTCCGGCGGAGCTTCGCTAAGCTATGCGGGCAATATGAAGTGGAGGAGCAAAGCTAGGGTTTGGGAGGGGGTGGCCGGCCACTCTATGGGGGCGGCCAGCTTGTGGTCTTGGGGTGGCCGGCCCCCTCCCTTGGCCCTTGTTTATATAGGTGGATCCCAAGTGTTGGTGTCCAAGTCTTCGAATAAGACCCGAAACCAAAACCTTCCATATGGTGGGAAACTTTCCCTCCCACTAGAGGTGGGAATTCCACCTTCCATGGGGGGTGGCCGGCCCCTAGGGGGAGTCCACTTGGGACTCCTCCCCCACTAGGGTTGGCCGGCCATGGAGGTGGAGTCCCATGTGGACTCCACCTTCCTTGGTGGTTTCTTCCGGACTTTTCTAGAACCTTCTAGAACCTTCCATAGAACCTTCCGCATCATTTTATTCACATAAAATGACATCCTATATATGAATCTTATTCTCCGGACCATTCCGGAACTCCTCGTGATGTCCGGGATCCCATCCGGGACTCCGAACAAATATTCCAACTTCATTCCATATTCAAGTACTACCATTTCAACATCCAACTTTAAGTGTGTCACCCTACGGTTCGTGAACTATGCGGACATGGTTGAGTACTCACTCCGACCAATAACCAATAGCGGGATCCGGAGATCCATAATGGCTCCCACATATTCAACGATGACTTTAGTGATCGAATGAACCATTCACATATGATACCAATTCCCTTTGTCACGCGATATTTTACTTGTCCGAGGTTTGATCATCGGTATCACACTATACCTTGTTCAACCTCGTCTCTCGACAAGTACTCTTTACTCGTACCGTGGTATGTGGTCTCTTATGAACTTATTCATATGCTTGCAAGACATTAGACGACATTCCACCGAGAGGGCCCGGAGTATATCTATCCGTCATCGGGATGGACAAATCCCACTATTGATCCATATGCCTCAACTCATACTTTCCGGATACTTAATCCCACCTTTATAACCACCCATTTACGCGGTGGCGTTTGATGTAATCAAAGTACCTTTCCGAGTATAAGTGATTTATATGATCTCATGGTCATAAGGACTAGGTAACTATGTATCGAAAGCTTATAGCAAATAACTTAATGACTTGATCTTATGCTACGCTTAATTGGGTGTGTCCATTACATCATTCATACAATGATATAACCTTGTTATTAATAACATCCAATGTTCATGATTATGAAACTAATCATCTATTAATCAACAAGCTAGTTAAGAGGCTTACTAGGGACTCTTTGTTTGTTTACATAACACACATGTATCAATGTTTCGGTTAATACAATTATAGCATGGTATGTAAACATTATCATAAACACAAAGATATATAATAACCATTTATTATTGCCTCTTGGGCATATCTCCAACGAGTCTCCCACTTGCACTAGAGTCAATAATCTAGTTTACATATGTAAAGATATAACACCTTGGCCTTCTGGTGTTTTATCATGTTTTGCTCACGGGAGAGGTTTTAGTCAACGGTTCTGACACACTCAGAAACGTATGTATTTTGCAATTCATTTGCGTCTTCACGCATCACTCATTTTCCAAATGAGCCGGCATTAAATATGTTTGGTCTTCTGGTGGAACCTTAATTCCGCGGTCTGAAATATGTCACTAATATTGTCACACACAATATAGCTTCAAAGTTCTGACACTATCGGAACTACACCAAGTTCTCAAAGAACTTCTTAACTCAACATCCTCAATCATTGTCAAAACAATGACATACTCTGCCTTCTTTTGTAGAATCCGTCACAATATTTAGAACTCTTCTAAATCTAGTATTGTGCTACCTTTTTAATAACACTTAGCCTAATTTAGATTGAAATTTAATTTTATATATGACCAAACTAATATCGGTGCAACACTTTACAACGATTTTGTTTTGTCATTACCCATATAAAACTATATATATATATATCCTTGGTCCTTCTAAAGCACACATGGATATTCTTACTGTTTGTCAATGATCATCACATGAATCATTATGGTATATGCTCCTAACTTTTAGAGCTCAGGACATCTGATTGTGTATATATTAATTGTGATTTAAAATCACTCATGTGTTTTTACTCATTGAGTGTCAGATACACTCAAGTCTTGTTAAAACTTCACATGACAAGAACATTTTCTTAATATTGAACTACTTCAATATCCTTTCTATGTACTTTGACTTAAACTTATTATGTGTTTCAATCTATCTTCATAGATCTTGACACTAAATATGTTTCAGTCCATATTCTTTCATTGAAGTTAATTCTCAATGAAACCTTTTTAATCAATTATATAATTACACTATTTATAATCAACGATATGTCAGCTACATAAAGTATTACAAATATGTCTCAGCGCTCCCACTTAATTTCTTGCAAATGCAAGCACCTTCATCGTTTCTGATGAAATCAAAACTCTTTGACTATTTCATCCGGTGAAGATTCCAACTCCGCGATACTCACTTCATCCAATTGAAGTTCGTATACCTATCTAGTATTCCACGGACTAGCAAAACAATTGGTTGTATCTTGTATACACCTTTAATACACACTTCGTTAAGTAATGTATTTTGCCATCCTACTATCATATCTCATGAAAGAAATATGTAGCGATTACTAGAATAATCCACATAGACTATAAGCATTACTACGGAAGATCTAATCTTATCGTAGTCAACTCTTTGAACTTTGTCGTAAACAACTTTTCGACAAGTCGAGCTTATTCAAGGATATTCCATCCAAGTTCATCAATTTTATAGATCCATTTACTTTCAAAAAGTATTCATCTATCTTGGATTTCATGGCGTATAGCCATTTTAACAGAGTCAGGGCCCATCATAACTTCTTTGTTTGTAGTTGGTTTATCATTGTTCAAAAAACAATCCTTTGTTCACAAATCATTTATTTGATCACAAAGTAAATCATACCTACAAGGTTCAATAAGTACTTTGATCTCCATGACTATAACATTTTGTAGACATGGGAGCCATGATCGTCGTGGCCGTTTCCGGAACAAATTCCGATGCTGCGCTACTCTGATCATTATGCTCAGGTTTATAAACCTTATCAAATTATATTGTCCTCCCACTCAAATACTTCACTAGAAACAATTTCTCGGAAATAAGAAACATTGACAAACACTTTTGTCTTTGTCTCGTGGGAAGAATTCCCAATTAAATCTCTGGGATAACCAACAAAGACATTCATCCGATTTTGGTTGTAAACTCTTAGACCAAAATTTAAAGAAAGACTATTAGGGTTCATACCCATGCCATAACTCGTATGGTGTCATTTCAACGGATCATGATGACGCTCTATTCAGTGTAAAAGCGGTAGTCACTAAAGCATAATCCACAAAAATATAATGGCATCAATATTTTATATCATCATTGACCCAACAAGGTTTGGATACATCTCTCGGATACTCCATCATCACTATGATACTCCAAGAAACGTGAGTTGTAGAATAATTTCATAACTCTCTTAGATGTTCGCTAAAATCTCGTAATTCAAATATTTCCACCATGATCCAATCATAGATATTTGACTTTTCTATTACGATGATTTCCACTTCATGCTGAAATTTATTTGAATCCATTCAAATGTTTCAAACTTCTTCCTTATCGAATATATACATATATACTCAATTCATTGTTGGAAGTTTTCATGAAGTAGAAGAATCTCCCGCACACAACTATGCCCAGTGAACCACATACATCATCATGTATTTTTCCACTAAGTTAGTTGCCCGTTCAACTCTTGGCCTATGAACGGTATTTTAGTCATTCTCTTTAGAAAAGATTTGCAAGTGTCAAACGATTCAAAAATCAAATGACTCCAAAAATCCATTTGCATGGAGTTCCTTCATGCGTTCCTTTCTAACATGACCTAAATGGCGGTTCCACAAATAAGTGGAATTCAAATCATTTGCCTTATGGCATTTTAGCGTCAGTGTTATGTATGTGTGTTTCACCATTAAGATTTATAATAACTTATCCATCATACATGGAGTAATGTCATAATTTGAACAACTCATTGTTTTCATTTGACCAGAGCAAAATAACAATTATTAAGTTCTTTATTATAAATTCTAAGGGCTAGATAGAATGCCAACGATGAACATAATAACACTTTATTTTTGTTCCAGACGTGCATACCTATCATATTCCTTGTCAGTCACTTAGGCCATTGTATTCTTGTATTGCGTTGTTTTGTATGACACTTCATACCAACCAATGTGGTACAAATACCCAAGAATTTTATTGTGTGACCAAACGAGGAATACATCCATAACATGTATATCATTTATATACACCTGAGCTAGACTTTCTAGTCTTTTCTTTCTTTCTTTCTGCCAATAATCTTTTGTAGTTTCTCTTTTAGCTTTCCTCATTATTCAGAAAAACACTTCAACATCAATAACTTCTAGGTTTGTTGATCAAATACCAATAACCTTGAGGTTCTTTGAAGTTGATCATCATATGACAAGTGTTCCGGATTTCACTATTAGTAACCTTTTAATATGATGAACAATTTCACTCATAATTTTATCTATCATATCATGACGACTTTCCGAGACCATGTCTGTACATGCTAGGCTCGTAAAGTTTAACTTTAGTATTCGCATGTGCAAATCTGGCTTGCACCCGTTGTATGCACTCGTGGAATCTATAACACCCGATCATCACGAGATGCTTCGAAACGACGAGTCTTAGCAACGGTGCATACTAAAGATGATAACTTCATGGATATGCGAATATTATTAGTGCCCCAATAGTTGGAGGATTGTGACGCCTGGCGTCTTCAACCTTCATACATTCCCATAAAACTTATGAGTTTATGTAGTCTCACCAAATTTATATTCTATCATCTTGCAATAAGGTCTTAGATATCACATATATTTCATACCTTGATTATTTCTGAAAACTAAATTTTCAGCTCCTTACTATTCAAACAGATTTGAACTTCAAGTTTCACGGAGACAAGATAACTTTGGGTACTAATTGAAACCATAGCTCTTTGAATCAATAATGTGAGGTTTACTAAAAGTTTGCAATAGGACTTAATCAATTCTTGATTCTTTAACAATACGGTACTAATCCGTAAAGTTTCTTATCAGATTTTAACAGTATTTCTATCTCAATAACAAGACTAGCGCATAGTAGTAAACGGATGCCAATACTACAAAATAAATACAAAATACTACCCAGACTATGTTTATGATAATTAGTTCATGTTTTAATCTAATTACTAATGAACTCCCACTTAATACAACATCCCTCATAGTTGTTAAGTGGTACACGATCCAAATCCACTACACCAAAACCGATCATCACGTGAGATGATGTAGCTTCAATAGTGAACATCAACATGTTGATCATATCATCCATATGACTCGTGTTCAACCTTTCGGTTTCCGTTGTCCCGAGGCCATGTCTGTACATGCTAAGCTCGTCAAGCAAACCCAAGTATTCCGCATGTGCAACATGGCTTACACCCGTTGTATGTTGAGTTTATCACACCCGATCATCACGAGATGCTTCAAAACGTCGAACAATGCAACGGTGCATACGAGGGAAGAACACTTTATTATCTTGATATTAATGTGAGGGATCATCTTATAATGCTACCGTCGCGATCTAAGCAAAATAAGATGCATAAAGGATTAACATCACATGCAATTCATATGTGATATGATATGGCCCTTTTGTCTTTGCGCCTTTGATCTTGATCTCCAAAGCGTGGACATGATCTCCATCATCAACGGGCATGATCTCCATCATCGTCGGCGAAGCACCAAGGTCAATGGCGCCGTCTTCATGATCGTCCTCCATGTAGCAACTATTACAACTACTTTGAAATACTACTCAACATGAAATTTAAAGACAACCATAAGGCTCCTGCCGGTTGCCACAATACAATAATGATCATCTCATACATATTCATCATCACATTATGGCCATATCACATCACCAAACCCTGCAAAAACAAGTTAGACGTTCTCTAATTTGGTTTGCATATTTTACGTGGTTTAGGGTTTTCGAGCAAGATCCAATCTACCTACGAACATGAACCACAACGGTGATACTAGTGTTGTCAATAGAAGAGTAAATTGAATCTTCACTATAGTAGGAGAGACGAGACACCCGCAAAGCCACTTATGCAATACAAGTTGCATGTCAAGCGTGGAGCAAATCTCATGAACGCGGTCATGTAAAGTTAGCCCGAGCCGCTTCATCCCACTATGCCATAAAGATGCAAAGTACTCAACTAAAGATAACAAGAGCATCAACGCCCACAAACCATTGTGTTCTACTCGTGCAACCATCTATGCATAAACCTGGCTCTGATACCACTGTAGGATAACGTAGCATAGAAAACAAAAATTTTCCTACGGCGAACACGCAATCCAAGCCAAGATGCAATCTAGAAGACGGTAGCAACGAGGGGATTGTCGAGACTCACCCTTGAAGAGATTCCAAAGCCTACAAGAGGAGGCTCTTGTTGCTGCGGTAGACGTTCACTTGCCGCTTGCAAAAGCGCGTAGAAGATCTTGATCACGATCGGTTCCGGCGCCACGAACGGGCAGCACCTCCGTACTCGGTCACACGTTCGGTTGTTGATGAAGACGACGTCCACCTCCCCGTTCCAGCGGGCAGCGGAAGTAGTAGCTCCTCTTGAATCCGACAGCACGACGGCGTGGTGTCGGTGGCGGTGTAGAAGTCCGGCGGAGCTTCGCTAAGCTATGCGGGCAATATGAAGTGGAGGAGCAAAGCTAGGGTTTGGGAGGGGTGGCCGGCCACTCTATGGGGGCGGCCAGCTTGTGGTCTTGGGGTGGCCGGCCCCCTCCCTTGGCCCTTGTTTATATAGGTGGATCCCAAGTGTTGGTGTCCAAGTCTTCGAATAAGACCCGAAACCAAAACCTTCCATATGGTGGGAAACTTTCCCTCCCACTAGAGGTGGGAATTCCACCTTCCATGGGGGGTGGCCGGCCCCCTAAGGGGAGTCCACTTGGGACTCCTCCCCACTAGGGTTGGCCGGCCATGGAGGTGGAGTCCCATGTGGACTCCACCTTCCTTGGTGGTTTCTTCCGGACTTTTCTAGAACCTTCTAGAACCTTCCATAGAACCTTCCGCATCATTTTATTCACATAAAATGACATCCTATATATGAATCTTATTCTCCGGACCATTCCGGAACTCCTCGTGATGTCCGGGATCCCATCCGGGACTCCGAACAAATATTCCAACTTCATTCCATATTCAAGTACTACCATTTCAACATCCAACTTTAAGTGTGTCACCCTACGGTTCGTGAACTATGCGGACATGGTTGAGTACTCACTCCGACCAATAACCAATAGCGGGATCCGGAGATCCATAATGGCTCCCACATATTCAACGATGACTTTAGTGATCGAATGAACCATTCACATATGATACCAATTCCCTTTGTCACGCGATATTTTACTTGTCCGAGGTTTGATCATCGGTATCACACTATACCTTGTTCAACCTCGTCTCCGACAAGTACTCTTTACTCGTACCGTGGTATGTGGTCTCTTATGAACTTATTCATATGCTTGCAAGACATTAGACGACATTCCACCGAGAGGGCCCAGAGTATATCTATCCGTCATCGGGATGGACAAATCCCACTATTGATCCATATGCCTCAACTCATACTTTCCGGATACTTAATCCCACCTTTATAACCACCCATTTACGCAGTGGCGTTTGATGTAATCAAAGTACCTTTCCGGTATAAGTGATTTATATGATCTCATGGTCATAAGGACTAGGTAACTATGTATCGAAAGCTTATAGCAAATAACTTAATGACTTGATCTTATGCTACGCTTAATTGGGTGTGTCCATTACATCATTCATACAATGATATAACCTTGTTATTAATAACATCCAATGTTCATGATTATGAAACTAATCATCTATTAATCAACAAGCTAGTTAAGAGGCTTACTAGGGACTCTTTGTTTGTTTACATAACACACATGTATCAATGTTTCGGTTAATACAATTATAGCATGGTATGTAAACATTATCATAAACACAAAGATATATAATAACCATTTATTATTGCCTCTTGGGCATATCTCCAACAATATGATCCATAAAACCAGCTTTTCGAAGAGGGAAATCAAGAAATTCTCGCGAGAAGTGAAGTATGCGGAAGTAGCTATGGTTGTGTTATCACCAGATTTTGGCCAAATCAGGAGATGGGCCGTAAGTGAAGATGGGCTTGAAGGATACACGCGTGGAGCATCTTTGAAGCGGCCTTGCACGAAGATTTTGGGCTTAATTGCCCATGTATCTGTAATATAGTAGATCGCATCTTAGTTTAGAATTAAAAGATAGAGTTTAACTCGTGCACGGTTAGGTGCACGCCCGAATTATAAAGTCCCTTGGACTATAAATATGTATCTAGGGTTATCGAAAAAGGAGGACAATCACGTTCACAACAAACACAAATCAAGCGCATCGCCACCCCTTTCTTTCGAGGGTTTCTCCCGGGTAAGCATCATGCTGCCTAGATCGCATCTTGCGATCTAGGCAGCGCACGTTTATTCGTTACCTTGTGCTGCTCGTGCTGAAGCGTTGTTGATGGCGAGTAGCACTATTTATCGTAGATGTTTTGGGGCTTGCATGGATGCTTTTCTTATGCATATCTGCTTAGCTATGCCATCCCTCAATATCTAGCTGCCCTTACACCTATCCAGGTGTAAGGGCAGCGCCCTGCTTGTTCGTTGTTTAGTAGATCTGATCCGTTATAGTTGCTCCTTGATTCTTCAAGGATTGGTTTAATATCCGTATGGTTAGGCCTTGCAAACGGGTTGAACGATCCGGTAGTGCGTTAGGTATGGTTTGTTAGTCCTAAGAGGGATGTTCCGGGAATTAACTTAACGTTGGTTTTTAGGCCTCTTTTAGGGTTAGTTTTCCATTATCTTTCGTGTCTATTAGGCTCAACTACGCGCAGGATGTTCCGATCATGCGGTGAAAACCCTAAACTGTCGTAGATTAGATTAACTTCATATTGATCAAGCAGGAGCCCCATGTCATCGTTAACCCGACGCAAACCATGGGGCGATCGGCTCTTTGAGCCGATCCACAGGGCAACCTGAGAGCCGATCGGGCTCGTATTTAATGTTTACGTGTCTGCCATGCGAGAAACTAATCGAAGCAATCCAACACCTTCCCGACCAGGTATAGGTCGGGTGGCACGCCCTTGCAACCGCTAGGACGTGTGCCGGAACATTTGCGGGACGACGTCGAGGGACCAGGGCCCCCTGCAGTCTTGGAAGCCTCCCGGCTCTTCGTGTTGCTTAACCACTGCTCGCCGGTGGGTTTTGGCAGGCAACACATTCTGGCACGCCCGGTGGGACCATCGGGACAATCTTCCGCAGCAACCACGTCAACATCTACATCCGAGATGGCGGAAGAACCGATCAAGTACGAAGATCTGCCTGCTGAGCATAAGAAGAAATATGATGAGCTCAAGGCCACCTTCGAAGCCGATCTCATCGGCTCTTTCGAGAAGACTCGTTCGCACGGGATCAAGTTCAAAGGGTTCCAACCCGAAGGTGCGTTAGAGGGACTAGATCTATCTCTCCCTGCGACAAGAAATCAACTATGCCGTTGCTCATTCTCTTCATCGGCATTCTGAGAGTCTGGTGAACACTCTGGAGCGTGTCGCGCTTAATGTGGTGCAAGAAATCATGAAGCACCGGTATTCTCCGTCAGGACCTGCCCTAGGAACTCATCAGGGAGAGATACCGCTCTACACCAGGCCACCACTGCCGTACACGATGGCAGCTCCACAGCAACAAGGTTCACCGGCGTACGTTGTCTACAAGGTTGGAGGTGATCCTGGCGATTACCAATTCCTGTATGAGCCGCCCAAGGAGATTCCACATGGGTACGTGTGCACATACGTGCCGGACCGCAACAACCTGGATGAGCCAGGTTACAGCAGGAAGGACTGCCACGGCAGGAGGGGTCGCCGGAACAGGAGTAGTTGCTGGAGCAGGAAGCAGTTATGGAGCAGATGCTGAGAAACAGGAGTGGCTAACTAAATATGCCACCGGTAC
This sequence comes from Lolium rigidum, assembly GCF_022539505.1. Lineage (NCBI taxonomy): Eukaryota > Viridiplantae > Streptophyta > Magnoliopsida > Poales > Poaceae > Lolium > Lolium rigidum. The sequence goes on along the minus strand of NC_061511.1, from coordinate 204,541,058 downwards.
AAGTGATGAACGCTCAACTTCTGCAGCTCCTACGGTGGATGAGATCACCGCAATCATGAGAGATCAGTTCGGCATCCTGCCGAAGAAGAGAATGATCGGCTATTCCAAGCCGTATCCCAACGAGTATGACCTAATCCCACTACCGCCTAAGTATCGGCTCCCTGACTTCACAAAATTCAGTGGATCAGAAGGAACCAGCTCAATTGAGCACGTGAGCCGATATTTGGCATAGTTGGGCATGGTCTCAGCTTCAGACGAGCTGCGTGTGAGGTTCTTCTCACAATCTCTCACGGGTCCGGCCTTTGGATGGTACACCTCGTTGCCACCAGATTCGGTTCGGACGTGGAAGCAGCTGGAGGAACAATTCCACGTACAATACCATTCAGAAGCTACTGAAGCTGGCATTGCCGATCTGACACAGGTTCGGCAGAGGCGAGGAGAGACGGTGTCTGAATACATCCAGCGCTTCAGGACCGTCAGGAACCGATGTTATTCGGTTCGTTTATCTGAGAAGGAAGCAGTCGAGCTGGCGATAGCAGGCCTGTCAGCGCCGCTCAAAGATGTGACCTTCCAAGCTGACTACAATTTACTGGCGCATATGGTTCAGAAATTGACATCGTATGAACAGCGCCACCCAGAATTGTACCAGGACAAGTTCAAGCGCGTTGCCCTGATCGAGATGGAAGAAGATGAAGATTCTGTAGGAGATCAGGAAGTCGCTGTAGCTGAATGGACTCGGGGGCAAAGCCCGTGTCCCGCAAGTGGGTGAAACAACCAGGGCCCGCAAAAGGGTTTGACTTTGATTTAAGCAAAACGGAGCAAATTTTTGATTTGCTGCTGAAGGAAAAACAGCTGAAGTTACCCGAAGGCCACAAAATCCCCACGTTACAAGAGATGAACGGCAGGCCATACTGCAAATGGCATCACACGTTCACCCATGCCACCAACGACTGCAAAGTCTTGCGCGGACAGATTCAAATGGCGATAGAACAAGGCCGATTACTCTTCGGTCAGTTTGCCATGAGAGTTGACACGCAGTCGTTTCCGGACGTCAACATGGTAGATCTCAGTCACTGCATAAGACGCGAGCCAGGTTTCTCTTTTGGTATCAACATGGCAGGGCTTGCAGATCGCCATAACCAGGATAAGCCAGAGAGCAGTCACTCCCGTGACAAAGATGAAGAGGAGGCCAATCCACGCGATTGGCCCCAAAAAATAAAAAGTTGTGAACCCTCGGTAAGCATTGCGATGAAAAAGGAGGCCGATTCTAGCGATCGGCTAAAGCTAGCCTCAACATACCTTCTGCCTGTGCTCAGCATTGATTTAGCAGGCGACGGAAAGCTGGGGTATGGGTTACATCGGCTGATGAACTAGAAGAGATTGACATTGGTCCTGGGGATAAGCCACGACCAACATTTATCAACAAATAGTTGGATCAACAACTGCAAGGGAGGCCGATTCCAGCAATCGGCTAAAATTGTTCTCACCATACGTGTTAACTGCTGTGCTATTTAGCATGGTGAGTTGTGAGACAGGCTTGTAGCTGGCTCGATAGCCGATATCTTCAATCACTTGAAGGATTCGGCTCGGGGGGCATACACATAGAGAAGGTACAAGGCCATGAAGTATGTACCCAGGAGGAGCCGATTCATCATGAAATCGATCGACTAATAAAAAATCGAAAATACAAATTTTTTAAGCACAGCCGATGCTCGGACATCGACTTATGCATAGCCATCGACTCAAGAGGTACAAGATGTTACAACAGAAGTACATGCTCAGTGGAGCAGTTATCATTACATGGAGGAGCTCTACTGAAGGAATGCCTCAAGGGCACAAAGTGCAGAAGCACGAACACAATCTACCTCGGCGATCTCAGCCTCGTCATCTTCATCCTGGCCTGTCACCAGCTGCTTGTTCAAAGCGCGGATTTCGGCCAGATCAATTTTCAGTTCAGCTTTGAGACCTTCTGCTTCTTCGTGGGAGCGGGCAATGAGAGCTTCCTTATCTTGGATGAGCTGCTTGGTTACCCGCACCCTCTCTTCGAGGTCCTCCAATTCCTTTCGCAAGATCTCCAGCTCAGCGCTACTGGGAGAGGTGTCAGTTTTTGCGTCCAAAGCTGCCTTTTTCTTATTAAGCCGATGACACTTGTCTGCAATATCGGCTTTCAATGGAAGCTGGGCGTGGCGCAAGCCGATTCTCTGACGAGCCAAGGTCACCCTTGACCTGTAAGCAGACAAAGTCACCACGGGCCAGAGCTTCACCTGCAATGTCACCGGGAGATGAGGCTGGAGGTCTTCGAGAATGCTCTTTATTCCCTCGGTATCCTCAACCAACGTCTCGATGGAGGAGGAGAGCAAGGCTTTGAGCTGTCGGAGCTGACCATGGGTAGCGTTAGGCCCTGACGCTTCGCTTGCTTTAGCAGTTGGTTCGATGAATTCAGGGTCAAACGTTAGCAAGTTTGAGAGGTCATAACCCTGACAAGCAACAAGAACAACGTCAGTACGCAGCAAAGAAGCAAGGAAGAGCTAAGGGAAGGAAGTATACCTCTCCTAAGACCATAGGGGCGGCTGATGAAGAGGTGATCGGCTCTCGTGTTTCTGCCGAGGGTGTGGCCAAGGTGGCAGCCTTCTCGACTCCACTTGTTGAGGTTGATAAGTCCAGGGTGGTGGATGGCATCACTACCTCCTTGACTTCCCCACTAGAGGTATCATCAGTCTGAAAAAGGGAATGGTCAGCCGATAGGAACAACAACAGGTCAGCATAGGATATGAGTCAAAGAGGATGTAGAGAGCAATTACGTTCGAAAGCTCCTGGTCTGATGAAGAGATTCGTGGCGTCTTGCGAGCTCTCTTGATGCATCGACTCTTTATGCGAAGGCCGCCTTGTCCTGCTTTTGGAGAAGCCCGGGAGGAAGCAGGTTCGGGGGCTGACCTTTTCTTGGAAGCCGACGGTGGTAAGTCTGGCTCGTTCGGTGTGGTGTTCTCCCAGGGGGTGCCTGAGCTTGAATCCTCTCGACCGGACTGGGTATCCTCGCTGGAGATTTCTTCAGTAGAGGTCTGAAAAGGGAATATGAAACTATTGCAAAAGCCTAGAAGAATGAATGAAACCAGCCAGGGAGCGGATGAGCTTACGTGCGGAATGTCTTGAGCTGGAGAGGAGGTGTGGCGCCTCAAGGTCTTCCTAGCAGCTACTTTCCTCACTGGTGTTCTCGCTGGGGCTCGGGGGGCAGCTGGCCTAGAAGACGCTTAGCTTTGGGAAGCCGATTTGGGTAAAATCGGCTGGCTCTGCATCACGACCTTCTTTAAAGATGGTGAGTTGTTGCAGAAAAGGACCACCGGAGCTGGTGGGTGGAGTGTAAGAGAGGAGCCGTCATCATGAACAGGCTCTGGACCGTCTTGTTGCTGCAAGAAAACGGAGTAGGGTCGTAAAAAAGAATCATGATAGGCCAATTCAAGACAAAATTGTGAGTGATGGTACTGATACGTCTCCAACGTACTGATACGTCTCCAACGTATCGATAATTTCTTATGTTCCATGCTACTTTATTGATGATACCTACATGTTTTATGCACATTATATGTCATATTTATGCATTTTCTGGAACTAACCTATTAACAAGATGCCGAAGAGCCGATTCTGTTTTCTACGCTGTTTTTGGTTTCAGAAATCCTAGTAAAGAAATATTCTCGGAATTGGACGAAACTTTCGCCCAGGGTCCTATTTTTGCACGAAGCTTCCAGAAGACCAAAGAGATAACGAAGTGGGGCCACGAGGCGGCCAGAGGGGAGGCCGGCGCGGCCCAGGCCCTGGCCGCGCCGACCTACCCCCTGGGCCCCTCGTGTGGCCCCCGCGTTGACCCTCCGCCTACTTAAAGCCTCCGTCGCGAAACCCCCGGTACCGAGAGCCACGATACGGAAAACCTTGCGAGACGCCGCCGCCGCGAATCCCATCTCGGGGGATTCAGGAGATCGCCTCCGGCACCCTGCCGGAGAGGGGATTCATCTCCCGGAGGACTCTACACCGCCATGGTCGCCTCCGGAGTGATGAGTGAGTAGTTCACCCCTGGACCATGGGTCCATAGCAGTAGCTAGATGGTCGTCTTCTCCTTGTTGTGCTTCATTGTTGGATCTTGTGAGCTGCCTAACATGATCAAGATCATCTATCCGTAATTCTATATGTTGTGTTTGTCGGGATCCGATGGATAGAGAGTACTATGATTATGGTGATTATCAATCTATTGTTCATGTGTTGTTTATGATCTTGCATGCTCTCCGTTACTAGTAGAGGCTCCGGCCAAGTTTTTACTCTTAACTCCAAGAGGGAGTATTTATGCTCGATAGTGGGTTCATGCCTCCATTGAATGCTGGGACGGTGACGAGAAAGTTCTAAGGTTGTGGATGTGCTTGTTGCCACTAGGGATAAAACATTGATTCTATGTCTAAGGATGTAGTTGTTGATTACATTACGCACCATACTTAATGCAATTGTCCGTTGCTTTGCAACTTAATACTGGAGGGGTTCGGATGATAACTCTGAAGGTGGACTTTTCAGGCATAGATGCGGTTGGATGGCGGTCTATGTACTTTGTCGTAATGCCCAATTAAATCTCACTATATTTATCATATCATGTATATGCATTGTTATGCCTTTCTCTATTTGTCAATTGCCCGACTGTAATTTGTTCACCCAACATGCTTTTATCTTATGGGAGAGACACCTCTAGTGAACTGTGGACCCCGGTCCTATTCTTTACATAGCATACAATCTACTTGTTTTACTGTTTTCTTTGCAAACATCTTCCACTCGATACGTTTAATCCTTTGTTACAGCAAGCCGGTGAGATTGACAACCTCAACTGTTTCGTTGGGACAAAGTACTTGGGTTGTGTTGTGCGGGTTCCGCGTTGGCGCCGGAATCCCTGGTGTTGCGCCGCATCACATTTCGCAACCATCAACCTTCAACGTGCTTCTTGGCTCCCTACTTGGTTCGATTAAACCTTGGTTTCTTTCCGAGGGAAAACTTGCCGCTGTGCGCATCATACCTTCCTCTTGGGGTTCCCAACGGACGTGTACATCTACGCGCATCAAGCACTTTTTACGGCGCCGTTGCCGGGGAGATCAAGACACGCTGCAAGGGGAGTCTCCACTTCTCAATCTCTTTACTTTGTTTTTGTCTTGCTTTATTTTATTTACTACTTTGTTTGCTGCACTAAATCAAAATACAAAAAAATTAGTTGCTAGTTTTACTTTATTTATTGTCTTGCTCTCTATATCAAAAACACAAAAAAATTAGTTACTTGTCTTTACTTTATTCGCCTTGTTTACTTTTTGCCTATTGCATCATGTTTCCTTTTAATTTTACCACAAAAGACATACCGGTAGGACGTGGGTCCATAGTTGGGAGAAATAATATAGAAGAATTTTTCAATCATGTTAGTATCACTGAAGATTTTGAAGATAGACACTTGGTAGAACTTGCACCTACCTATGAAATTGCTGCTGCTGCTTTAGTTCGCATGTTGGAAACTAAATTTGTTAATCTCAATCCTATAATCCAACACATGTTTCTTACACTTGGTGATATGGAAGAAGGGGAAAAGAAAGATTTTGTTTTAGAAACCCTTCTTAGAGAATTTGGCGGTCTAGCAAGAGAGGCTAGAAAGGTTTTTGCTAAATTTAATATGCTAGGTTCTCATACCAATTTTATTGATCTACTTGAAAAAATGGACATGGATAGAATAAGGTACACTAATAACATTAATGATGGTGGGGAAATCAAAGCACCAATACCATGTAAACTCCTAGCTATGAATGATGCACTAGAAGATAACTATGCTTGGCTTGTTCCTGAAAATTTGTTCGATGAGAGTAGCAAGCCTAAGACTAATGAAAAGGGAGACGCTAAAACTTATATATCAAATATACTATGCTTGGTTGAGAAAACTCCCAACACCCCTGGTAATGATGTTGATGCTTCTTCATTCGATAATACTTGATTTGCACTTTCTGCGCCTAGCTGAAAGGCGTTAAAGAAAAGCGCTTATGGGATACAACCCATGTTTTTACCTACAGCAATTTTTTGTTTTGTTGAGTCTTGGAAGTTGTTTACTACTGTAGCAACCTCTCCTTATCATGTTTTTGTGCCAAGTAAAGTTTCTATGTCAAAGTTGATGTTATATTTGGGATCGCTGCGCAGAAACAGCATTGCTGTCTGTCACGAATCTGGGCACAGTTCTCTGTAGAAAATTCGAAAAAATCTGCCAATTTACGAGCGTGATCCTCAGATATGCACGCAACTTTCATTAGTTTTGAGTTTTTCCATTTGAGCAAGTCTGGTGCCAGCTTTAAATTCGTCTTTACGGACTGTTCTGTTTTTGACAGATTCTGCCTTTTATTTTGCATTGACTCTTTTGCTATGTTGGATTTATTTCTTTGATCCATTATTGTCCAGTAGCATTATGCAATGTCCAGAAGTGAAAATAATGATTGTGTCACCTCTGAATGAGTGAATTATTAATGATGCACTAACCCTCTAATGAGTTTGCTTGAAGTTTGGTGTGAAGGAAGTTTTCAAGGGTCAAGAGAGGAGAATGATATACTATGATCAAGAGGAGTGAAAGCTCTAAGCTTGGGGATGCCCCCGTGGTTCACCCCTGCATATTTTAAGAAGACTCAAGCGTCTAAGCTTGGGGATGCCCAAGGCATCCCCTTCTTCATCGACAAACATCATCAGGTTCCTCCCCTGAAACTATATTTTTATTCAATCACATCTTGTGTTCTTTACTTGGAGCGTCGGTTTGTTTTTGTTTTGTTTTTGTTTGAATAAAATGGATCCTAGCATTCACTTTGTGGGAGAGAGACACGCTCCGCTGTTGCATATGGACACATGTGTCCTTAGGCTTTACTCATAATGTTCAAGGCGAAGTTTCTTCTTCGTTAAATTGTTATATGGTTGGAATTGGAAAATGCTACATGTAGTAATTCTAAAATGTCTTGGATAATGTGATACTTGGCAATTGTTGTGCTCATGTTTAAGCTCTTGCATCATATGCTTTGCACCCATTAATGAAGAAATACATAGAGCTTGCTAAAATTTGATTTGCATATTTGGTTTCTCTAAGGTCTAGATAATATCTAGTATTGAGTTTTGAACAACAAGGAAGACGGTGTAGAGTCTTATAATGTTTACAATGTGTCTTTTATGTGAGTTTTGCTGCACTTGTTCATCCTTGAGTTTGCTTCAAATAACCTTGCTAGCCTAAACCTTGTATCGAGAGGGAATACTTCTCATGCATCCAAAATCCTTGAGCCAACTACTATGCCATTTGTGTCCACCATACCTACCTACTACATGGTATTTCTCCGCCATTCCAAAGTAAATTGCTTGAGTGCTACCTTTAAAATTCCATCATTCACCTTTGCAATATATAGCTCATGGGACAAAATAGCCTTAAAAACTATCGTAGTATTGAATATGTACTTATGCACTTTACATTTTATTAAGTTGCTTGTTGTGCGATAACCATGCTTCTGGGAACGCCATCAACTATTGTTGAATATCATGTGAGTTGCTATGCATGTCCGTCTTGTCTGAAGGATCTATCATTTTAGTGGTTGGAGCATGCAAAATTGTTAGAGAAGAACATTGGGCCGCTAACTAAAGCCATGAATCATGGTTGAAGTTTCAGTTTTGGACATATATCCTCAATCTCATATGAGAATAATAATTGTTGCTACATGCTTATGCATTTAAGAGGAGTCCATTATCTGTTGTCCATGTTGTCCCGGTATGGATGTCTAAGTTGAGAATAATCAAAAGCGAGAAATCCAAAATGCGAGCTTTCTCCTTAGACCTTTGTACAGGCGGCATGGAGGTACCCCTTTGTGACACTTGGTTGAAACATGGCATGCGAAGATCCGGTAGTCCAAGCTAAGTAGGACGAGGTGCGGGCACTATTAGTATACTATGCATGAGGCTTGCAACTTGTAAGATATAATTTACATAACTCATATGCTTTATTACTACCGTTGACAAAATTGTTTCATGTTTTCAAAATAAAAGCTCTAGCACAAATACAGCAATCGATGCTTTCCTCTTTGAAGGACCATTCTTTTACTTTTATTGTTGAGTCAGTTTACCTATCTCCTTCCACCTTAAGAAGCAAACACTTGTGTGAACTGTGCATTGATTCCTACATATTTGCATATTGCACTTGTTATATTACTTTATGTTGACAATATCCATGAGATATACATGTTATAAGTTGAAGCAACCGCTGAAACTTAATCTTCCTATGTGTTGTTTCAACACCTTTACTTTGATTTATTGCTTTATGAGTTAACTCTTATGCAAGACTTATTGATTCTTGTCTTGAAGTACTATTCATGAAAAGTCTTTGCTTTATGATTCAGTTGTTTACTCATGTCATTACCTTTGTTTTGATCACTGCATTCATCACATATGTTTACAAATAGTATGATCAAGATTATGATGGCATGTCACTTCAGAAATTATCTTTGTTATCGTTTTACCTGCTCGGGACGAGCAGAACTAAGCTTGGGGATGCTGATACGTCTCCAACGTATCGATAATTTCTTATGTTCCATGCTACTTTATTGATGATACCTACATGTTTTATGCACATTATATGTCATATTTATGCATTTTACGGAACTAACCTATTAACAAGATGCCGAAGAGCCGATTCTTTGTTTTCTGCTGTTTTTGGTTTCAGAAATCCTAGTAAAGAAATATTCTCGGAATTGGACGAAACTTTCGCCCAGGGTCCTATTTTTGCACGAAGCTTCCAGAAGACCAAAGAGATAACGAAGTGGGGCCACGAGGCGGCCAGAGGGGAGGCCGGCGCGGCCCAAGCCCTGGCCGCGCCGACCTACCCCCTGGGCCCCTCGTGTGGCCCCCCGCGTTGACCCTCCGCCTACTTAAAGCCTCCGTCGCGAAACCCCCAGTACCGAGAGCCACGATACGGAAAACCTTACTGAGACGCCGCCGCCGCGAATCCCATCTCGGGGGATTCAGGAGATCGCCTCCGGCACCCTGCCGGAGAGGGGATTCATCTCCCGGAGGACTCTACACCGCCATGGTCGCCTCCGGAGTGATGAGTGAGTAGTTCACCCCTGGACCATGGGTCCATAGCAGTAGCTAGATGGTCGTCTTCTCCTTGTTGTGCTTCATTGTTGGATCTTGTGAGCTGCCTAACATGATCAAGATCATCTATCCGTAATTCTATATGTTGTGTTTGTCGGGATCCGATGGATAGAGAGTACTATGATTATGGTGATTATCAATCTATTGTTCATGTGTTGTTTATGATCTTGCATGCTCTCCGTTACTAGTAGAGGCTCTGGCCAAGTTTTTACTCTTAACTCCAAGAGGGAGTATTTATGCTCGATAGTGGGTTCATGCCTCCATTGAATGCGGGACGAGTGACGGAAAGTTCTAAGGTTGTGGATGTCTTGTTGCCACTAGGGATAAAACATTGATTCTATGTCTAAGGATGTAGTTGTTGATTACATTACGCACCATACTTAATGCAATTGTCTATTGCTTTGCAACTTAATACTTGGAGGGGTTCGGATGATAACTCTGAAGGTGGACTTTTCAGGCATAGATGCGGTTGGATGGCGGTCTATGTACTTTGTCGTAATGCCCAATTAAATCTCACTATATTTATCATATCATGTATATGCATTGTTATGCCTTTCTCTATTTGTCAATTGCCCGATCGTAATTTGTTCACCCAACATGCTTTTATCTTATGGGAGAGACACCTCTAGTGAACTGTGGACCCCGGTCCTATTCTTTACATAGCATACAATCTACTTATTTTACTGTTTTCTTTGCAAACATCTTCCACTCGATACGTTTAATCCTTTGTTACAGCAAGCCGGTGAGATTGACAACCTCACTGTTTCGTTGGGACAAAGTACTTGGGTTGTGTTGTGCGGGTTCCGCGTTGGCGCCGGAATCCCCGGTGTTGCGCCGCATCACATTTCGCGACCATCAACCTTCAACGTGCTTCTTGGCTCCTACTGGTTCGATTAAACCTTGGTTTCTTTCTGAGGGAAAACTTGCCGCTGTGCGCATCATACCTTCCTCTTGGGGTTCCCAACGGACGTGTACATCTACGCGCATCACGTACCTATAATTTCTGACGTTCCATGCTTGTTTTATGACAATACTTACATGTTTTGCTTGCACTTTATAATGTTTTTATGCGTTTTCCGAAACTAACCTATTAACAAGATGCCACGGTGCCGGTTCTCGTTTTACTGCTGTTTTTGGTTCCAGAAAGGCTGTTCGGGCAATATTCTCGGAATTGGACGAAATCAACGCCAAAGATCTTATTTTTCCCGGGAGGCTCCAGAACACCGAAGGGGAGTCGGAGGAGAGCCAGGGGGCCACCACACATGTGGGCCGCGCGGGCCACACCCTGGCCGCGCCGGCCTAGTGGGAGGCCACCCTGTCGCCCCTCCTGCGCCGCCTCTTCGCCTATTTAAGCCCTTTCGACCTAAAAACGCAGTACCGATTGACGAAACTCCAGAAAGACTCCAGGGGCGCCGCCGCCATCGCGAAACTCCAATTCGGGGGACGAAGTCTCGTTCCGGCACCCTGCCGGGACGGGGAAGTGCCCCGGAAGCCATCTCCATCAACGCCACCGCCTCCATCATGCTCCGTGAGTAGTTCCCCCATGGACTACGGGTTCTAGCTGTAGCTAGTTGGTATACTCTCCCCATGTACTTCAATACAATGATCTCATGAGCTGCCTTACATGATTGAGATTCATTTGATGTAATCGGTGTTGTGTTTGTTGGGATCCGATGGATTGTTACGTTATGATTGTCTATCTACAAAGTTTGTGAAGTTATTGTTGCTGCAATCTTGTTGTGTTTAATGCTTGTCACTAGGGCCCGAGTGGCATGATCTTAGATTTAAGCTCTATATTTATTGCTTAGATTGTATCTACAAGTTGTATGCACATGTCTATGTCCAGAACCAAAGGCCCCAAAGTGACAGAAATTGGGACAACTGGAGGGAAAGGCTTAGATATGAGGATCACATGTTTTCATGGAGTGTTAATGCTTTGCTCCGGTGCTCTATTAAAAGGAGTACCTTAATTTCCAGTAGATTTCCTAGAGGCCCGGCTGCCACCGGCTGGTAGGACAAAAGATGTTGTACAAGTTTCTCATTGCGAGCACGTATGACTATATATGGGAAACATGCCTACATGATTAATAGACTTGATGTTACTGTCTTAATGCTATTTCAATCCTATCAATTGCACAAGCTGTAATTTGTTCACCCAACACTTGTTATTGGAGAGTCACCACTAGTGTAGATAGTTGGGAACCCCGGTCCATCTCTCATCATCATATACTCGTTCTACATGTCATTGGAAGTAGTATCAACTATTTTACCGGTGCCATCGCTCTCATATTACTGCTACTCTGCTGTCGTGTTACTGTTACTACTTGCTCTCATATTACTGCTGCTTTCACATCACCCCTGTTACTAGTGCTTTTCCAGGTGCGGCTGAATTGACAACTCGGTTGTTAAGGCTTATAAGTATTCTTTACCTCCCCTTGTGTCGAATCAATAAATTTGGGTTTTACTTCCCTCGAAGACTGTTGCGATCCCCTATACTTGTGGGTCATCAAGACTATTTTCTGGCGCCGTTGCCGGGGAGGCATAGCTTTACTCATAAGTTCACCTGGGGAGTACACTCTACCTCTCTCTCTTCTTTTATTTTATTTTGTCTTGCTAGTTTATTTCTGTCTAGTTTATTTGTGCCTAGTTTATTTCTGTCTAGTTTTATTTTGCTTAGTTTACTTTTGTCTAGTTTATTTTTGTCTTGTTTTATTTACCCTATATACCCGAAAATCCATAAAAATTTGAAAAACCTAAAAATTAAAAACTGCTATTATGGGAGAACCTATAACCTACTTGGAGCTAATAGAATATTATAATAATTATAGAGAATCAAAAACTGGTAAAGTTATGAGTCTTTGTGATAGAAAAATTAAATACAATTGCTAAAATCTTGCTTAAACGCCATGATATAAACTGTTGCTCTAAACAGGATACTAAACATCTTAAATTTCAATGTGGCTTTAGTGAGGAAGTTTTAATTAAGAACTATAATTGGAATAGCTATATTCATTTTGGGTTCGAAGAGGTAGAACAATTTGTCATATTTATGGGAGCCTCTGAGATAGAATCATTCATGTCTAAAAATTATGAAACTTGTGTTGTTTGTAAGGACCTTAAAGATTATGTCTCTTCTATCCTTAATTTTTGCATAGAAAGCTACAGTGATAATCCTTATATCATTGATTATAAAGAGAGACTCATTAATGCACAAGAATGCACTCACAATTTGCGGGAACCGAGTGGAAGAAGAAATTGATGAACCGGAAAGCTCATTGGATGAAAAAGAGGAGGAAATTGATGAACACTGAAAGCTCATTGGATGAAAAAGAAGAGGAGAGTGATGAACAAAAGGAGGAAGAATGGATTAGCTACCCATGCCAACCTTCTAATGAGAGTAACTCTTTATCTCTTACACTATTTGATTGTCCTCCATGCTTACCGAAGGAGGTTGAATGTTATGTTCTTGTGGATTCTCTTGAAATATTCCCTATGAGTAAAACTTGTGAGAATAATTATGCTACTGTTATCTATGATAATCCATGCTACTTTGATAAATCTTATGATAATGCTTTGTTTGTGCCTGATGTTGAAATGCATGGTACTAAAGAGTTTTGTTTAGCAAATGTTTATGATAAATCTCTAGATGATGGTCCTATGTTACTTAATAATATTAATTGTACTACTAATGAAAATGGGATTGGAGAGTTCTTGACTTTATCTATGAGTCCCATATCTTTTGAGATTGATCAATCATCTTGTTATATTATTGATAAAAGTGGGTTTGAAAGTTTTAATCCTATTATTTCTGAGCTTGATAAAAATTATGTGTTTGTGAATCATGAAAAGCATGCTTTATGTGATAGTTATATTGTTGAGTTTATCCATGAAGCTACTGAAAATTATTATGAGAGAGGAAAATATGGTTGTAGAAATTTGCATGGTACTAAAACACCTCTCTATATGCTGAAACTTTTGAAGTTACTCTTGTTTTATCTTCTTATGCTTGTCACTTTGTTCTTCATGAATTTATTTGTGTACAAGATTCCTATGCATATAAAGTGGGTTAGACTTAAATGTGTTTTGAACTTGCTTTTTGATTCTCTCTTTTGCTTCAACTCTAACCCTTATGTGAGCATCATTAAAACTGCTGAGCCCATCTTAATGGCTATAAAGAAAGCACTTCTTGGGAGATAACCCATGTGTTTATTTTGCTACTGTTATGTTGTGTCTTGGAAGTTTTTACTACTGTAGCAACCTCTCCTTATCTTTATTTTATTATATTGTTGTGCCAAGTGAAGTCTCTAATAGAAGTTTGATGCTAGATTTGGATTTCTGCGCAGAACCAGATTTCTATCTGTCACGAATCTGGGTATATTTCTCTGTAGGAACTCAGAAAAATCTGCCAATTTACGTGCGTTATCCTCAGATATGTACGCAACTTTCATTAGTTTTGAGTTTTCTGATTTGAGCAACGGAAGTACCCTTTTAAAATTCGTGTTTACTGGCTGTTCTGTTTTGCGGATTCTGTCTCGTTTTTGCATTGTCTCTTGTGGACTTTAAGTGAGGCTTTCTAGACGTGGAGAGCTGTAGCTAATGTTTTATTGAGTTCTTGCAATGTGTCACTACAGGACCAAGGTGGATTCAAGTTTTTTGAGTACTAACCCCTCTAATGAAGTTTATGAGAAGTTCGGTGTGAAGGAAGTTTTCAAGGGTCAAGAGAGGAGGATGATATATGATCAAGAAGAGTGAAAAGCCTAAGCTTGGGGATGCCCCCGTGGTTCATCCCTGCATATTTCAAGAAGACTCAAGCGTCTAAGCTTGGGGATGCCCAAGGCATCCCCTTCTTCATCAACTTATCAGGTTTCTTCTATTGAAACTATATTTTTATTCGGTCACATCTTATGTGCTTTACTTGGAGCGTCTGTGTGTTTTTATTTTTGTTTGTGTTTGAATAAATTCGGATCCTAGCAATCCTTGTTTGGGAGAGAGACACGCTCCGCTTTTTCATATGAACACTTGTTCTTCGTTTTACTTTTAATGTTCAATGATAAAAGTTGGAAGCTACAATACTTATTGGTATTTGGTTGGAAATAGAAAATGCCTCATAATGTCTTGGATAATTTGACACTTGGCAATTGTTTTGAGCTCTCAAGTAGATCATGATTAAGTTTTTTTTCATGTAGTTTAAACCTATTAGTGGAGAACTACCGTAGAGCTTGTTAAAATTGGTTTGCATGATTGGTCTCTCTTAAGGTCTAGATATTTTCCGGTAAAAGTGTTTGAGCAACAAGGAAGACGAGTGTAGAGTATTATAATGCTTGCAATATGTTCTTATGTAAGTTTTGTCTGTACCGGTTCATACTTGTGTTTTCTTCAAATAACCTTGCTAGCCTAAGCCTTGTATCGAGAGGGAATACTTCTCATGCATCCAAAATCCTTGAGCCAACCACTATGCCATTTGTGTCCACCATATCTACCTACTATGTGGTATTTCCTGCCATTCCAAAGTAAATTGCTTGAGTGCTACCTTTAAACAATTCAAAATTTATCACCTCTGATTTGTGTCAATGTTTTATAGCTCATGAGGAAGTATGTGGTGTTTGTCTTTCAATCTTGTTGGGCAACTTTCACCAATGGACTAGTGGCTTCATCCACTTATCCAATAATTTTGCAAAAAGAGTTGGCAATGGGATTCCCAGTCCCAAATTAATTAACAAAAATAGACACTCCTCCATGGTATGTGATTGTTGGACGGCACCCGAAGGATTCGGTTAGCCATGGCTTGAGAAAGCAAAGGTGGGGAGGAGTGTCATCATAATAAAACTAAAATAAAAAGGCACTCCTTCATGGTATGAGATTGTTGGCGGGCACCCGAGGATTCGGTTAGCCATGGTTTGTGAAAGAAAGGTTGGAAGGAGTGCCACCCAAAAATAAAATAAAATGGGAGCCGCTCTTTGAAGGTTTGTCTGGCAAGGGGGTTAGAGTGCCCACTACCATTCGTTGACAACAACAAACACCTCTCAAAATTTTACTTTTTATGCTCTCTTTATGTTTTCAAAACCAAAGCTCTAGCACAAATATAGCAACCAATGCTTCCCTCTGCGAAGGTCCTTTCTTTTACTTTATGTTGAGTCAGTTTACCTACTTCCTTCCATCTTAGAAGCAAACACTTGTGTCAACTGTGCATTGATTCTTACATACTTGCTTATTTGCATTCATCATATTACTTTGTGTTGACAATTATCCATGAGATATGCATGTTGAAAGTTGAAAGCAACTGCTGAAACTTATATCTTCCTTTGTGTTGCTTCGATGCCTTTACTTTGAATTTATTGCTTTATGAGTTAACTCTTGTGCAAGGCTTTTGATGCTTGTCTTGGAAGTACTCTTCATGAAAAGTTTTGCTATATGTTACCTATTTGTTAGCAACTATAGATCATTGCCTTGAGTCACTTCATTCATTTCATATGCTTTGTAATAGTATGATCAAGGTTATGTAAGTAGCATGTCACTACAGAAATTACTCTTTTTATCGTTTACCTACTCGAGGACGAGCGAGGAACTAAGCTTGGGGATGCCGATACGTCTCCAACGTACCTATAATTTCGACGTTCCATGCTTGTTTTATGACAATACTTACATGTTTTGCTTGCACTTTATAATGTTTTTATGCGTTTTCCGGAACTAACCTATTAACAAGATGCCACGGTGCCAGTTCCTCGTTTTCTGCTGTTTTTGGTTCCGAAAAGGCTGTTCGGGCAATATTCTCGGAATTGGACGAAATCAACGCCAAAGATCTTATTTTTCCCGGGAGGCTCCGAACACCGAAGGGGAGTCGGAGGAGAGCCGGGGGCCACCACACATGTGGGCCGCGCGGGCCACACCCGGCCGCGCCGGCCTAGTGGGAGGCCACCCTGTCGCCCCTCTGCGCCGCCTCTTCGCCTATTTAAGCCCTTTCGACCTAAAACGCAGTACCAATTGACGAAACTCCGAGAAAGACTCCGGGGCGCCGCCGCCATCGCGAAACTCCAATTCGGGGGACGAAGTCTCTGTTCCGGCACCCTGCCGGGACGGGGAAGTGCCCGGAAGCCATCTCCATCAACGCCACCGCCTCCATCATGCTCCGTGAGTAGTTCCCCCATGGACTACGGGTTCTAGCTGTAGCTAGTTGGTATACTCTCCCCCATGTACTTCAATACAATGATCTCATGAGCTGCCTTACATGATTGAGATTCATCTGATGTAATCGGTGTTGTGTTTGTTGGGATCCGATGGATTGTTACGTTATGATTGTCTATCTACAAAGTTTGTGATGTTATTGTTGCTGCAATCTTGTTGTGTTTAATGCTTGTCACTAGGGCCCGAGTGGCATTATCATAGATTTAAGCTCTATATTTATTGCTTAGATTGTATCTACAAGTTGTATGCACATGTCTATGTCCGGAACCAAAGGCCCCAAAGTGACAGAAATTGGGACAACTATAGGGAAAGGCTTAGATATGAGGATCACATGTTTTCACAGAGTGTTAATGCTTTGCTCCGGTGCTCTATTAAAAGGAGTACCTTAATTTCCAGTAGATTCCCTAGAGGCCCGGCTGCCACCGGCTGGTAGGACAAAAGATGTTGTACAAGTTTCTCATTGCGAGCACGTATGACTATATATGGGAAACATGCCTACATGATTAATAGACTTGATGTTCTGTCTTAATGCTATTTCAATCCTATCAATTGCCCAACTGTAATTTGTTCACCCAACACTTGTTATTGGAGAGTCGCCACTAGTGTAGATAGCTGGGAACCCCGGTCCATCTATCATCATCATATACTCGTTCTACATGTCATTGGAAGTAGTATCAACTATTTTCTGGTGCCATCGCTCTCATATTACTGCTCACTGCTGTCGTGTTACTCGTTACTACTGCTCTCATATTACTGCTGCTTTCACATCACCCCTGTTACTAGTGCTTTTCCACGTGCAGCTGAATTGACAACTCAGTTGTTAAGGCTTATAAGTATTCTTTACCTCCCCTTGTGTCGAATCAATAAATTTGGGTTTTACTTCCCTCGAAGACTGTTGCGATCCCCTATACTTGTGGGTCATCAGGTACCTGTTCTGCAGGGATATCGTATTCAGCATCAAGTTGTTTCAGCAATGGTCCTAGAGCCCTCCGGAAGGCGTGAGTCTTCCACATTGCCCACCAGGCCTCGAAGTCATCCGTTGATGAGGTGAAAGAGAGGTTGTGAGGAATTGGGATGACCAGAGCATCAAAGAAAGAGTAACACCTCTGACCAGTGAGGACATCTGGCAAGTCAGCCCTACTTTCTGTTAAGAAGTGGAGGAAGAAGTGGGGAGACACCTGCCCAAGACCAAATTGCCGGGCTGCTACGACCGGCTGATAGGACTCATAGCCAGGTTTGATGATCCTGTTGGAGGTACTCATGCCCACTGGAAGAAAACATGGACGAATCATGATGGAGTATAATTGCCGGGTGCTGTTGTCATCGGCAAAGTTGTCTAACCTGAAGAGGACTGGGTTCTCGAAATGTTCAGACTCCGTGTAAGGAAAGAAGAGGGGATTGTCCAGGCCTTGGAAGAAGACGCTGAACCACTCTGAGGCTTCTTGGGGAGTCAACTTACTACCTGGGAGGCTGTACAGAGCTTGGCCGTAGCTGGTGCATCGAATTTGCTTCCCAGTGGCATCTGGAAAGGTGCGAGTTGCCAGGCGAGGGAAGTTTGGGATGTGGTTCTGGAAGTATAGTTGGGCCCATAACTGAATAAACCACCAAGGACCCCCTGTTTTGACTGTCTTTTGGGAAAACAGTTTGACAGACATCAGCTGGAGATATCTATAGACTTCTCCAAGGAACAGTTTGCCAATACCAAGCTTGGTGCCTTTGGCAAGTTCATAGGCCAAGGAAAGGTAATTTTTGGTGGGAGCAAGGGAAGGGCCACAAAATATGAAGTGCTCCAACCAGAAGTTTAAGAAGGCCGTGTGTTCTTTCTCTGTTACATGGCCTTTGGTTTTCATGTAGCGTCAAAGATAAGCACCCCAGTTTGTGCATTCCTTTTTGGAGGAAAGTTGGAAAGGAACTTTTGGCAGTCGAAAGGCAGAAGGGTTTGGGGATGCAATATCTAGACCAGTGATCATGGCCACATCTAGTAGGGTTGGGGTCATGGGACCATGGCCGAACATGAAACAGTTCAAAGCATCGGACCAGAAGTAGCCGATGGTTTTCAAAAGGTTTTCATGTTTCTCAAGGGGGGACAGTGATAAGGCCAAGGCATCGGCTATTCCCGTAGTTTCCCAGGTAGATTGGTGGGTTTTGGCCATCCTGTTATACCATGAAACCCAATCCTCAGGAGGATTAGGCCAGGATCGTAAGCAATCGGCCCAAGAAGAGAGATCCAAGTTCTGGTTCACAAAGGGGATCCTATTGGCCTCGCATGAAATCAGATGAGCAGGACTCTCGGTGGAACGAGGACCAAGGCAAAGAGAATTCGGAAGGGAAGGATCCGGCAGCAGAATATGTGATACCTAAAAAATTAATGGCGTAACGAGACATTAATTCAGGTGTTTTGGGGCTAATTCCAGCAATTTACTCGGATGGTGAGGAACGGTGGGGGATTACCTTCAATCCAGAGACCTCAGTTGTGGCGTTGAATGATTCCGCCATTGGAGTCGTCGCGGAGGAGTCTGTGCGATTGGGATCTGAGAGTTGCGTGGCTAGAAGTTGGATCTGTGCGAACGGTGATTTGGCGATCTGAGTTTGCTCTTATAGGCAAGGGTGCAAGTTACCGTTTGAACAGGCGATTGGGTTGGCCTCGTTCGCGTTTTGTGATAAGGGCCGACGTTTTGCCATCGGCTCTTTGTGCGTTGACTCGCATTTAACAATCGGCAAACAATCTGTGATAAAAGCCGATGTGTGCCATCGGCTGTTTGCATCTTAACTCGTGTTGACAATCGGCAAAATCGGTGATTTCCGAAGAGTACTGCGATGGTTCTGCTCTGCCACGACATGACCCCTCGAAGGAAAAAACAGAGTGGTTTTGAAATTATCATTACCAAAACCAGGGGGGCATGTGTTATCACCAGATTTTGGCCAAATCAGGAGATGGGCCGTAAGTGAAGATGGGCTTGAAGGATACACACGTGGAGCATCTTTGAAGCGGCCTTGCACGAAGAGTTTGGGCTTAATTGCCCATGTATCTGTAATATAGTAGATCGCATCTTAGTTTAGAATTAAAAGATAGAGTTTAACTCGTGCACGGTTAGGTGCACGCCCGAATTAGAAAGTCCCTTGGACTATAAATATGTATCTAGGGTTATCGAAAAAGGAGGACAATCACGTTCACAACAAACACAAATCAGGCGCATCGCCACCCCTTTCTTTCGAGGGTTTCTCCCGGGTAAGCATCATGCTGCCTAGATCGCATCTTGCGATCTAGGCAGCGCACGTTTATTCGTTACCTTGTGCTGCTCGTGCTGAAGCGTTATCGTAGATGTTTTGGGGCTTGCATGGATGCTTTTCTTATGCATATCTGCTTAGCTATGCCGTCCCTCAATATCTAGCTGCCCTTACACCTATCCAGGTGTAAGGGCAGCGCCCTGCTTGTTCGTTGTTTAGTAGATCTGATCCGTTATAGTTGCTCCTTGATTCTTCAAGGATTGGTTTAATATCTGTATGGTTAGCCCTTGCAAACGGGTTGAACGATCCGGTAGTGCGTTAGGTATGGTTTGTTAGTCCTAAGAGGGATGTTCCGGGAATTAACTTAACGTTGGTTTTTAGGCCTCTTTTAGGGTTAGTTTTCCATTATCTTTCGTGTCTATTAGGCTCAACTACGCGCAGGATGTTCCGATCATGCGGTGAAAACCCTAAACTGTCGTAGATTAGATTAACTTCATATTGATCAGCGAGGAGCCCCATGTCATCGTTAACCCGACGCAAACCATGGGGCGATCGGCTCTTTGAGCCGATCCACGGGGCAACCCGAGAGCCGATCGGGCTCGTATTTAATGTTTACGTGTCCGCCATGCAGAAACTAATCGAAGCAATCCAACACCTTCCCGACCAGGTATAGGTCAGGTGGCACGCCCTTGCAACCGCTAGGACGTGTGCCGGAACATTTGCGGGACGACGTCGAGGGACCAGGGCCCCCTGCAGTCTTGGAAGCCTCCCGGCTCTTCGTGTTGCTTAACCACTGCTCGCCTGTGGGTTTTGGCAGGCAACAGGTTGATACACCCGAGTTCATCGACTGGTCAGAACAGAGCATCTCCTTCGGCAGGGCGGACCACCCGAAGGCAGTCCCTAGACCAGGTCATGCTGCCCTTGTCCTTGAGGCGCAGATCGGATGGTACAATATGAGCAAAGTATTCATGGACGGAGGAAGTGGTCTGAACCTATTATTCGCTAACACGATGAAAGCAATGGGTTTAACAGTCGACATGCTGAGAGAGTCCGATATAGGATTCCATGGCATCATACCGACTCGACCCACTTATTCCCTAGGCAAAACATCATTGGATGTAGTCTTTAGCACGCCCAACAACTTCAGGAAGGAAAAAATCGAGTTTGAAGTAGTCGACTGGGAATCTCAGTACCACGCCATTCTCGGCAGGCCTGCTTTCGCCAAATTTATGGCCGTACCTCACTACGCGTAACTGAAACTGAAGATGCCTGGCAACAATGGGACTCCAATAACCGTTCATGGAAGCTTTACCCATTCAGACAATTGCGACAGGGAATTCCAGAAGATCGCTTCAAAGTTCGGAGCGATGGAAGAACTTAACGCTGTCGATGCCGTCACGGATCATACACAGCCACCAGCCGACAACCGAAACGTAAGAGCCGACGAGTTTGACGCTGCGAAGGAAGAAAAGAAGCTGCAGGTGCACCCCACTGACCCGAAGAAGACGGTCAATACGTCGGCAGACCTTCACTACAAGAAAAGTTCTGATAGACAACGTCTCAAAATCGTCCGCTAAGGGGTATTTTTTGTCGCCTATGGGC
>NC_061511.1:204492164-204519778 GCF_022539505.1 Lolium rigidum | reverse complement strand
AAATACCGTTCATAGGCCAAGAGTTGAACGGGCAACTAACTTAGTGGAAAAATACATGATGATGTATGTGGTTCACTGAGCATAGTTGTGTGCGGGAGATTCTTCTACTTCATGAAAACTTTGAACAATGAATTGAGTATATATATGTTGATATATTCAATAAGGAAGAAGTTTGAAACATTTGAATGGATTCAAATAAATTTCAGCATGAAGTGGAAATCGTCGTAATAGAAAAATCAAATATCTATGATTGGATCATGGTGGAAATATTTGAATTACGAGTTTTAGCGAACATCTAAGAGAGTTATGAAATTGTTCTACAACTCACGTTTCTTGGAGTATCATAGTGACGATGAAGTATCCAAGAGATGTATCCAAACCTTGTTGGATCAATGATGAGATAAGATATTAACGCCATTATATTTTTGTGGATTATGCTTTAGTGACTACCGCTTTTACACTGAATAGAGCATCATCATGATCCGTTGAGATGACACCATACGAGTTATGGCATGGGTATAAACCCTGATAGTCTTTTCTTAAATTTTGGTATGCATAGCATAAGTAAATAAGTTTACAACCAAAATCGGATGAATGTCTTTGTTGGTTATCCCGCAGATTTGATTGGGAATTCTTTCCACAAGACAAAGACAAAAGTGTTTGTCAATGTTTCTTATTTCCAAGAAATTGTTTCTAGTGAAGTATTTGAGTGGGAGGACAATATAATTTGATAAGGTTTATGAACCTCGAGCATAATGATCGTGAGTAGCGCAGCATCGGAATTTGTTTCGGAAGCGGCCACGACGATCATGACTCCCATGACTACAAAGTGTTTTAGCCATGGAGATCGAAGTACATATTGAACCTTGTAGGTATGGTTTACTTTGTGATCAAATAAATGATTTGTGAACAAAGGATTGATTTTGAACAATGATAAACCAACTACAAACAAAGAAGTTATGATGGGCCCTGACTCCGTTAAAATGGCCATGCGCCATGAAATCCAAGATAGATGAATACTTTATGAAAGTAAATGGATCTATGAAATTGATAGACTTGGATGAAATATCCTTGAAGAAAGCTTGACTTATCGAAAAATTGTTTACGACAAAGTTCAAAGAGTTGAATACGATAAGATTAGATCTTCCGTAACAATGCTTATAGTCTATGTGGATTATTCTAGTAGGATGGCAAAATACATTACTTATCAGAAGTATGTATTAAAGGTGTATACAAGATACAACCAAGAGTTTTGCTGGTCCGTGGAATACTAGATAGGTATACGAACTTCAATTGGATGAAGTAAGTATTGCGGAGTTGGAATCTTCACCAGATGAAATAGTCAAAGAGTTTTTGATTTCATCAAAGACGATGAAGAGGCTTGCATTTGCAAGAAATTAAGTGGGAGCGCTAAGACACATTTATAATACTTTATGTAGGTGACATATAGTTGGTTATAAATGATGTAATTATATACTTGATTAAAAAGGTTTCATTGAGAATTAAATTTCGATGAAAGGATATGGACTGAAACAAATTTAGTGTTAAGATCTATGAAGATAGATTGAAACACAAAATAAGTTTAAGTCAAAGTACATAGAATGGATATTGAAATAGTTCAATATAGAAATATTAAGAAGATGTTCTTGTCATGTGAAGTTTTAACAAGACTTGAGTGTATCTGACACTCAATGAGTAAAAACACATAAGTGATTTTAGATCACTAATAATATGTACAAAATCAGATATCTTGTGCTCTAAAATGTTATGAGCATATACCAGAATGATTCATGAGATGATCATTGAAAAACAGTAAGAATATTCTTGAAGTACTTAAGAAGAACCAAGAATATATATATAGTTTTGTATGAAGAAATGACAAACAAATCGCTGTAAGATGATGCATCGATATTTGTTTTGTCACATATGAAAATAAAATTCAAATCTCAAATTAGACTAAGTGTTGTTTAAAAGGTAGCACAATGAGCTAGAAGTTGTCTATGCTAGATTTAGAAGAGTTCTAAATATTGTGATGGATTCTACAAAAGAAGGCAGAATATGTCATTGTTTTGACAATGACAAAGGATGTTAAGTCAGGAGGTTCTTTGAGAACTTGGTGTAGTTCCGACAAAGTCAGAACTTTGAAGCTATATTGTGTGTGACAATATTAGTGACATATTTCAGACCACGGAATTAAGGTTCCACCAGAGGACTAAGCATATATGCCGACTCATTTGGAAAAGAGTGATGCGCTGAGACGCATATGAATTGCAAAATACATACGTTCTCGAGCATGTCGTAACCGTTGACTAAAACCTCTCCCGTGAGCAAAACATGATAAAGCACCGTAAGGCCAAGGTGTTATATCTTTACATATGTAAACTAGATTATTGACTCTAGTGCAAGTGGGAGACTCGATGGAGATATGCCCAAGAGGCAATAATAAATGGTTATTATATATCTTTGTGTTTATGATAATGTTTACATACCATGCTATAATTGTATTAACCGAAACATTGGTACATGTGTGATATGTAGACAAACAAGAAGTCCCTAGTATGCCTCTTAAACTAGCTTGTTGATTAATGGATGATTAGTTTCATAATCATGAACATTGGATGTTATTAATAACAAGGTTATGTCATTGTATGAATGATGTAATGGACACACCCAATTAAGCGTAGCATAAGATCTCGTCATTAAGTTATTTGCTATAAGCTTTCAATACATAGTTACCTAGTCCTTATGACCATGAGATCATGTAAATCACTTATACCGGAAAGGTACTTTGATTACATCAAACGCCACCGCGTAAATGGGTGGTTATAAAGGTGGGATTAAGTATCCGGAAAGTATGAGTTGAGGCATATGGATCAATAGTGGGATTTGTCCATCCCGATGACGGATAGATATACTCCGGGCCCTCTCGGTGGAATGTCGTCTAATGTCTTGCAAGCATATGAATAAGTTCATAAGAGACCACATACCACGGTACGAGTAAAGAGTACTTGTCGAGAGACGAGGTTGAACAAGGTATAGTGTGATACCGATGATCAAACCTCGGACAAGTAAAATATCGCGTGACAAAGGGAATTGGTATCGTATGTGAATGGTTCATTCGATCACTAAAGTCATCGTTGAATATGTGGGAGCCATTATGGATCTCCAGCATCCCGCTATTGGTTATTGGTCGGAGTGAGTACTCAACCATGTCCGCATAGTTCACGAACCGTAGGGTGACACACTTAAAGTTGGATGTTGAAATGGTAGTACTTGAATATGGAATGGAGTTCGAATATTTGTTCGTGAGTCCCGGATGAGATCCCGGACATCACGAGGAGTTCCGGAATGGTCCGGAGAATAAGATTCATATATAGGATGTCATTTTATGTGAATAAAATGATGCGGAAGGTTCTATGGAAGGTTCTGAGAAGGTTCTAGAAAAGTCCGGAAGAAACCACCAAGGAAGGTGGAGTCCACTTGGGACTCCACCTCCATGGCCGGCCAACCCTAGTGGGGGAGGAGTCCCAAGTGGACTCCCCTTAGGGGGCCGGCCACCCCCCCTATGGAAGGTGGAATTCCCACCTCTAGTGGGAGGGAAGGTTTCCCACCATATGGAAGGTTTTGGGTTCGGGTCTTATTCGAAGACTTGTAGTCCAACACTTGGGGCTTCCACCTATATATAGAGGGCCAAGGGGAGGGGGCCGGACACACAAAAGCCACAAGCTTGGCCGCCCCCCATAGTGGCCGGCCACCCCCTCTCCCCAAACCCTAGCGCCCCGCTCCTCCACCATATCCCGCACGCTTAGCGAAGCTCCGCCGGATTTCTCCACCGCCACCGACACCACGCCGTCGTGCTTGTCGGATTCAAGAGGAGCTACTACTTCCGCTGCCCGCTGGAACGGGGAGGTGGACGTCGTCTTCATAAACAACCGAACGTGTGACCGAGTACGGAGGTGCTGCCCGTTTGTGGCGCCGAAACCGATCGTGATCAAGATCTTCTACGCGCTTTTGCAAGCGGCAAGTGATCGTCTACCGCAGCAACAAGAGCCTCCTCTTGTAGGCTTTGGAATCTCTTCAAGGGTTAGTCTCGACAATCCCCTCGTTGCTACCGTCTTCTAGATTGCATCTTGGCTTGGATTGCGTGTTCGCCGTAGGAAATTTTTTGTTTTCTATGCTACGTTATCCTACACGGAGTTGGAATCTTCACCGGATGAAATAGTCAAAGAGTTTTTGATTTCATCAGAAATGATGAAGGTGCTTGCATTTGCAAGAAATTAAGTGGGAGCGCTGAGACATATTTGTAATACTTTATGTAGCTGACATATCGTTGATTATAAATAGTGTAATTATATAATTGATTAAAAAGGTCTCATTGAGAATTAACTTCAATGAAAGGATATGGACTGAAATATATTTAGTGTCAAGATATAGGAAGATAGATTAAAACACATAATAAGTTTAAGTCAAAGTACATAGAATGGATATTGAACTTGTTCAATATAGAAATATTAAGAAAGTGTTCTTTGCATACAAAGGTTTAACAAGACTTGAGTGTATTTGACACTCGATGAGTAAAAACACATGAGTGATTTTGGATCACAAATAATATGTACAAAATCAGATGTCATGTGCTCTAAAAGGTTAGGAGCATATACCAGAATGATTCATGTGATGATCATTGGACAAACAGTAAGAATATCCCTGTGTGCTTCAGAAGAACCAAGGATATATATATAATTTTATATGGAGTAATGACAAACAAATCGCTGTAAAGTGTTGCACCGATATTAGTTTGGTCACATATAAGAATTAATTTCAAATCTCAATTAGGCTAAGTGTTGTTTAAAAGGTAGCACAATGGTAGATTTAGAGTTCTAAATATTGTGACGGATTCTACAAACGAAGGTAGAATATGTCATTGTTTTGACAATGACTAAAGATGTTAAGTCAAAAAGTTCTTTGAGAACTTGGTGTAGTTCCGATAGTGTCAGAATTTTGAAGCTATATTGTGTGTGACAATATTAGTGACATATTTCAGACCGCGGAATTAAGGTTCCACCAGAGGACTAAGCATATATGCCGACTCATTTGGAAAATGAGTGATGCGTTGAGACGCAAATGAATTGCAAAATACATACGTTTCTGAGCATGTCAAATCCGTAGACAAAAACCTCTCCCGTAGGCGAAACATGATAAAACACCAGAAAGGCCAAGGTGTTATATCTTTACAAATGTAAATTAGATTATTGACTCTAGTGCAAGTGGGAGACTGTTGGAGATATGCCCAAGAGGCAATAATAAAATGGTTATTATAATATATCTTTGTGTTTATGATAATGTTTACATACCATGCTATAATTGTATTAACTGGAACATTGATACATGTGTGTTATGTAAACAACAAGAAGTCCCTAGTGAAGCCTCTTGTATAACTAGCTTGTTGATTAATAGATGATCATCGTTTCGTGATCATGAACATTGGATGTTATTAATGACAATGTTATATCATTATGTGAATGATGTAATGGACACACCCAATTAAGCATAGCATAAGATCACGTCATTAAGTTCATTTGCTATAAGCTTTCGATACATAGTTACCTAGTCCTTTCGACCATGAGATCATGTAAATCACTTATGTCGGAAGGGTACCTTGATTACATCAAACGCCACTGCGTAAATGGGTGGTTATAAAGGTGGGATTAGGTATCCGGAAAGTATGAGCTTGAGGCATATGGATCAACAGTGGGATTTGTCCATCCCGATGACGGATAGATATACTCTGGGCCCTCTCAGTTGAATGTCGTCTAAATGGCTTGCAAGCATATGAATGGTTCATAAGAGACCACATACCACGGTACGAGTAAAGAGTACTTGTCAGGAGACGAGGTTTAAAAAGGTATCGTGATACCGATGATCAAACCTCGGACAAGTAAAATATCGCGTGACAAAGGGAATCGGTATCGTATGTAAATGGTTCAATCGATCACTAAAGTCATCGTTGAATATGTGGGAGCCATTATGGATCTCCAGGTACCGCTATTGGTTATTGGTCGGAGAGAAGTCTCAACCATGTCTGCATAGTTCGCGAACCGTAGGGTGACACACTTAAGGTTTGATGTCGTTTGAGTAGATATGGAATTTGGAAATGGAGTTCGAAGTTTTGTTCGGAGTCTCGGATGGGATCCAGGACATCACGAGGAGTTCCGGAATGGTCCGAAGAATAAGATTCATATATAGGAAGTCATATTCCAAGTTTGGAAATGATCCGGTGCATTTATGGAAGGTTCTAGAAGGTTCTAGAAAAGTCCGGAAGAAATGCACTATGGAAGGTGGAGTCATCCATGGCCGGTCAAACCCTAGAGGGGGAGTCCCAGGTGAATTCCACCTATGGTGGCCGGCCACCCCCCACCAAGGAAAGGTGGGAGTCCCACCTTGAGTAGGACTCCCTCCTTGGGTAGGTTTCCCACCAAAGGTAGGTTTGCTTTTGAGTTCTTATTCGAAGACTTGGGATCCAACTCTTGGGGCTTCCACCTATATAATGAGGGGCAAGGGGAGGGGGCCGGCCACACCTTGCCACCCTTGGCCGCAGCCCTAGTTGGCCGGCGCCCAAGCCCCCTCTCCCCAAACCCTAGCCTCTCCTCCTCCACAACCTCTCCCGCATACGCTTAGGCGAAGCCCTGCTGGAGATCTCCACCAGCACCGCCACCACGCTGTCGTGCTGCCGGGATTCCGAGGAGGATCTACTACTTCTGCTGCCCGCTAGAACGGGGAGGAGGACGTCGTCTTCATCAACATCGTACGTGTGACCGAGTACGGAGGTGCTGCCCGATTGTGGCACCGTCAAGATCAAGATCTTCTACGCGCTTTTGCAAGCGGCAAGTGATCGACTACATCCACCACGAGATCTAATCTCGTTAGGCTTTGGAAATCTTCGAGGGTTAGTCTCATGTATACCTGGGCATGGGAAGCCCGGCCCGACCCGACCCGGCCCGAAAATCCCGGGCCGGGCCGGGCTTTTTCTCTCTATCGGGCCGGGCTCGGGCCATCATTCTTCAGGCCGTAATTATATCCGGCCGGGCTCGGGCCACAGAAAAAAGAAAATTAGCATTAGATCGGGCCGGGCCGTCGGGCCAGCCCGGAAAAAATCGGGCTTTTTCGGGCCGCGGGCCGGGCTCGGGCCAAAATTTGCTGAAAGTTGGTCGGGCCGGGCCGGGCTCGGGCCAAGGATTTCCCGTCGGACTTTTTTCGGGCCAGCCCGAAGCCCGACCCGGCCCGAGAAATGCCCAGGAAGAGTCTCATGATCTTTTCGTTGCTACCATCTACTAGATTAGATCTTGGCTTGTGTTTTCGTTCTTGCGGTAGGAAAATTTTTGTTTTCTATGCTACGAATCCCTAAACGTCTCCAGTCAGTTCGGTCGCCCCATCCACGCCTTACAAACCGACAACAGCAAGGAGTTCGACAACATCACCATTCGCCCACTTCTCGCCACCCATGGCGCCGTCTTCCGCCTCACGTGTCCATACACTTCTTCACAGAACGGTCGTGCCGAACGGATGCTTCATACCCTCAACGACTGCGTCCGCACCCTTCTGTTCCACGCCTCCATGCCCCCACGATTCTGGCCGGATGCCCTCGCCACGGCGACTCTCCTCGTCAACATCCGCCTGTGTCGTGTGCGTTGGTCCTACACGCCGCATCACCTCCTCTACGGTGCACCGCCCGCATATGATGACCTTCGCATCTTCGGCTGCCGGTGTTATCCTAACACGGCTGCCACCGCCACGCATAAGCTTGCGCCGCGCTCTCTCCCTTGTGTGTTTCTTGGCTACCCCGCCAACACCAAGGGTTACCGCTGTTACGACCCGGTCTCCCATCGTGTCCTCACTTCCCGGCACGTGTACTTTGAAGAGTTGGTTTTTCCATTTCAGCAGGGACTCTTGGCGACACCTCCGACGATGCCCCCGGCGCCCGCTGGACCTCTTGCGACCGCGCGCCGACGACTGACCGCGGTGGCCCCCTCTGCGCCGGCCCCGCCTGGTCCCTCGGCGTCCCCGTCCCTCGCGGCACCCCCGTCGCCCGCGGCGCCCCAGGTGCCTCCGTCGCCCGCGTCGCCCCCGGCGCCTCCGTCGCCCGCGGCGCCCCCGTCGCCCGCGACGCTCGAGGCGTCTCCGGCGCCCCCGTCGCCCACGGCGTCTCCTTCGGCCGCCTCCTCGTCGGCTGCCTCGTCGCCCGCCTCGCCGCCCGTCGCTGCGGCCCCTGAGCCCATGCTCACCCGCGCACGTGCGGGCGTGCGGCGGCCGTCTGCACGCTACCCCGCCGACCGCGACGTCTCGTCGGGCCCGCGGCACACAGATCCTCGCCGCACGACGGCGGCGCACCTTCCAGCAGCCAACCCGGCCCAGAACCCGGTCGGACCGGCCAGGCGACTGGCCGGCCCGGTCCAAACCGGCCCTATGACTGGTGCCAACCGGAGTGGTATCCAGGGGCCTCCGCCCCCTCGCCCGGTCGGCCGCCGGTTCAAACCGGTTCCCCAGCCGGACCGTCCGGTCAGCAGTCCGGCCCGACCGGTCCCCCGGCGGGCCGACTGGTCAGCCGGCCGGTTCAACCGGCCCTGCAACCAGCCCGTCGACTGCTGCTGCATCCCCCTCCGCTCCTTCGGAGGTGCCCACCTTGGCTCGTGCCGCCTTGCGCGACCCCCATTGGCGCGCTGCCATGCAGGAGGAGTACGACGCACTGCAGTGCAACCGAACCTGGGAGCTGGTTCCCGGGCCCGCTCGCGCCAACGTCATCACCGGCAAATGGATCTTCAAGCACAAGCTCGGTTCCGACGGTACTCTTGAGTGCTACAAGGTGCGCTGGGTCGTGCGCGGCTTTCGGCAACGCGCTGGTGTTGAGGGTGCTCCTCGGCAATGCCCTCCGTTAGGGGCTTAGGGTTGATGGAATCCTGCAAGCTGACACGAGACATCGGTTCACAGACAAGCGGGGAGAGCGATTTACCCAGGTTCGGGGCCCTCGATGAGGTAAAACCCTTACGCCCTGCCTGTCTGATCTTGATTATGAAAATAATGGGTTACAATGGGGTGCCGAAGGGTTCGGCTGAGATCTTGTCGAGAGGCTAAGTGCTGCGGCGACCTAGCTCTAGACTTTTTGGTAGCTAAGATTGCTAAGATTGTACGTGTCCCTCGGCAGCCCCTCTCCTGCCCTGTATATAGGAAGCCAGGTCTTAAGAGGTCTAACCGAGTACGACTAGATTTACAGTAGTTTTATCTCCAAACTTTCCTTGTTCGGCTCCTTCCTTGTCTTGCCCGCCAAGGAATCTTCTGCTGCGCCATCCAAGTGGCCCATCTTGTCATCGGATACCTTCATGGGCCTCCAGCTTGGTCGTGTAGGGTAGATTAATGCCGGTTACCCAAAGGGTAATGCCCACGTCAGTAGCCCCCCGAGTGTCTAGCCGAAGATAGTTCGGGTAGAGACTAAAGCATGCCTCTACCTAATGTTCTTCTCTTGGATCGTTCTGCTCATCTTGCATCAGCATCATCATCTTCTATCGGGTGCGCGTCCAGCGCTCCCGATGGGAGTAGCCCCCGAGTCTAGATACGGATGCTTGCTATCCGTGTGTAGACTCAAGTTGTACTACTCGATCATTTTCTTCTGCCGAAGTTTTGCTGCAAGTCTTCATGGGTCATCCGATACATTTGTACCAAGGCTTGTTCTCTTTGATAAGTTTTCCATGCGTAAGGGATAATGAATAACGTGCCCAACTTTTGCTGGTTAACTGCCGAAGGCAAAACAACGTCACCCTACACAGAATCAAGTCCCCGGGCATGATCCTGGAGTGTAAAAAAGTTTTATCGGGTGCGCGTCCAGCGCTCCCGATGGGAGTAGCCCCCGAGTCTGGACATGGGCGCTTGTAACCGGGTGCAGACTCGAGCTGAGCATTTCATCTTTTTCTCCAAATGTTTCTTCACGGGAATATCTTCGGGTGTTCGTTTTATCGAGTGCGCGTCCAGCGCTCCCGATGGGAGTAGCCCCCGAGTCTGGACACGGGCGTTTGCGACCGGGTGCAGACTCAAACCTGAGCATCCAATGATTCTTCATTTTCCTTCGACTGCTCACGACAGTCTTCATGATGTCATTGATGACGTATCGCTGCTGTGGTGTGATTGACAAGACTTGACCTGACGGGCCCATCCTAGCTCTGCGTAGGCAGTTTTTAGGGAGTGACCGGCGCACGCGCACCGACCGAGGCATCTCCTCAATTTTCGCGCGTCGTGGGTATAATGAGCCGCCGGTTCCGTTCTCCTCTTCGACGCCACGTGTAC
The DNA here is from genome assembly GCF_022539505.1 of Lolium rigidum. Taxonomy (NCBI): domain Eukaryota; kingdom Viridiplantae; phylum Streptophyta; class Magnoliopsida; order Poales; family Poaceae; genus Lolium; species Lolium rigidum. The sequence goes on along the minus strand of NC_061511.1, from coordinate 204,509,449 downwards.
AGCCATATCTGATCCACTTCCCACGATGCATGTGAAGTTATGGCCACGATCTTGCCTCAGTTTTTACGACATAAATAGAGGGTCTTCCTGCTTTTACTTTTTACACCTCCACTGCTCATTTTCTCGCTCGTCCTTTCCTGTCACCTCTGTTCGTCCCTCAAGAGCTTCAGGCGCCATGGGCAAGAAGAAGGGCGCCAGTGCCTCAGATGCGGCCAAAGTCAGCCGTGATTGGAGCGCCTCCGCCATTTCCAATCGGGATGTGAACAAGCTGCGAGCCCTCAGCCTCATCTCCTCATCTGAGGATGACATCCGTCTTCCAGGTGCCGTTTCTCGCCCAAGGCCTCCGAAGGGCTTCACCGTTATGTTCTCCGCTTTCATATTCCGTGGTCTCTCTCTTCCTGCCCACGAGTTCCTCCGTTCCCTTCTTTTCTTCTACGGGATTCAGCTCTGGCAGCTGACCCCTAATTCCATTCTCCATCTTTTTATCTTTATCACACTGTTTGTGAAGCCTTCCTTGGCATTGACCCCCACAAGGGTCTTTGGAGGAAGATCTTCTATGTAAAGCGTCACAACGACAGCAATGGCCCCCCCGTCGTAGGTGGCGTTGGCTTTGTTGTCAGGAAGGAAGTCGATTATCTCGACTACCCGATGAAGGAATCCGTTCAAGGCTGGCGCAACAAATGGTTTTACCTGCGAGACCCTGTGGTGCCTGGGCAGCGCTCGAACCTCCCTCCTTTCGAAGATAAACTGATAGCTAAGCCGAAGAAGTCCTGGCTCCCGAAGAAAGAGTGACAGCCGACAGGCTGTTTGACCAGGTCGTCGCCCTAAAGAACACGGGAGGCTTGACGATGTGCGGCACTGAGGTAGTCTCAGTGTTCCTACAACGTCGAGTGCAGCCGCTGATGTCTCGCCCCCACCAACTGTGGCTTTACACACGCAAGGACGATAGGGCTAGGGTCAGCTCCGCCGACCTTTCGGCTGAAGACCTCCGAGATGAAGTCCGCCGTTTGACATGCCTTAGTATGAAGGACAACATTGTCTTGACATCGGCTCGTCCTCCTTACGATTTTCACCATCTTCCGACTGAGGTAATCCTCTGCTGTTTCTCGCTTGCTGTTGTTACTCCTTTTTTTGTTGTGCTTTACAAATTTTTCCTCTTGACAGGCCCCCGCCGTTGCTCAATGCTATCCGCCTACACCTGAAAGCGGTGTAGAGCCAGAGGATGACGATGACAACTCCGAGGAGACAGAGGACCCCCAGCATGCCCTCGATAACAGCGATGTCCAAGAGGAAGAGGCTGCAGAAGATGATGCTTTCCTCAGGAGCAAGCGACGTAAGAAGATACACGAAGATTTTATTACCACGGCTGAATCAAGTCCTAGCGGACAGGATAATGATGCCGCTGGAGCTGCTTCGCCTCCTCCCGCCAAGAAAGGTCCAACAAGCTTTTTCGCCGTCAAAGACGACCTGGACCCGTGAGCATTTACATCTCTTTGTGACTTATTCTCTGTTGTTTTGCATGCTAACTGTTTACTCTTCTTAAGTAGCTCTGACGATGACGATGATGTTCCTCTCACAAAGAGGCCCAAATTATCATTTGGGAAAACAGCATCAGCCCAAGAGCCGAAGCCTTCTCCCGCCAAATCGACGCCGCCCTCTCGAACAACTGTACAGAAGATCCCAGTGTCAAGGGTTATTCCTTCTGGCGACGCTCCCGGTTCATCAGCTACTCGTGACCACGTAAGTGTTTTATTTTGTCTTGATTTCTTTCTTGCCTTTCATTCAATTAATACTCCTTGGTTTTCTCCGTTGCAGCCGATTTATGCCACAGTCGATGCTGTGGTGGACTTTGCCGAGCAGTCCACCCGATTAGAATCTGAAAACGCTCAGCTTCGGAAGACCGTCAAAACTTTGGCTGACCAGGTGCTGGAAGCCAATAGGCTTGCCACCAACGCCAACAACGAGAATGTCTTGCTGAAGGAGGAGTTGAAGAAGCTGAAGCGACAAATGAAGGATGAACAAGATGCCAGGCGCAAAGCTGCAGCCGCGGTTGACAAGAAGGAAGGCGTCCTCCGTGAATCCATCACGAATTTACTGGGTAAAGTTTTTTGACACATGACTCATTTTGCAGCATCTCCTTTCTGGTTACTGATGTGTCCTCTTACAGAGGCTGCCGATATAACCATCACTCGGGCACGCATGGTTCGGGAAGACTCTACGTCTGACGCCCTTTCTCTCGCCACCGAATCCAACGTTCAAGTTCTTGGGCTTCTGCAGAGGACTAAAGGAGCATTGTCGAGGCTATACTCAATGATCTTCCTAAAGGTGAAGCAAGACGCTTTCCTCGTCGACCCTTCTGAGCCTGTTGAGGTACTGAAACGCTGTAACCTTTTGTTTGGGGCGGTTCTTACTTTCCAGCTGCTCATGGGCCATGGAATGGGGTCTGAATTAGAGAAGTTGTCCAAAGCATTGCCTATGGACGACGACAATCACCTAGTTGACCTTGATCCCTTCAAACGATCGGCGGTGGTATGTGCCAATCAACTTCTCAAATTGGTTGATGAAGCCCAGTCCAAGTCTGCAACTGAAGGTGCTCCTGGATCGTCGTCGGCACTTCCTTGAATGCTTGCTTTAATAATTGTAATTAAGACCTGATGCAATTTGACTTTGGTCCTTTTTATTTTGGCTCTGTAATCAGTTTGAACAATCTTTTGAATGTAACTCGTATACTCCAGCGCTCCCGATGGGAGTTTTTATTTTGGCTATTCTGATCCGGAATTTGTACTGCAGATTCCTTCATCTTCCTCCCGTGCCGAACCTTTTTCAAATACTTCGACTAGTGATGAGTCTGGCCTTGTTCGTTCTTTACGCGACCAAGTGTCTCATCTGAATAAAGATATTACCTCCCTTCATGCGATGACAGCGTTGTTGAAGAAGAAGAGTGAGATAGCGGCTGCTATTGAGCAACATGCTCTCGATCGTCTTCATGTTGCTACCAAAAGTTTAGGCTGTAAGTGCTAACCCTTCTTTCGATTTCTAACATAGCCTGGATGCTTCCTTAACTAATATTTGTTCCTTTTCAGTCGTATCTCACGATAAATCTGAGGAGAACAGGAAGATCCATGAAAAGATCGAGGCAATGACTGACGTTGCTCACCTAAAACATGATTTATGGTTGCATCGCCCAAAAGCTGCCATCGTGGCGAAGTTCGAATATCGGGCAAAGAAGGTGCACTACTACTTTGATAAATTCCACGCTCATCTCACGATGGTTTGGAAGACTCTGTTCCCTCTGGATCAAGCACCCGAAACTTTGTCTGCTTTGTTTACTCGATTCAAGTCTCCTGAGAGGATTCGACTGCTGGTGCGAAAAGAGCTTCTGGCTGGCGCTGAACTCACGCTTGCTTCAGTATTGGCATGTCACCCATCTTTAGACTTGAAGACCATAGCGAACACCGAGAGAAGTTTAAGCCAATATTATGACATCGCTAGGGGTCCTGCATATACCATCATCTCTCGGATGGAGATAGGTATCGAGAGAGAGCTGAGGGCCCAAGGAGACCAAGGAGCGCCGCCGTGAGTGTAATAAGTTTTTGTACCTGCACAAGGTTGTTTTATGTAAATTCAATGTGTGCATTGCACATCATGTAATCCTGGTGGATTTGTTAACCCTATTGATAATTGTCGAGGGCGGCTGAGTGATCAATTCGACCTGCTCTCCCGACGACTTCGTTGTAATTTGCAATTTTATTGCGAAGTCGATATGTAAGTTTTGTAGGAGCGATACCCGTCGACTTAATCGGGGGAATTAGACGCTTGGCTTCGTCACACGGTGCACCGGTTTGAGCCTCATTTTATGATAGTGTAACCATCGACTGCAGCACTCGCGTATTTTCTCGAGGCTTGGACTGGTTGTGTTGTGTGTCGTTAACCTTAGCTCTCGTTGAGAGTATTTAATTAACGATACGGTGCGAGCATGTTTTTGGCCAACGCTCCCGATGGGAGTAAGAGCCAATGACAAGGGCTCCGAACGGTTTATTCGGATGATGAGGCCTGGATCAAGAAGAAAGGGGAGAAAAATCTGATTAGAATTTTATTCATAATGCAAAAGCAACCTTATTAAAGGCTGTAAAGCAAAAAAAACATTTATGTCCTATGTATAGAACCGTCGCAGCTGTGCAATGTTCCATGGATTCCCAACGTCTTTTCCTGAGGTTGGGTTTTTGAGACGATATGCTCCTCCTGGTATCACTTCAGTGACGATATATGGTCCTTCCCATGGAGACTCGAGTTTCAAGGGTCTCTCTTGCTTCGACTCGAAGTACCATATCTCCAACATTAAAGCTTCGACTGCGTATTCGTCGGCTGTGATAATTTCTCAACGCCTGCTGGTATACCGTAGTTCTTGCCAAAGCAATGTCTCGAGCTTCATCAAGGAGGTCTACAGCATCCTGCAGCGCGATGTTGGAAGAGGATTCTGTGTATGCTGTTACTCGAGGGGCTTCGAACCGAACGTCGGCTGGCAGAACTGCTTCGGCTCCATGTACCAGGAAGAACAGGGTGTATTGAGTCGACCTGTTAGGTGTGGTACGCAAGCTCCAGAGTACAGATGGTAACTCCTCGACCCAAGCTCCAGCCGCACCCGTAAGGCGTTTCTTGAGGCCATCTCCTATTAGACCGTTGATCCTTTCCACCTGGCCGTTGGTCTGTGGGTGAGCCACTGATGCAAACTTGAGTTTGATTCCTCCATCGTCACAAAATTTTCGAAACTCCTTGGAGTCAAAGTTGGTTCCGTTGTCTGTGACGATGCTGTGAGGCATACCGAATCGACAGGTTATTCCCGTGAAGAATTGCACCGCTGTTTCTGCTTTCTGGTTTCGTACCGGTACTGCCTCGATCCACTTTGTGAATTTGTCGTCTGGAACCAGTAAATACGGGTGGCCTCCAGGTGATGACCTTGGCAGTGGCCCAACTTGGTCGAGTCCCCATTGAGCAAAGGGGCACGCCAGAGGTATTGTCATCAGATCTGTCGCAGGGGCGTGCGGTTTTGGCGAGAAACGTTGGCAAGGGTCGCACTTCATGACCAAATCTCAAGCATCCGATGCCGCTGTTGGCCAGTAAAATCCCGCCCTGAAGGCTTTCGCCACAAGGGCCCTGCTCCCTGCGTGGTGTCCGCAAGTTCCTTCGTGTATCTCGCGCAATAGTGCTCTTCCGTCGTCAATGGCAATACACCTTTGGAAAATACCAGAAATGCTGCGCTGGTAGAGTTCTCCGTTCACCACGGTGAAGGCTTTCGATCGCCTGATGATTCGTCTTGCTTCTACTTGATCCTCCGGCAGCTCCTGCTTTCTTAGATACGCCAGGAATGGTTTGGTCCATAATGGCTCAATGAGGAGGACCTGTTCCGCAAGCGGGGTTGGGGACTCTTCGGCAGCTTGCTGCGGGCTTGCCTCCGATTCATCAGCCGATGTCTTTGGAGGTGCCGACGCTTTCTCTTTTATCGATCGTTGGGCGATTACTTCGTAAAGTACTCCGTCTGGGATGGGGGAGCACATGGACCCGATGTTTGCCAAAGAATCGGCTTCCTCATTGCTGGCTCTGCCGATATGTTTGAGCTCGCACCCTTCGAATTTGTCTTCCATATTTTGATACAACTGTCGGTAGGCAACCATGTTGTCACTGACCGCATCACACAGGTTCATCGACTGTTGTACTACCAAGTTTGAATCTCCGTAAATCTCCAGGCGAGTTGCTCCATGATGTCTACGGGTTCTTCTATTCTTGTAGACAGTGTTGGGCCTCCAAGAGCAGAGGTTTGTAGAACAGCAGCAAGTTTTCCCTTAAGTGGATCACCCAAGGTTTATCGAACTCAGGGAGGAAGAGGTCAAAGATATCCCTCTCAAGCAACCCTGCAATCACGATACAAGAAGTCTCTTGTGTCCCCAACACACCTAATACACTTGTCAGATGTATAGGTGCACTAGTTCGGCGAAGAGATAGTGAAATACAAGTAGTATGGATGTATATGAGTGGTAATAGCAATCTGAATAAAATATGGCAGCAAGTAAACATGCAACAAAACAGTAAATAAACGGAGATTCGATGTTTGGGAACAAGGCCTAGGGATCAAACTTTCACTAGTGGACACTCTCAAAATTGATCGCATAATAAATAATAACTTCTCTCATTTGTGCTACATATACTCTTGTTTGATAATGAACACCATTCGTTGCGTAGGATTACACGAACCCTCAATGCCGGAGTTAACAAGCTCCACAACATTCGATATTCATGTTTAAGTAACCTTAGAGCATAATAGATCTTTACAAAATAGACCGAGTACTAACATAGCATACACACTGTCACCTTTACATTATGAAGGGGGAATAAATCACATCAATACTATCATAGCGATAATCAACTCCATAACCTACAAGAGATTATGATCATAATCTACGACAAGAACTACACGATGCACACACTATCACCATTACACCATGCAGGAGGAATAGACTACTTCAATAACATCACATGAGTAGCACATAGACTAGTAGCGATACAAAGCACATTGCAATCATAAAGGGATATAAATAAGCACTTCACTATGCCATTCATAACGGTGAATAAGTATTCGTGAAATATAGCCTAAGAGACCCACACGGTGCACACACCTGTCACCTTTACACACGTGGGACGAGGAGTCTCCGGAGATCACATAAGTAAAATCCACTTGACTAGCATAATGACATCTAGATTACAAGCATCATCATATGAATCTCAATCATGTAAGGCGGCTCATGAGATTATTGTATTGAAGTACATAGAGAGAGATTAACCACATAGCTACCGGATACAGCCCTTAGCCTCGATGGAGAACTACTCCCTCCTCATGGGAGACAAGCAGCGGTGATGAAGATGGCGGTGGTGTCGATGGAGGAGCCTTCCGGGGGCACTTCCCCGTCCCGGCGGCGTGCCGGAACAGAGACTCCTGTCCCCCAGATCTTGGCTTCGCGATGGCGGCGGCTCTGGAACTTTTCTCGTACGTACCGTGGCTTATTCGTGTCGAGGTTTTAGGTCAGGGGGCTTCTTATAGGCGAAGAGGCGAAGTCGGAAGGGCTACGGGGGGCCCACACAACAGGCCGGCGCCCCCCCTCTGGCCGCGCCGCCTTAGTGTGTGGGGCCCCTGTGGCCCCCCTCTGGTCCCTCTCGGGTGTTCTGGAAGCTTCGTGGGAAAATAGGATGCTGGGCGTTGATTTCGTCCGATTCCGAGAATATTTCCTTACTAGGATTTCTGAAACCAAAAACAACAGAAAATAGGAACTGGCACTTCGGCATCTCGTCAATAGGTTAGTTCCGGAAAACGCATCAAAACGATATAAAGTGTGAACAAAACATGTAGGTATTGTCATAAAACAAGCATGGAACATCAGAAATTATAGATACGTTGGAGACGTATCACTCCACATGCCTTCGCCATCTTCATCCCGTGCAACAACACCTCATACTCTGCCTCGTTATTTGTTGGTAAGGAGAAGTTCATACGAAGTATGTATCTCATCTTATCTCCCTGTGGTGATATTAGTACCACCCCTGCTCCTGCGCCTATGCTCCGTTTCGACCCATCGAAGTACATTGTCCATGACCCCGACATGTCGGGTGCTGCTGGTGTTTGTGACTGGATCCAATCTGCCAAGAAATCTGGGAGGATTTGGGATTTTATCGCCGTTCGATTAACGTAAGTTATGTCGTGTGGCGCTATTTCGATGGCCCATTGAGACACTCGACCCGTGGCTTCTGGGTTAGTCATTATGTTCTTCAATGGTGCCTCGCTTACGACGATAATCGGGTGCTCTGTGAAGTAGTACCGTACCTTGCGAGCTGACCTCCATAATGCGTATGCCAGCTTCTGATGATGGGGGTACCTCTGCTTTGCGGGCGTGAGCACTTCACTGAGGTAGTAAACAGGCCTCTGCACACCGTGAACCTTCCCTGCTTCTTCTCGTTCGACAACCAGGACGCTACTAAAGACTTGGGTTGTTGCAGCTATGTACATGAGCAATGTTTCTTTCTCGCGTGGGGTCACGAGGACTGGGGATGTCGATAAAATTTTCTCTAGATTGTCGAAAGACTCCTGCGCCTCGTTTGTCCATTCGAACTTTTCCGACTTTTTCATCAAGTGGTAGAAGGCTAAAGATTTTTCTCCTAGTTTGGCGATGAATCTGCTGAGCGCCGCCAATCGTCCTGCCAATTGCTGCACTTGGTGCAGATCCTTTGGCGGTTCCATGTCAAGAATGGCTTTGATCTTCAAAGGATTAGCTTCTATTCCTCTGGCCGAGATGAAGTAGCCGAGTGTTATCACCAGAATTTGACCAAGTCAGAGGTGGGCCGCGATCAAGATGGACTTGAAGATATACGCGTAGAGAGATGTGTGAATCGGCCTTGTTTATCAAGTTTGGGCTAGTTAGCCCGTGTATCTTTATAGTAGGTTACGTAGAGATTAGAGTTTGCCTCGTGCACGGTTTAGTGCACGCCCACATTAGAAAGTCCCCTGGACTATAAATATGTACCTAGGGTTTATGGAATAAACAACAACCAACGTTCAACACAAACCAATCTCGGCGCATCGCCAACTCCTTCGTCTCGAGGGTTCCTCCGGTAAGCACCATGCTGCCTAGATCGCATCTCGCGATCTAGGCAGCACGAGCCTGCCTAGTTGTTCATGCGTTGCTCGTCATCGAAGCCTTTTTGATGGCGAGCAACATAGTTATCATAGATGTGTTAGGGTTAGCATTGTTCCTAGTATCATATGCTTGTCGTAGTGCAACCCTTGCGCATCTAGCCGTCCCCGTACCTCATCATGGGTGCAGGGGCGGCACCCGCTTGATCGTTATTTAGTAGATCTGATCCGTTACGGTCGCTCCTTGATTCATCAAGGATTAGTTTAATAACCGCAATAGTTAGGCCTTACAAAGGGTTGGAGGATCCAGCGGCATGCGGGGTGTAGTTTGCTGCCCCTAGACGAGGACGTTCCGAGGATCAACCTAGTGTTGGTTTTTAGGCCTTGTCTAGGGCTGGCTTACGTTTACCGTGCGTGAGCGCGAGGCCCAATCGTGAGTAGGATGATCCGATTATGCGGTGAAAACCCCAGATCGTCGTGGATCTCATGTGCTTTATCATGATCAAGCAGGACCACCATATATTCGGCCACCTCGGACGAATCATGGGTGGATCGGCTCCATGAGCCGATTCACGGGACAACCTCGAGAGCCGATCGAGGCTCGTATTTAACGTGTACGTGTGTGCCCTGCGAGGAAACTAAGCGAGGCATCATCCACACCTTCCGACCGGGTATAGGTCGGGTGGCACGCCCTTGCAATTTGCATCGGCGCGCGACCGGGAGGCTTTGCGGGCCGTCGCTCCGAGGGACCGGGGCCAGCCGCAGCCCTAGTTGTTCCCGGCTCTACGGTGTTGACCGATCCACTGCCCGCCGGTGGGTTTCTGACGTCAACACATTCTGGCACGCCCGGTGGGACACATCTTCAACATCAAACACAATGCCATCTACATCAGAGGTGGCAGAAGAAACTCCGGTCACGTACGAGGAGCTCTCTGGCGAGCTCAAGAAGAAGTATGACGAGGTCAAATCTGCCCTCGAAGCCGACCTAATCGGCTCTTTCCACAGGACCCGCTCCCATGGCATCAGATGGAAGGGGTTCACACCTGAAGGCGCGCTTGATGGAGTGGACCTGTCCACCCCGTCAGAGGAACGCACCTGTGTCGCCGCGTCGGGAGATAAACTTCATGGTGGCTCATTCGCCGCACCGCCATTCCGAGAGCCTCGGTGAATACGTTGGAGCGCGTCGCGCTGCGCGTGATCCAGGAGATCATGAGCCATCGAGTACTCTCCGTCGGGACCAGCCCTAGGGACTCACCAAGGGGAGTTGCTACTCCGGTCCCCGTCCACCGCTGCCGTTCGCGTTGGCGGCGCCGAAGCGCCGAACTCATCGGCCTATGTCGTCTACAAGATTGGTGGTGACCCCAGTGACTACCAATTTCTTCAGGACGCGCCCAAGGAGATCCCGCACGGGTACGCATGCGCATACGTGCCAGACTGCAGCACCTGGGCACCCTCGAACCAGGTTGCTATAGCAGGGACTTCTGGGGCAACAGGAGGAACGTCGGAGGCAGACCCTGAGAAGCAAACGTGGCTAGCCAAATACGCCACCCCGGCAAAACTCCCGAGCCCAGCTCCTGCAGTTGGCTCAGAACCAGAAAAACAAGCATGGCTGGTTAAGTACGCCACTCCGACGAATCTTCAGGGTTCGGCACCTGCAGCCATCACCGCGGATCAAATTTGTACGATCCTGAAAGATCAGTTCGGCATGATGCCGAAAAGAAAGGTGATCGGCTATACCAAGCCGTACCCCAACGAGTACGAATTGATCCCGCTACCACCCAAATATCGGCTCCCGGACTTCACAAAGTTCGGCGGATCGGATGGTTCCAGCTCCATCGAGCATGTGAGCCGATATTTGGCACAGTCGGGCATGATCTCAGCGTCGGACGAGCTGCGCGTGAGGTACTTCTCACGGTCCCTCACGGGATCGGCTTTCGGCTGGTACACGTCGCTGCCACCGAACTCAATCCGGACTTGGAAGCAATTTGGAAGAACGGTTCCATGAGCAATATCACTCGCGAGGCTTCCGAGGCTGGCATTGCCGATCTAGCACAAGTACGACGAAGCGCGGGGAAACAAGTGTCGGAATACATCCGGCGCTTCGGGACCGTTAGGAACCGATGCTATTCGGTTCACGTAAGCGAAAAGGAAGCGATCGAGTTGGCGGTGGTGGGTCTGTCATCATCGATCAAGGACGTGGCCTCCCAAGCGGACTACCCGTCACTAGCGCACATGGTACAGAAGCTGTCAGCATATGAACAGCGTCACCCAGATGTCTACCAGGACAAGTTCAAGCGGGTGGTTACCATGGTCGACGCAGGCGAAGATGAAGTCGCTACGGGAGAACAAGAGGTCGCGGTGGCTGAGTGGACTCGAGCCGCGAGCCCGGTAACCCGCAAATGGGTGAAGCCACCGGGACCTCCAAGAGGATTCGACTTCGACGTGACGAAAACCGAGCAAATTTTCGATCTCTTACTCGCGGAGAAGCATATAAAGATTCCCGAAGGCCACAAAGTTCCCACGGTGCAAGAGCTGAACGGAAAGCCATACTGCAAGTGGCATAATACGTTCACCCACACCACTAACGACTGCAGGGTGTGGCGTCAGCAGATCCAGATGGCAATAGAAAATGGGCGACTAATTTTTAACCAGTACGCCATGAAGGTCGACACACACCCCTTCCCCGCCGTCAACATGGTGGAGTTCTCCCACCTCAGAGGGTGCCAGCCTGATTTCTCAGCCAACATCAGCATGGTAGAGCTTGGACACCGCTCCGAGAAGGACGGGGATGAAGACGACCGCTCTCGGAGCAAGGACACGAGAGGGGGCCGCTCCATGCGATCGGCTCCGTCAAGATGGCAAGCGCTACGTCACGAGAGGGGAAGTTAAGAACATAAGATATCAACGACCCCTCTCTGATCACCTCCTCAATAAGTACGTGAGTCGGTATGATCAACGCCGGCAACACGGCGACGATGACGAAAGAGGCCGTATGGCTAGAAACGACAGAAGACATCGTCGGCATACTCACGATGAGGAGCGGCAGGATCGCCACGCCAGGGAGCAGGACGATACGGACGAGCATTGGGACTGCCCTTTCTTCGGACACTGCTGGGATTCAGGAATGAGCCGATTACCAACAATCGGCAACCGCCGTGAATGCAACCGGAAAAGAAGGAGGCAGCCAACGTGTCCGTATTCGAGCGCCTAGGGCCTCTCCCACCACAAAACAGACGTCGCTGAGACCCCTCTCGTTGGAAGATCTCGAGGATTCGGAAGACGAGGGGGAAGACGAAGAAGATAGGTGTCACCGTCCAAGATGGTGCCCCGATGGTCTCAGCCATTCACAAAAGCGCAGGGTTCAGCCGATTGCGCGGTCCGGAGGAAGCCGAAAGGTTATACTTGCATACGCCGAGGAAGGCACGACCTGATTTGGCTGCGAAAGTCCAGAGGACCCTGGATGAGGAGGGACTGCCGCAAAGAAAAGAGTGGCGCCCCAAGCAAAGGAAAGCCGATGATGAAACATCGGCTGGCACAGACATGGTGCTCGTTCGTCCGGCGAAGTGTAGAGCTCCACGATCACACGATGCACCTAAGGTGGACAACAGCAAGCGCACCAACGTAATTAAATCGGAGATTGGGCTGGTTTTGTCTACCGGCCTGGGCGAGTAGCAAGACTACGTCAATAAGCAACGTGGCGAGGCTGATCCTTGCGATCGGCCCTCCTAAACTGTTGAAGGGATATTACAAAACCTTCACCGAGCAAGCAACGTGGAGGCCGATTCCAGCGATCGGCCAAAATTATCCTCACCATCCATTCTGCCTGGGATCAACGTTTGACCCAACAAGGACTACCTGAAGAGCCGATACCATCAATTCTCTTGACAGAATCGGCTCGGGGGGCACCTAGATGGATAAAACACGAGGATATGAGATAATACTATCAAATATGGGGGCCGACACACAAATCGGCCTAAAAAATTTCAAAATTTTTTTGAGCGCAGCCGATGCAGCAGACATCGACTTAAGGATAGCAGAAGCCGATAGCGGAATTATGCGATGATTATCTAGTCTTCACTAAGTTCAGGCCAGCGATGGTGCCTTCCGTTGCTTCGAGCCGATCTGGGTTCCTGAACCAAATTCCGGCTGTCTGAGGAAGAAGGGGGATCGGCTTTGGCACATTCTCTTTGACAGTCTCGCCTCGAGTGAGGCTCGGGGGGGACGAGCCCGGTGGACGCTCTGTTTTACTCTGTTTAAAAGCCGATTGGGATACCATCGGCTGGTCCTTCATTGCAACCCTCTTCACAAATGATGAATATTGAAGAGCATCGTGGGGTTTGGTTGGGAAAGTTCAAAGGTTTTCCTGAAGATCCTGCTTTTTCTGCCAAATTGAGAAAATCATCAGTTGAAGAAGGGAAGGGCGAATTTTGAAGGACCGATGCGGTGCTATCGGCTCATCATGCATTGGCAAAAGGAACGAGTCGGCAAGGTCAGTGGAAGAAGGGATCGGCTCAGTTGAGCTCAGAAGAAATCGGCAAATCAAATTGGGGGAAAGTTCTTCATTAATAGGCGAGATTTCTTACATAGTAGGGCTGATTGCCCTCAAAAGGGGATACATTACCCCGCCTACTTCTACGGATCCTATGCTAGGGGCCCTATCTACGGGCCGTTGCTGCCCTCGTCATCGCCGTCATCGCCGCTGTCGGCGCTGCTCCCGGCCGGCTCGTCATCGCTGCTCCAGCGGCCGCCGGCGGGACCTTCATTGTCCTCGTCTTCCTCGTCGTCGTCGTCGTCGTCGCCGCCGTCGAAGTCACTCAGGTTCCCCGGCCGGGGGCAATGGCGCTTGGCCGGCGGCTCGTCGGGGAGCTGCTCGTCGTCGTCATCCTCCTCTTCGTCCTCCTTCACCTCCTCGGAGGTGGCCCCATCCCAGGGGAAGCGATCATCCTCGCTTTCTTCCACCGCTTCCTTGTCGGCGAGGAAGCGGAGATCGCTCTCCCCATCAGTCAGGGACTTGTCGTCCTCTGACCAGATGGAGAAGTCATGATCTGACTCCTCCCCGGCCGCAATGGCACGGCGGATGTTGGCTGCATGGACCTCCGCCGGGTTGTGCTCCGGCGTCGGCTCGCGAGACGAAGAGGACTGGGTGGAAAGATCCGATGAGGCAGAGGAGGAAGAGGACATGGTGGCGCAGGAGGGGTTTTGGGTGCTAATGCGAAGGAGATGCAGAGCGGAACTATTTGGGGCGGTTAAATAAAAGAGGGCATGATAGAAATTCAATGCCACAGCAGTTTCCGAGGAAGTGGTGCCGAAACTATCAAATCGTGCAGAGAAGTTGAGGAGGCAAGTTATCATGATGAAGAACTCTGCGACGGTTCCGCTTCCGCCACGACATGACCCTACGAGAGAAAAGCATAATGATTTTGGAAATGTCATTTCCAAAACCAGGGGGGCATGTGTTATCACCAGAATTTGACCAAGTCAGAGGTGGGCCGCGATCAAGATGGACTTGAAGATATACGCGTAGAGAGATGTGTGAATCGGCCTTGTTTATCAAGTTTGGGCTAGTTAGCCCGTGTATCTTTATAGTAGGTTACGTAGAGATTAGAGTTTGCCTCGTGCACGGTTTAGTGCACGCCCACATTAGAAAGTCCCCTGGACTATAAATATGTACCTAGGGTTTATGGAATAAACAACAACCAACGTTCAACACAAACCAATCTCGGCGCATCGCCAACTCCTTCGTCTCGAGGGTTCCTCCGGTAAGCACCATGCTGCCTAGATCGCATCTGCGATCTAGGCAGACACGAGCCTGCCTAGTTGTTCATGCGTTGCTCGTATCGAAGCCTTTTTGATGGCGAGCAACGTAGTTATCATAGATGTGTTAGGGTTAGCATTGTTCCTAGTATCATATGCTGTCGTAGTGCAACCCTTGCGCATCTAGCCGTCCCCGTACCTCATCATGGGTGCAGGGCGGCACCCCGCTTGATCGTTATTTAGTAGATCTGATCCGTTACTGGTCGCTCCTTGATTCATCAAGGATTAGTTTAATATCTCGCAATAGTTAGGCCTTACAAAGGGTTGGAGGATCCAGCGGCATGCGGGGTGTAGTTTGCTGCCCCTAGACAGGACGTTCCGAGGATCAACCTAGTGTTGGTTTTTAGGCCTTGTCTAGGGCTGGCTTACGTTTACCGTGCGTGAGCGCGAGGCCCAATCGTGAGTAGGATGATCCGATTATGCGGTGAAAACCCCAGATCGTCGTGGATCTCATGTGCTTTATCATGATCAAGCAGGACCACCATATATTCGGCCACCTCGGACGAATCATGGGTGGATCGGCTCCATGAGCCGATTCACAGGACAACCTGAGAGCCGATCGAGGCTCGTATTTAACGTGTACGTGTGTGCCCCGCAGGAAACTAAGCGAGGCATCATCCACACCTTCCCGACTGGTATAGGTCGGGTGGCACGCCCTTGCAATTTGCATCGGCGCGCGACCAAGAGGCTTTGCGGGCCGTCGCTCCGAGGGACCAGGGCCGGCCGCAGCCCTAGTTGTTCCCGGCTCTACGGTGTTGACCAGTCACTGCCCGCCGGTGGGTTTCTGACGTCAACAGTAGCCGAGTACTTGTCCCCCTGGCACTCCGAAGACACATTTCTTCGGGTTCAACTTGATTTTGTACTTGTCTAGGTTGTCGAAGGTTTCCTGCAAATCGTCGATTAGAGTAGTGGCGTGCTTTGTTTTCACCACAATGTCGTCGATGTAGACTTCGATGTTCCTCCCGATCTGTTCTCCAAGGCAAGCTTGCATGCACCGTTGGTAAGTTGCCCCTGCATTCTTCAACCCGAAGGTCATGACGTTGTAGCGTAAAAACACCGTGCGGGGTGATAAACCCAGTTAACTCCTGGTCTTCTTTTTTGAGCTTGATCTGGTTATACCCAGAGTATGCGTCCAGGAAGGAGAGGCGGTCGCATCCAGCTGTGGAATCGACTATCTGGTCTATACGAGGCAGCGGGAAGTGGTCCTTTGGGCAGTGCTTATTAAGGCCGGTGTAATCGATGCACATGCGGAGAGCGGTTGTGTCCTTTTTTGGTACCATAACAGGATTAGCCACCCACTCAGCTTCCTTAAGCTCTCGAATGAACCCTGCCTTGCGAAGTCGATTAACTTCTTCACCAATTGCCCTTCTCTTCGGCTCGTAAAATCGGCGCATCGATCGTTGCACTCGGTTTTGTCGTTCGGATCAACATTGAGGGCGTGCTCAGCGAGTTCCCTGGGGATACCTGGCATGTCGGATGGTTCCCATGCAAATATCTCCCAGCGCTCACGGAGGAACTCGATGAGTGCGCCTTCCTATGCATCAGTAAGCACTACAAGAAAAGTTGCCATGGCCGACGAAGTTGAAGTCGCGCCGTGGTTGCTGGTGCACCATGGCCGACGATTTTTGGTCCCTCCGTGGTTCATGTCAAAACTTTTTTTTCTCGTTTTTGAGGCCACCTAGCCCGACGAAAGCGGCCAAAACGTCGCGTATGGTGGCCCGGGACGTGGTGCATCGCGAATTCTCGGGTTCGCCGGCCGAGTCAACGCAAATCCGCACCGCCCAGGGATGTAGGGCCCACATGGCAGCCTCTCTAGCATTGTTTTTTCTCGATCGCGCCATCTCGTTCAACGCTCTCCGATCGAGCCGTTTACGATGCAGGATCATGGGTCCCGCTTGTCATCCTCTATGAACCAAATTTCTTTCTTTTCTTGGATTTTTTTGACCCCTGATTTCTGGCTACTTCCTTTTTCTTTTGATCCCTTGCCGCCTTGGAAACGTTGAGACCGCTGCAGCTAAATGGGACCCGCATGTCATCCTCTATGTACTATAAAACTTTCTTTTCTTGGATTATTTTTGGCTCATGATATTTCGTTACTTGCCTTTTTGTTTCGATCCCCTGCCGCCTCTCAAACGGTGATACCGCTGATGCTAAATGGGACCCGCATGTCATCCTCTATGTACTATAAAACTTTCTTTTCTTGGATTTTTTTGGCACCTCATATTTGGTCACTTGCCTTTTTTTCGATCCCCTGCCGCCTCTCAAACGGTGATACCGCTGCTGCTAAATGGGACCCGCATGTCATCCTCTATGTACTATAAAACTTTCTTTTCTTGGATTTTTTTTTGGCACCTCATATTTGGTCACTTGCCTTTTTCTTTCGATCCCGTGCAGCCTCTCAAACGGTGATACCGCTGCTGCTAAATGGGACCCGCATGTCATCCTCTATGTACTATAAAACTTTCTTTTCTTGGATTATTTTTGGCTCCTGATATTTCGTTACTTGCCTTTTTGTTTCGATCCCCTGCCGCCTCTCAAACGGTGATACCGTCGATGCTAAATGGGACCCACATGTCATCCTCTATGTACTATAAAACTTTCTTTTCTTGGATTTTTTTGGCACCTCATATTTGGTCACTTGCCTTTTTTTTTCGATCCCCTGCCGCCTCTCAAACGGTGATACCGCTACTGCTAAATGGGACCCGCATGTCATCCTCTATGTACTATAAAACTTTCTTTTCTTGATTTTTTTTGGCACCTCATATTTGGTCACTTGCCTTTTTCTTTCGATCCC
>NC_061511.1:204432605-204492064 GCF_022539505.1 Lolium rigidum | reverse complement strand
TATTTCACTATCTTTTCGCCGAACTAGTGCACCTATACATCTGACAGGTGTATTAGGTGTGTTTGGGACACAAGAGACTTCTTGTATCTTAATTGCAGGGTTTCTTGAGAGGGATATCTTTGACCTCTACCTCCCTGAGTTCGATAAACCTTGGGTGATTCACTTAAGGGAAACTTGCTGCTGTTCTACGAATCTCTGCTCTTGGAGGCCCAACACTGTCTACAGGAATAGAAGCGTGCGTATACATCAATCCACGACTTCGAACTCCAGCCTTTATATCCTGTAATTCTCTCGGGTTCCAAACTGAACGTCGAGATTGATCTTCCCCAGTGGATAACTTGGCTTGTCCGGTGTGATACCATGGAAACGCGTATCTGTTGGTTTTAAGTTCGCCAGGGATATATTCATCTTCCTCAATGTATATGCGTACGTAAGGTTTAAACTGCTGCCTCCATCTATAAACACTCGTGATACGTCGAATCCTGCAATCACCACTGGTAAGATTAAAGATGATTGCCCTGGTCGAGGAACTTGCTGCGGGTGGTCCGCTATGGTGAAGCCAATGTCCTGTCCCGACCAATTCAGATACTCTATTGTTGGTGGAGGCATCTTTTCTGCCATCAAAACTTGTCGCGAAATTACTTTCTGAGCTCTACTGGATGGCCTGGCTTTATGAATCATCGAGACCGCACCGTTGGTGTCGATATAAGGAGGTGGATGTGGAGCTGCCGCTATCCGTAGCTGATGTCGATTTTCGTCCGTAATTGCGGGAGGAGGCAGAAGATGAACCTCACTCCTTGGCCCCTGAGGGTATTTGTTTGCTGCCTGTCCATTGGCATGCCCTCCAAACCTGTTCAACGCATGAAAAGTTCGACAGTCTTTCTGCAAGTGTCCTGACTGCCTCTTTCCATTGTTGTCGAGATAAAAGTGCATTTGGCATGGTCCGTTCATCATATCTTCGGGAGATAAATACGACCGCTGGAACCTTGGACCATTATTTTTCCTATTTGGACGGGGACTATCCCTATAGTCACTAGGCTGCTCACCACTCTTTTGATAATCATCTCGATTGTTTCCTCCATTATTTCCTCGGAAGCCGGCCGATATTTGGCCGGCACCGCCGTGATCTGAAAACTGGCGAGAAAAACGTCGTCTGTTTTGAATGTTTCTGTTACGATCCTCCTCAGGCAACCTATGTCGCTTGTTGTTGACAGCATCCTCTCCATCTGCCCAACGATTCGCTATCTCCATGAGTGCTGCTATTGTCTTTGGATTAGTCCTTCCCAGGTCCTCGATGAAATCCTTTCTTTGGATTCCCCCGACAAAAGCATTTATCGCTCTCTCGTCAGATACATTTTCTGCCGAGTTTTTGATAATATTCCACCTCTGTATGTACTCCCTCATCGACTCGTCATACTTTTGTCGATAGGCTCTCAATTCCTCTATTGACGCAGGTTTCTTGCATGTGGACAAGAAATTCTTTACGAACAGGTCCTCGAATGTTCCCAACTGTCGATAGACCCAGGTGGTAGCTTCTTAATCCATGATCGAGCTGCGCCACTTAAATACACTTGGATACTTTGCATAGCCGTTGCCTTAGTTCCACCCGTCAGTTTTACTGTCTCTAAGTAATCAACCAACCAATCCTCGGGATCTTGCAATCCGTCGAATTTCTTATAACTGTCAGGCAACTTGAAATCAGACGGGACTCGCGTTTTACGGACTCGTCGAGTGAAACAGGGGAGTCCACACATATCTTCATCATCTACTTCAGGTGACTGCCGACATTCTCTCCTCTCATGTTGCGCCGTGTCGACCCGTGTTTGCGCCGTTGTGTCTCTTGCCGACGTTCTTGGGGGTTCTTACACTGCCACTGTAGGTCGTGGACTATTTTTCCTTGCAGCACCTTCGAGAGGTGTGCTTGTACCCGCAAACGCTGTCCCCATGACTCCAACTCCTGCGAAAGCCATGTTATACAATGCCTCTCTTGGATCTCCTGCGGGTGGCCTGTTCGCCAGTATGAAGGCCTGTGTCGCCATATATCCTGCTTCCGGGGTTTTAGGGATAATGTTTCCTCTTGTGTCAATCGACATGAAGGACATGTCGAGGTTCTAGATCAGATGCTCCCTCTCTACCTCCGGTATGTTCTGCAGTCGAGATCTTCCCTTATTACGGGCATCTCTGTGGTTGTCTCCCGAAGTTCCTGAATGTCGGCTCAGCTCAGCCCTTCGCCTGCTTGACGCAGAAGCGGCGTCTCTTCTCTTTTCGAGTTAGATTCTTTCTTTTTCGAGTTCTCTCCTTGCACGGGCTAATTTATACTGGTACGCCTGTAGTTCTACGACGGTTGCAGTGGTATTCATCGGCTCCGTGCCATTCATGGCTCTTGCCGCTCTATCCCAGGCTTCTTGCGGGAGTTGCACCTTTTCTCTTGGTTCAGGACCGATGTATTTGGTACCCAAACCTCGCATGAGATCAGCGGGATCGACGTATGGATTTCCCAGATCATCGAAAGCCTCTAACGTCTCCGGCTCTGCTCGGCTCGCTTCCCCAATGACGTACACTTGGTGATGTGTTGAAGCTTGACTGTCATCGATATTGGTGACACCGTGGTATAGATTGGCGAAGACCTCACGAACAGAAGTAGATCAGTCGATGAAGTCGAAAGTATCGACACTGTCCGAGTCGCTGCTTATATTTGAGTCCACAGACAACCCGACGGATATGTTGCTGAAGATCTTGACGAGTTCTCCGCTTGAGGCGAGCTTGGTGGAGATTGTCGACGAAATCCCTTCATCGCCGGACTCGAACGATGACACCGATCCTGAGGAATCGGAACCAGCTGCAACCGATCTCGCCGAATCCGATATCACGAGACGATGAGATCCCTCCTTCCCGACGCGGAAGTGGAACCTTCCGGACGCCATGTCCACGGGCTCCTCCAGATACGCATATGCATCCATACGGGAGGGTGGGTGAGGAACAAAATCGACTAGAGCGGTTTCGATCTGTTTACCTCGATCCATCGCGTTGCTTGTTACCGAAGATGTTGATGATGTCGAACGTGCCATCGAGATCAGATCCTTGTCGCCTCTAGTCCCCACAGACGGCGCCAATTGACAAGGGATTAACTTGTCAATGCCTACAAGTTGTAGACTAGGGTTTTGTCGGAAGTAGAGGGCAAGTAGATCTCAAAGGTTTCAGCCGGAAAAGTACTCGACTGCTATGAAAACTAGGGTTGCGTAAAACAATGATTCGATCCTTTCTTTGTCCCTCAACTCCCCCTTATATAGGAGGTGGAGCCGAGGGTTTCGTGATGTACAAGTTACAAAGTCCGGGAGGGTTTCTGAACCGTCCCGTAATAGTTACAAGTCGATATTTCTAATACAACTCTATCTTTCCAAACTATTTCTGACTGGGCCTCCAGGATTCATAAACTTCGGGTCGTGGGCCGTTAATGAACCCCGGGTACCTTCTTCGGCAGGCTCATTGAGGATGCCTATGTCAGAGTCCCTCCCTGAAGAGTTTGATCAGTTCAAGATCAATTATAATTCCATGAAGGAGAAGTAGACACTTTCCGAGATATCCTCTCGGATTGTCTAGGAGGAAGATAGAATGATAATGCAAAACAAGGATAAGGGTTTTCATGTTAGATCTTCCAAGAGAAAGCATGAAGGGTTAGGCCGTTCCAAGTAGCCAAAGAAAAACTTCAAGAAAGATATGCCAAAGTTTAAAGAAAAGGAAAAAAGATAATGGACAGTCTTCAACACCTCCTGATAATGCTTGTTTCCACTGTAAGAAAGACAGACATTTGAGAAAGGACTGTCCAGAATACCTTAAGTGGATGATGAAGAAAATTACAGATGAAATTACTTTTATTGATGAAATGTTATATACTGATTTCTCTTATACATCATGCTGGATTGATTCAGGTGCAATTGCTCACGTTGCTAATTCGGTGCAGCGATTAGATATGATCCAAACCATAACAAGCGGCGCAAGATGAATTAAAGTTGCAAATGGAGTTGAAGTTGATGTTGAAGCTGTTGGGTCACTCACCTTGGAGCTCCCCACCGGATCATCATCAACACCGCCGCACCAAGCCTGCCTCATGCAGGCATCAATGGGATCTTAAATGCCCCGTAATGCACCATCTATCTACTCTTTGTCTTATGTTAATTAGGTGTTCTACATGATGCCTTTCACGATCTTGTGGTGCACACATTCGCTTTAGACCTAACATAACCATCTCAAGATGCCGGAAGATAACAACACTAGAGGTACGAAATATCACCAAATCATCTAAACCAAGTGTGCAATTTTTGTAGATAAATAGCACTAGCAACACCAAATGTTAGGCATCCAGACTATCATGCCCCTGAAAACAATTCAACCAACACCTGGTGCACACCCAAATAAATTGCAAATGCACAACCAACTTACTCTTTGCACACATGGTAGAAGGTTTGTTGGTCGTGAGGGTGTCGTCGCAGAAGGCCACGGCTAGCCCAGGCCATAGCAGCACCACACCAATATACATCCAAGGCATCACAGGCAACCAGGGGAGGCCGAGACAGCGTGATTGATCTGGGGCTCGAGGTTGAAGGAGAAAGCTTCAGGGTGGAGCAGTAGGAGTACCAGAGGGCAAGGTCTACGAAGAGGTGCCCGGGGGTCGATGGTAGCCCGAGCCGATGCAGGGAGCAATGCCAGGAGCCTGATCCAACATCGGGGTGTGCCTAGGAGGCGTGGTGGTAGCACAACAGCGTGAAAATGGTGGATACGTCCATGGCAAGTCGGCGCGGGCGAGTGGCGGATGTCGAAGCCCCATCGGCATGCCGCCCGAGCCATGAAGCGAGGGTTAGCCACGGCGAAGCGCTTGGGGGCAGAGTGGCGTGGCATTGGCGGGGATTTCGTGCAGGAGGAGGGCGCGGTATTCCGATACGACACCGGCGTTCGATGGCGACAGGAGCAGGCGACCGCCGGGGCAGTAGCTAGCCACGGCAGCGACATCTTGGGGGGGGGGGGAGAAACAGGGGCGGAGAGGGGGTCACATTCGGGAATGGTGGGGGAAAGTCCAACGAGAAAAAAAAATAGGACGGTCAGGTGTAGTCGGGTTGGGACATTTTCACCTGAAGACTCAGCGTGATGGACCGCGATGGACCACGACGGAAAGATCGGACAGCACAAAATCGAGAGCTCATTTTATCAAATAGCATCCAAGCACTTTTTAGCATTTGGGAAAAGAAAAGGGATCAAAAGAGCTTATTTGTTTTAACGAAGGAACAACAGTATAAATAAAAACAGAAACATGACCTCAGCACATATAATAAAAACATTGCTATATATGATGGTGGTGCAGACTGCATAGCCTGTAGTTCTGTCGTCATATAAATTAGTGCCCTCCGGCCATGACGGCGTTTGATGTGCCTCTTGTCTTGGGGAGCAGGACCAGCGCGAGGACCGCGCAGATGAAGGCGAATGCGCCGCCAATGCCAAATGCTGGTGTGTTGTCCTTGCCGAAAGCTTTGTCTATCGGACCAGCGGTGAGGGAGATAATGAGCTGGACAAAAACAAGTTACAAGTTATGACCAAGGTACACACGCAGATTAACAATCGAGGTGCACGAAAAAGCAGAGTTTCCTTTTTTTCTACCTGCGGCATGACGATGGCGATGTTGAGAACACCAATAGCAAGGCCTTGGCCGCCACCATCCTCCTGGGTTGTAAGCTCAGAAGCAACAGCCCATGGAACACTGAACAACACCTGCACGAACAGAACATTAAGCACAACCTGATCAAATGAAAGGGTTTGAAAAAATAGATGTACTGCAGCTAGATTAAACTAACGGCTTGCGGGATTCCCATGAGCGCGAATAGTGTAAGGGCGAGGGCCTTGATCGTGTGGTTGGGACCGTTGAGGCCGGCTGTGAGGGACGCATTGTACCCCTTGGTGGAGACCAAACTGAGAATGACCATGGCCGTCATGATGCCGAAGACCAAGAAATTGCTGATGGACCAGACAACCTTGGAGGTAAGCTTGCGACACAATGTGGGGATGACGAAGGAGGTGACCCCGAGGACGACGGAGCATAGGAGCAGGCCGATAGCGCCCTCACGGACGCCCGCGTTGTAGATATCGGCCTTGGGACCCTGCGGCACGCCATGGTAGACCTCCCGGCCCATCCAGTCGGTGTCATACTGGAGGAAGGGGAACCACGCGAGCTGAAAAATAAGCATATTGAGAAAGATGTCATGTAAATTAATTAGGTTTTGCTAATTCTCAATGAACACCAAGAACCGTCAACGAATAAACATTGCCATGAACAATATTTTAGACATGAATGAAATTTTTTGCAAAATCAATAGGGACTTAGTTAATTATCATTCGACTAACAGTTATAAATCCTCTAAATAATTCGTGTTGGATGGTGGATCATAGACCGATGAGGTTGTGGATATATGCAGGTACGTACCCAGGTGATGAACGTGACGGCGAGCACTTTGTACAAGACAGGAGGCATGTTCTTCAAGCTCTTGAATAGGTCGCTGAAGACGGAGATGCACCCGTGGCCCGAGGCGGCCTCGATGTCAGCCTTGTCAAGCTGCTTCTCGTCAGCCAGGTACATTGTCACCGTCATGCTGATGGCAATAAGGACCTGTCCAAAATAAATTATGCAATAAACAAATTAGCGAAAGTATATTTGGCGCTCGGCTGTTTTTCAGTTCATCGTGAATAAATTTGTTCAATCAAAAGATGACACAAGTACATTCAATTGTTTCATATTTCAATAAGAATCAGAATTTTACAATGCATATGTTAAGAATTTAATGCATACAGTTAACATTGTTAGTTGACTAATAATTTAGTACTAATTTACATGTACATATTTGAGATTAAGTAGTACCAAGGCACAAAACACATGTGGTCCAATCGACCTACATTGACTGGGATGAACTAAAGAATCTAGCGTTGTTGAGTAAATAGAAAAGATATTTGCTACATCTATAAATTACATATTTCTGGCAAAAAGTGCAATTGTATTTTGTTCTATTAGAAAAAAGTGCAACTAGATTGAGTCATACTTTTTTTTAACTGGAGTTACACTATTCTCAGGTGGCTAAGGCGTAAAAAAATCTATACCTAGACAAAACCCGTCTCTATTGTTAATAAATAGCAAAAGTGAAAGATTAATTAAGTAGCGGTTGGAATGTATACTGACCACAGCGGTGAGGAAGGCGCCCTTAAGATTTGCGCATGCGTCACAGCACGCCGCTGTTTTCAGCCAAGGGAACCACCTACGGCGGTCGATGGACGTAGTTTTTGGTCAAAATGTCTAAGAATTAGTAAGAAGGTACTCTGTTGTAGCTTAGGGTGTTGAGTAGATGAGAAGAAAAAAGAAGAAGAACAACATACTGGTGCCATTTCCCGTTGGCCCCGGCGGTGTATCCGAGGATGTTGCCGATGGCCATCCACACGGCAAAGATGGCCTGGCCGACGTTGGGGCCATAGTCCCCAGCTGCATTATATATATGCAACACGTACGAAAGATGAGTATCACAAAGGCGAAACTGACGAAATCTCATGCGTGCACGGTCAGACGTACGTACAGGAGAGGTCGGCCATCATAGCGCGCGCCGGCCCCTGCACGGTGTTGTTGGCGAAGTCGAGGAACCAGAAGCCGACGATGTACACAGCGGCGGCGGCCCAGCGAGAGCCGGTGGTCGTGCCGCAGTGCTCTTTGGTGTCGCCGAAGCGGCGGCCGAGGTCCGCCGAGAATCCGATCATCAGCACCTGCAGAGGGACGGACGGACGGACGTTGTGTACAGCCGTATGGATCAGCACAGATCGGTAGCAAATCATAGGTACAAGATGAGCTCTGGTTATACTAGCTAGCTAGTACTTACCGAGAGGCATATGATGAGGCACCCGGCGAGGATGAAGGGCCGCCGGCGGCCCATCCTGGCGGTGCAGCGGTCGCTGTAGTAGCCCACAAGGGGTTGCACCTGCAGGCAGGAAAATCATCATTCATCAATTGCCGCATCAATTCATTCCAATCAATACCACTTATGTCTAGTAGTGCATATATACGGCTGTGGACGAAATGAGAGGGTTAAATGCACACGTAATTGTGGACATGGCAAGAACGTACGTATGCATCTCCAGCTTGATATATGGATTTTATTTAAGGAAAGAAATGATCTACCAGTATATATCATGGAGATCTCCGATTTAAAGAATGCTATATATATATATTCAGATCAGATTACGTAGTAGTATTCTGTCTGGCAGACAGACTGGATTTTGCAAAGGAAAGGAAAGACATGAAACGGGGTGTAGGAAATTGATCAGTACTTACCACGAATCCAGCTATGGGTCCGCAGATCCAAGTGAGGGACACGTACTGGTGAGGAATCCCAAGAGTCTACGTACGTACAAACCAACCAAGAATGAAGGGAAATCCAAAGAAACATGGATCAGTAAGCTCAAGATTCATTCTCATGCATGTAGTAGTGAGTACATGTATAGTAACTTACGTACGTACAGAGGGCTAGCTAGCGTATAGTATGTCGTCGATCGGACGTACCTGGGCGTATGGGGAGAGGAGGGAGAGCTGCAGCGCCCATCCGTACTGGATGCCGCCGGAGACCATGCACGCCAAGAACATCCGCAGCAGCGACCTCTTCTTCTGCGGCAACAGCAAGGTAGGCTCGTAGGCCTTGCCGCTCCGAGCGACGCCGTCCTCGATCTCCAGCGACGACACCACCCTGGCCTCGCTCGGCCGGACTTCCTCCATCCCTTAGGCCGGCCGGCGAGCGAGCGGCGTAGATCGAGATAATTTAAGACTAGTACGAGGTGGTGGTGTGTCGGGAGGTGTTCCGGGCAGAGATGGCTGTTGTATGTATGGGGTTTCAGCTGGGTTTAAGGGGGTTTTAAAGTGCCCGGCAGCGGCAGGGGGGCAATTAATTAACACCGTTGATGGCGGGCGGCCCACCGGCAGTGGCACGCAAGGGGTCGGTGCATGGTTTTATCTGTTGGGGGATAGCTGACGTGGACACAATATCCGGACACCCACAGTGTTGTTGATTTGTTTATTTCTTGCCAAAATTTAGAGTATGATTGGATTCCCGATCCGGCCTCCATTCCAAAAAAAATTGTGATACGTACGTATACGTACTCCCGATGCGCTGCAAAAGAGTAAGTGCTGGTGGAACGTGGTACAGTATTATTACTGGCCGAGACAACAATTTTACCAACGACTGCTACTACTTCACCAGTAGGAATTTTACGTGACATACTCTATCGATATGCTATACCCGCATACAAAATACATTATTTGTTCTACTCCTTCCGTTCCACCAATGTTATCTGAAATTTGTTAAAAATTTGGATGCTTGCATGTAGACACTATTTAGTACGTAGATACATTCAAAGCCAAATCTTCGACATGTTTCGTAAGACGGAGGAAGTATTCTTTATGAGAGTAATTACTAGATAACAAACACATCCAAGTACCCAAATGGCATCATGCATTGGAGAAATTGCAAGTGCAGGGGTATGCAACAAGCTTAAAATAAAGTTAGTGCAAGCAAGCATAAAAGTCTTAGCGCTATGCTCCCTTGCAACAGAACCAGAAAACTTCTTGATAACCCCAAGTGTAGGGGTCGATTTGTTACATCTCGATGTGGAAGTAATGGGTATCGAACCACATGAGTAAGAAGGTAAAACCTATTTATCCTCTCTAATTATGGTGTCACAATTCTAGTTATCTATGCACTAAACCATTTAATCATACAAATGGTGATTGGTTGTTTTCAAGTTTAATTAAGGCAATCAAAGTATTTTCTATTTAATTAAAACTAGAAGCAAAAAAAGCAAGCAAAGCAATTTAAAAGACGTATTGGGTAACCTCATTCTGGTGGATTCTGGATTGTCCGGGGGTCATTTGGAATAAGAGACGAAAAGGTTAGGAAGAGAGGTGATGAGTCCATATTTGAAGCATTTTACTTCTTGTTTCTGCATAAGTAGACAAAACATTTTAGTATTTTACAGCTCTCGCGCGCACCTTTTACCCTTGTTTTAGCAGGATCCCAAATTATCAAGCCTTATATGAATATATCAATTGGGACTGTCATGTTATGTAATAATATGATATATTTCAAGTGATAAAAGTCATTTAAATAATTTTCCACGCACCTGGGTGAAGAAACGACGCAAGAGGAAGCTCGAAAGGTTTTAACGACCACAGGTACGGCCGAAGCCCGCTCGTACCGGTTGCCCATATAACCCACCAGGAGGACCGCCTTGTCAAATATATTCACCTCGCGAAGACCGATCTGAGATACAACATACGTAGACACCACCAGCCATGAAACACCACGCCAGGAAGGGATCTGGAGGAGGAACTTGGAGAAGGTAAAATCCTTGCTGCTTCATCATCACCCTCATCATTAACCGCTGCATCTCCATCAACACCACCGTCCCATCGCTCATACATTTAGATATTTTTGTAATTCCAAGCACTATTGCGGGTTTGCACTTGATCCATTATTACCTTTGCAATCCATCCACTTGAATATGATGTTGTTGATTGTCTCCATGTATGAGTAGTTCACCTTGTTCTTGGGGAGATGGAGAAACCCTAACATTATTATGAAGTGAAATAAAGATGATCTATAACTTTGGTCTTTGATATTTACTTGATCTATAACATTGTGTTAGATTTCTCCCTTTATATTTTATGTGAAGTCGACCACATAACATTTATGTTCGGGACTAAAAATAGGGATCTCTTCTTTGGAAGTGTATGGAGTATGCCCGGTGCTACTTGTGACTACAAGCATTGGCTTACAACCTGCACGGTGAAAGGGGTATAATGAGAGATTCACTAATCTAATAACGTTATTCATGGGGGATCCCTTAATTATGATGGTATATAGAAGTGATTTGCTCGCATCATTGCACTAGTTATTTAGAGATGACCTCATCATATGACTCTAGAAGCGACTGCTCGTCAGACTTGTTGGTGAACATCTTATTATGAAGCTCTCCCTACACATATCATGACAAAATATGTAGGTTATCCAAATCATAATTAATTCTTACATGGTAGCGGTGTATCCTACATTCCTGAGAATATTTAAGCCTTATCAACACCAATCCCAACGCACTTGTTACTTTACTTGCTTTCATTACTTTCTTGCAAAAAGCACAAGTTTCTCTAAGCAATCTTACTTGAGATCAAAGGCAACTTACAAGTATCCTTTCGTAGGTAGTAACGAAGGGCATAAAGACATTTACCAATTGCTCTATGTGGTTCGATACTCTTACTTCGAAACTAGATATAGTTGATTTGTGCACTAGCAGCCATCAAGAGGGCAGTGCAAAGGCCGCAGGCCCCCCCCCCCCCCACGCACTCAAGGAGCCTGCCAGGCCAGCCCATCTCAGCCAGCCGGCCCTGCTCCAAGGGCCCAGGAAGGTTACCGTAGGGATTCGTAGCATAGAAAACAAAAAAATTCCTACCGCAAGAATGAATAACAAGCCAAGATTTAATCTAGTAGATGGTAGTAACGAGGTGAAGATCATCATACCCTTGAAGATCGCTAAGCGTTAACAAGATAGATCTCGTGGTTGATGTAGTCGATCACTTGCAGCTTGCAAAAGCGTGTGGAAGATCTTGACGGTGCCACAGTCGAGCAGCACCTCCGCACTCGGTCACACGTACGGTGTTGATGACGACGTGCTTCTCCCCGTTCCAGCGGGTAGCAGATGTAGTAGATCCTCCTCGGAATCCCGCCAGCAAGACGGCGTGGTGATGGTGGTGGTGGAGATCTCCGGCAGCGCTTCGTCGTAAGCACCGTAGGAGAAATAGGAGGAGGGAGTAGCTAGGGTTTGGGAGAGGGGGGAACTTGGGCCGCCGACCTTGGGTGCCCTTGGGTGGTGCGGCTACTATGGTGGTCGGCTCCCTCCCCTCTCCCTCTCTTTATATAGGTGGAAACCCTAGGGTTGCTCCAAAACACCTTTGAAGTCCAACTCCAAAAACTGCCATAATGGGGAAACCTATGTCCTGGAACTCCTCGTGATGTCCTGGATCCCATCTGAGACTCCGAACAATATTTGAAATACATTCCATATCTAATTAAAACGACATCAAACCTTAAGTGTGTCACCCTACGGTTCGAGAACTATGCGGACATGATCGAGACTCTTCTCCGATCAATAACTAATAGCGGGACCTGGAGATCCATAATAGCTCCCACATATTCAATGATGACTTCGTGATCGAAAGATCCATTTACATACGATAACGATTCCCTTTGTCTCGCGATATTTTACTTATCCGAAGTTTGATCGTCGGTATCTCCATACATAGTTCAACCTCGTTACCAATAAGTACCCTTTACTCATACCGTGATATGATATCCCTTGTGAGCCAGTCACATGCTTGCAAGCTAGATGGATGTCGTTCCACCGAGAGGGCCCAAAGTATATCTATCTGCCATTAGGATGGAAAAATCCCACTATTGATCCACATGCTTCAACCATGTACTTTCCGAACACTTAATGCCACCTTTATAGCAACCCATTTACGAAGTAGTGTTTGGTGTCATCAAAGCATCCATCCGGTGTAGGTGATTAACATGATCTCATGGTCGAATTATTAGGTTACTATGTATCATAAAGCTTGAAGCACGACGAAGTAAATGACTTGATCATATGCTACGCTTACTATGGCTGTATGTCCATCACATCATTCACCCTATGATACGACCTTGTTATTAATAACATCCAATGTTCATGATCATCTATTAATCAACAAGCTAGTTTAACAAGAGGCTTACTAGGGACTCTTTTATGTTTACAAAACACAAATGTATTAATGTTTTAGGTTAATACAATTATAGCATGGGATGCAAACATTTATCATAAACACAAAGATATAATAATAACTGTTGGAGTTCGTAGCATAGAAAACAAAAAATTTCCTACCGCAAGACGAATAAATCCAAGATCTAATCTATGGAACACCCAAGATCTAATCTACAAGATCGGAGAAACTAGATTGATATGAGACTAAACCTCGAAGATTTCCAAAGCCTACGAGATTAGATCTCGTTGTTGGTGTAGACGATCATCCCCAGTGCTGCAATCCGGCAGCACTTCCGTACTCGGTCACGCGTACGGTGTCGATGAAGCTCCTTCCTCTCCCGTTCCAGCGGGCAGCGGAGGTGTGGTAGATCTCCTCCAAGTTCCAGTAGCACGACGGCGTGGTGGTGGTAGTGGAGGAAGAAAACTGCAGGGCTTCGCCTAAGCCGGAGCAGCGTATGGTGGAGGGAGAGGCGGCCAGAGGACGAGGCAATCATGGGGGTGGTGGCCGGCCACCCCCTACCCTCTTTATATAGGGGGCCAGCCGGCCAGGGTGGTCCCCCTTCCCATCTAGGGTTAGGGGGGCGGCGGCCAAAGGGGGGAGAGGGCTTTCCCCTCCCCCAAGTTGATCCCCCCAGGGAAACCCTAGGGGTTTGGCCGGCCTGGGCCTTGGGGGCATTTGCCCCTGGCCCATTAGGCCAGGGAGCATCCCCTCGGCCCATGCTAGGCCTCCTAGGTCGTGGGCCCCATGGTGGACTGATGGCGTGTAACTCACACGTTCGTTGGGAACCCCAAGAGGAAGGTATGATGCGCACAGTAGCAAGTTTTCCCTCAGAAAGAAACCAAGGTTTAATCGAACCAGGAGGAGCCAAGAAGCACGTTGAAGGTTGATGGTCGCGAAATGTGATGCGGCGCAACACCAGGGATTCCGGCGCCAACGCGGAACCCGCACAACACAACCCAAGTACTTTGTCCCAACGAAACGAGTGAGGTTGTCAATCTCACCAGCTTGCTCGTAACAAAGGATTAAACGTATCGAGTGGAAGATGTTTGCAAAGAAAATAGTAAAACACAATTGCAGTAGATTGTATGCTATGTAAAGAATAGGACCGGGGTCCACAGTTCACTAGAGGTGTCTCTCCCATAAGATAAAAGCATGTTGGGTGAACAAATTACAGTCGGGCAATTGACAAATAGAGAAAGGCATAACAATGCATATACATGATATGATAAATATAGTGAGATTTAATCCGGGCATTACGACAAAGTACATAGACCGCCATCCAACTGCATCTATGCCTAAAAAGTCCACCTTCGAGTTATCATCCGAACCCCATTCGGTATTAAGTTGCAAAGCAACGGACAATTGCATTAAGTATGGTGCGTAATGTAATCAACAACTACATCCTTAGACATAGCATCAATGTTTTATCCCTAGTGGCAACAAGCACATCACAACCTTAGAACCTACTGTCACGATCCCAGATTCAATGAAGGCATGAACCCACTATCGAGCATAAATACCCCCTCTTGGAGTTAAGAGCAAAAACTTGGCCAGAGCCTCTACTAATAACGGAGAGCATGCAAGATCATAAACAACACATAACAATTGATTGATAATCACCATAATCATAGTACTCTCTATCCATCGGATCCCGACAAACACAACATATAGAATTACAGATAGATGATCTTGATCATGTTAGGCAGCTCACAAGATCCAACAATGAAGCATAACAAGGAGAAGACGACCATCTAGCTACTGCTATGGACCCATGGTCCAGGGGTGAACTACTCACTCATCACTCCGGAGGCGACCATGGCGGTGTAGAGTCCTCCGGGAGATGAATCCCCTCTCCGGCGGGGTGCCGGAGGCGATCTCCCGAATCCCCCGAGATGGGATTCACGGCGGCGGCGTCTCCGGAAGGTTTTCCGTATCGTGGCTCTCGGTGCGGGGGTTTCGCGACGGAGGCTTTAAGTAGGCGGAGGGTCAACGCGGGGGCCACACGAGGGGCCCAGGGGGTAGGTCGGCGCGGCCGGGGCTTGGGCCGCGCCGGCCACCCTCCGGCCGCCTCGTGGCCCCACTTCGTTATCTCTTCGGTCTTCCGGAAGCTTCGTGCAAAAATAGGACCCCGGGCGAAAGTTTCGTCCAATTCCGAGAATATTTCTTTACTAGGATTTCTGAAACCAAAAACAGCAGAAAACAACAGAATCGGCTCTTCGGCATCTTGTTAATAGGTTAGTTCCAGAAAATGCATAAATATGACATATAATGTGCATAAAACATGTAGGTATCATCAATAAAGTAGCATGGAACATAAGAAATTATCGATACGTTGGAGACGTATCAGCATCCCCAAGCTTAGTTCTCGCTCGTCCCGAGCAGGTAAAACGATAACAAAGATAATTTCTGAAGTGACATGCCATCATAATCTTGATCATACTATTTGTAAACATATGTAATGAATGCAGCGATCAAAACAAAGGTAATGACATGAGTAAACAACTCGAATCATAAAGCAAAGACTTTTCATGAATAGTACTTCAAGACAAGCATCAATAAGTCTTGCATAAGAGTTAACTCATAAAGCAATAAATCAAAGTAAAGGTGTTGAAGCAACACATAGGAAGATTAAGTTTCAGCGGTTGCTTTCAACTTATAACATGTATATCTCATGGATATTGTCAACATAAAGTAATATAACAAGTGCAATATGCAAGTATGTAGGAATCAATGCACAGTTCACACAAGTGTTTGCTTCTTAAGGTGGAAGGAGATAGGTAAACCGACTCAACAATAAAAGTAAAAGAATGGTCCTTCAAAGAGGAAAGCATCGATTGCTGTATTTGTGCTAGAGCTTTTATTTTGAAAACATGAAACAATTTTGTCAACGGTAGTAATAAAGCATATGAGTTATGTAAATTATATCTTACAAGTTGCAAGCCTCATGCATAGTATACTAATAGTGCCCGCACCTCGTCCTACTTAGCTTGGACTACCGGATCTTTGCATGCCATGTTTCAACCAAGTGTCACAAAGGGGTACCTCCATGCCGCCTGTACAAAGGTCTAAGGAGAAAGCTCGCATTTTGGATTTCTCGCTTTTGATTATTCTCAACTTAGACATCCATACCGGGACAACATGGACAACAGATAATGGACTCCTCTTAAATGCATAAGCATGTAGCAATGATTATTATTCTCATATGAGATTGAGGATAAATGTCCAAAACTGAAACTTCAACCATGGTTCATGGCTTTAGTTAGCGGCCCAATGTTCTTCTCTAACAATTTTGCATGCTCCAACCACTAAAATGATAGATCCTTCAGACAAGACGGACATGCATAGCAACTCACATGATATTCAACAATAGTTGATGGCGTTCCCCGTAAGCATGGTTATCGCACAACAAGCAACTTAATAAAAGATAAAGTGCATAAGTACATATTCAATACTACGATAGTTTTTAAGGCTATTTTGTCCCATGAGCTATATATTGCAAAGGTGAATGATGGAATTTTAAAGGTAGCACTCAAGCAATTTACTTTGGAATGGCGGTGAAATACCATGTAGTAGGTAGGTATGGTGGACACAAATGGCATAGTAGTTGGCTCAAGGATTTTGGATGCATGAGAAGTATTCCCTCTCGATACAAGGTTTAGGCTAGCAAGGTTATTTGAAGCAAACTCAAGGATGAACAGGTGCAGCAAAACTCACATAAAAGACATATTGTAAACATTATAAGACTCTACACCGTCTTCCTTGTTGTTCAAAACTCAATACTAGATATTATCTAGACCTTAGAGAGACCAAATATGCAAATCAGATTTTAGCAAGCTCTATGTATTTCTTCATTAATGGGTGCAAAGCATATGATGCAAGTGCTTAAACATGAGCACAGCAATTGCCAAGTATCACATTATCCAAGACATTTTAGAATTACTACATGTAGCATTTTCCAATTCCAACCATATAACAATTTAACGAAGAAGAAACTTCGCCTTGAACATTATGAGTAAAGCCTAAGGAAACATGTGTCCATATGCAACAAGCGGAGCGTGTCTCTCTCCCACAAAGTGAATGCTAGGATCCATTTTATTCAAACAAAAACAAAAACAAAAACAAACCGACGCTCCAAGTAAAGAACACAAGATGTGATTGAATAAAAATATAGTTTCAGGGGAGGAACCCGATGATTTTGTCGATGAAGAAGGGGATGCCTTGGGCATCCCCAAGCTTAGACGCTTGAGTCTTCTTAAAATATGCAGGGGTGAACCACGGGGGCATCCCCAAGCTTAGAGCTTTCACTCCTCTTGATCATAGTATATCATTCTCCTCTCTTGACCCTTGAAAACTTCCTTCACACCAAACTTCAAGCAAACTCATTAGAGGGTTAGTGCACAATTAATAATTCACTCATTCAGAGGTGACACAATCATTATTTTCACTTCTGGACATTGCATAATGCTACTGGACATTAGTGGATCAAAGAAATAAATCCAACATAGCAAAAGAGGCAATGCGAAATAAAAGGCAGAATCTGTCAAAAACAGAACAGTCCGTAAAGACGAATTTAAAGCTGGCACTAGACTTGCTCAAATGGAAAAACTCAAAACTAATAAAAGTTGCGTACATATCTGAGGATCACGCTCGTAAATTGGAAGATTTTTTCGAATTTTCTACAGAGAACTGTGCCCAGATTCGTGACAGACAGCAATGCTGTTTCTGCGCAGCGATCCCAAATATAACATCAACTTTGACATAGAAACTTTACTTGGCACAAAAACATGATAAGGAGAGGTTGCTACAGTAGTAAACAACTTCCAAGACTCAAATATAAAACAAAGTACTGTAGCAAAATAACACATGGGTTATCTCCCAAGAAGTTCTTTTCTTTATAGCCATTAAGATGGGCTCAGCAATTTTAATGATGCACTCGCAAGAAATAGTAGTTGAAGCAAAAGAGAGCATCAGGAGGCAAATTCAAAACACATTTAAGTCTAACATGCTTCCTATGCATAGGAATCTTGTAAATAAACAAGTTCATGAAGAGCAAAGTAACAAGCATAGGAAGATAAAACAAGTGTAGCTTCAAAAATTTCAGCACATAGAGAGGTGTTTTAGTAACATGAAAACTTCTACAAGCATATTTTCCTCTCTCATAATAACTTTCAGTAGCAACATGAGCAAACTCAACAATATAACTATCACATAAAGCATTCTTATCATGAGTCTCATGCATAAAATTATTACTCTCCACATAGGCATAATCAATTTTATTAGTTGTAGTGGGAGCAAATTCAACAAAGTAGCTATCATTATTATTCTCATCATCAAATATAGGAGGCAAAGTATCATCAAAGTAAATTTTCTCCTCAATGCTTGGGGGACTAAAAATATCATGCTCACCAAAGCCAGCTTCCCCAAGCTTAGAATTTTCCATAGCATTAGCAACAATAGTGTTCAAAGCATTCATATTAATATGTTCCATGGGTTTTTTAATTTTCGCATCAAACCATCCATGTCTTAAATCAAGAAATAGAATAAAAAGGTCATTGTTGTTCATTATGCCTAACTAGTGTAAACAAAAACAAGTACAGGACTAGACATGATAACAAAATAAATTAAATGCAAGTAACTAATTTTTTTGTGTTTTTGATATAGAGAGCAAGACAGTAAATAAAGTAAAACTAGCAACTAATTTTTTTGTGTTTTGTTTAGGTGCAGCAAACAAAGTAGTAAATAAAATAAAGCAAGACAAAAACAAAGTAAAGAGATTGAGAAGTGGAGACTCCCCTTGCGGCGTGTCTTGATCTCCCCGGCAACGGCGCCGTGAAAAAGAGCTTGATGGCGTGTAACTCACACGTTCGTTGGGAACCCCAAGAGGAAGGTATGATGCGCACGGTAGCAAGTTTTCCCTCGGAAAGAAACCAAGGTTTAATCGAACCAGGAGGAGCCAAGAAGCACGTTGAAGGTTGATGGTCGCGAAATGTGATGCGGCGCAACACCAGGGATTCCGGCGCCAACGCGGAACCTGCACAACACAACCCAAGTACTTTGTCCCAACGAAACAGTTGAGGTTGTCAATCTCACCGGCTTGCTGTAACAAAGGATTAAACGTATCGAGTGGAAGATGTTTGCAAAGAAAATAGTAAAACACAATTGCATAGATTGTATGCTATGTAAAGAATAGGACCGGGGTCCACAGTTCACTAGAGGTGTCTCTCCCATAAGATAAAAGCATGTTGGGTGAACAAATTACAGTCGGGCAATTGACAAATAGAGAAAGGCATAACAATGCATATACATGATATGATAAATATAGTGAGATTTAATCCGGGCATTACGACAAAGTACATAGACCGCCATCCAACCGCATCTATGCCTAAAAAGTCCACCTTCGAAGTTATCATCCGAACCCCATTCAGTATTAAGTTGCAAAGCAACGGACAATTGCATTAAGTATGGTGCGTAATGTAATCAACAACTACATCCTTAGACATAGCATCAATGTTTTATCCCTAGTGGCAACAAGCACATCACAACCTTAGAACCTACTCGTCACGATCCCGCATTCAATGAAGGCATGAACCCACTATCGAGCATAAATACCCCCTCTTGGAGTTAAGAGCAAAAACTTGGCCAGAGCCTCTACTAATAACGGAGAGCATGCAAGATCATAAACAACACATAACAATAGATTGATAATCACCATAATCATAGTACTCTCTATCCATCGGATCCCGACAAACACAACATATAGAATTACAGATAGATGATCTTGATCATGTTAGGCAGCTCACAAGATCCAACAATGAAGCATAACAAGGAGAAGACGACCATCTAGCTACTGCTATGGACCCATGGTCCAGGGGTGAACTACTCACTCATCACTCCGGAGGCGACCATGGCGGTGTAGAGTCCTCCGGGAGATGAATCCCCTCTCCGGCGGGGTGCCGGAGGCGATCTCCCGAATCCCCCGAGATAGGATTCGCGGCGGCGGCGTCTCCGGAAGGTTTTCCGTATCGTGGCTCTCGGTACCGGGGGTTTCGCGACGGAGGCTTTAAGTAGGCGGAGGGTCAACGCGGGGGCCACACGAGGGGCCCAGGGGGTAGGTCGGCGCGGCCGGGGCTTGGGCCGCGCCGGCCACCCCTCCGGCCGCCTCGTGGCCCCACTTCGTTATCTCTTCGGTCTTCCGGAAGCTTCGTGCAAAAATAGGACCCCGGGCGAAAGTTTCGTCCAATTCCGAGAATATTTCTTTACTAGGATTTCTGAAACCAAAAACAGCAGTAGAACAAAGAATCGGCTCTTCGACGATCTTGTTAATAGGTTAGTTCCAGAAAATGCATAAATATGACATATAATGTGCATAAAACATGTAGGTATCATCAATAAAGTAGCATGGAACATAAGAAATTATCGATACGTTGGAGACGTATCATGGACCCCTCCGGAACCTTCTAGAACCTTCCAGTCAACCACCGGAAAAATCCCGAACATTTCCGAAACCCAGAAATCTACTTCCCTTATATGAATCTTATTCTCCGGACTATTCCGGACCTCCTCGTGACATCCTGGATCACATCCGAGACTCCGAAAAAACTTCATCTCCATACCATATTCAAATCTACTTATGCGACATTGAACCTTAAGCGCGTCACCCTACGGTTCGCGAACTATGCAGACATGGTCGAGACTCCTCTCCGAACAAATAACCAATAGCGGGATCTGGAGATCCATATGGCTCCCACATATTCAACGATGACTTAGTGATCGATTGAACCATTTACATACGATACCGATTCCCTTTGTCTCGCGATATTTTACTTGTCCAAGGTTTGATCATCGGTATCTCCATACCTTGTTCAACCTCGTTACCGACAAGTACTCTTTACTCATACCGTGGTATGTGATCTCTTATGAACCATTCATATGCTTACAAGCTAACCAGATGACATTCCACCGAGAGGGCCAGAGTATATCTATCCGTCATCAGGATGGACAAATCCCACTATTGATCCATATGCCTCAACCCACACTTTCAAAATACTTAATCCCATCTTTATAACCACCCATTTACGCAATGGCGTTTGATGTAATCAATGTACCCTTCCGGTGTAAGTGATTTACATGATCTCATGGTCGAAGGACTTAGGCAACTATGTATCGAAAGCTTATAGCAAATTGAACTTAATGACTTGATCTTATGCTACGCTCATTTGGGTGTGTGTCCATTATATCATTCACCTAATGACATAACCTTGTTATTAATAACATCCAATGTTCATGATCACGAAACCATGATCATCCATTAATCAACAAGCTAGTTATACAAGAGGCTTACTAGGGACTCCTTGTTGTTTACATAACACACATGTATCAATGTTTCGGTTAAACAATTATAGCATGGGATGTAAACATTTATCATGAACACTAAGATATAACAATAACTAATTTATTATTGCCTCTTGGGCATATCTCCAACAATAACCACTTCATTATTGCCTCTTGGGCATATCTCCAACAGTCTCCCACTTGCACTAGAGTCAATAATCTAGATTACGTAGTAATGTACCTAACACTCATGGTGTTCTCGTGTAGGTCATGTTTTGCTCTAGGGAGAGCTTTAGTCAACGGATCTGCCACATACAGATCAGTGTGTACTTTGCAAATCTTTATTTCGCCATATTCGACATACTCGCGAATAGAATGAAAACGTAGCTTGATATGCTCAGCTTCTTGTGTGACCTTGTCTCCTGTGCATTGGCTATGGCACCCATGTTGTCACAATAGATTGTCATCGGGTCCAACGCACTAGGAACCACACCAAGCTCATTAATGAAACACTCCATCCACATCGCCTCTGATGAAGCCTCCGAAGCAGCTGTGTATTCCGATTCAGTTGAAGAATTCGCAACAACGCTTTGCTTAGCACTCCTCCAACTTACTGCTACACCATTCGAAATAAATACGTATCTAGATTGAGACTTAGAGTCATCTGGATCAGTGTTCCAACTAGCATCGGTATAACTAGTTACAGAAAGTTGTTGGTCACCTCCATAACAAAGAAACATATCCTTAGTTCTTTTGAACTACTTCAGGATATTCTTGACTGATGTCTAGTGTTCCATTCCTGGATCACTTTGATATCTGCTGGTCAAACTAACAGCATGTGCGATATCCGGTCTTGTACACAACATGGCATACATGATAGAGCCTATGGCCGAGGCATAGGTGATTTTGTTCATCTTTTCTCTTTCTTCTGCCGTGGCTGGACTTTGAGTTTTACTCAAGTTCTTACCTGGTAACATGGGAAAGAACCCTTTCTTGCTCTCATTCATTCAAAACTTCTTTAGAATCTTATACAGGTATGTACTCTGTGAAAGCCCTATTAGACGTCTTGATCTATCTCTATAAATCTTGATGCCTAAAATGTATGTTGCTTCTCCAAGGTCCTTCATTGAAAAACACTAATTCAAATAGCCTTTGACACTACTAAGAAGTTCTATATCATTTCCAATCAACAATATTTCATCCACATATAATATCAGGAATGCTACAGAGCTCCCACTCACTTTCTTGTAAATACAAGCTTCTCCAAAAGTTTGTATAAATCCAAAGTCTTTGATCACCTTATCAAAGTGTCGGTTCCAACTCTGGGATATTTGCTTCAGTCCATAAATGGAACGCTGAAGTTTCCATACCTTGTCAACATTTTTAGGATCGATAAAACCTTTGGATTGTACCATATACAACTCTTCCTCAAAGTCACCATTAAGGAACGCCGTTTTGACATCCATCTGCCAAATTTCATAATCGAAAAATGCAGCGATTGCTAACAATATCCTCACAGACTTTAGCTTCGCTACATGTGAGGAAGTCTCATCATAGTCAACTCCTTGAATTTGTTGGAACCCTTTCGTGACAAGTCGATCTTTATAGACAGTAATATTACCATCAGCATCTGGTTTTCTTTTGAAGATCCATTTATTCTCGACAGCCTTGCGTCTAACAGGTAAGTCTACCAAAGTCCATACTTGGTTATAATACATGGATCCCATTTCGGATTTCATGACCAATTGTAATTTCTTGGAATATGGGCTCATCATTGCTTCCTCATACGCCGCAGGGTCTTCATCATTGTTGTCCACAATCATCATATTTAACGCGGGATCGTACCAATCAGGAGTGGCACGAACCATCGTCGACCCGCGAGGTTCAGTAGTAACTTCGTTCGAAGTTTCATGATCATTATCATTAGCTTCCTCACTAATCGGTGCATGCGGCACAAGAAC
Organism: Lolium rigidum; assembly: GCF_022539505.1. Classification (NCBI taxonomy): domain Eukaryota; kingdom Viridiplantae; phylum Streptophyta; class Magnoliopsida; order Poales; family Poaceae; genus Lolium; species Lolium rigidum. The sequence continues at coordinate 204,468,907 of NC_061511.1, read as the reverse complement.
ATCTTCCGGTGATGCACTACTCTGATTTTCGAGGGAAGGTTCAGTAACCTCATCGATTTCTACTTTCCTTCTAGTCACTTCTTTTGAGAGACTCCTTCTCAAGAAAGGATCCGTTCTTGGAAAAAAAGATTTTACCTTTGGATCTGTGATAGAAGGTATACCCAATTGTTTCTTTAGGGCATCCTATAAAGACACATTTCTCCACTTTGGGTTCGAGCTTGTTAGGTTGTAACTTTTTTACATAAGCTTCATAGCCCCAAACTTTAAAGAACGACAACTTAGGTTTGTTTCCAAAGTACAATTCATACGGTGTCATTTTAACGGATTTAGATGGTGCCCTATTTAAAGTGAATGACGTTGTCTCTAATGCATAACTACAAAACGATAACGGTAAATCGGTAAGAGACATCATAGATCGAACCATATCCAAGAGAGTTTGATTACGACGTTCAGACACACCATTGTGTTGTGGTGTTCCCGGCTGTGTCAACTGTGTTAGTATTCCACATGTCTTTAAATGCATGCCAAACTCATAACTCAGATATTCACCTCCACGATCAGAACGTAGAAATTTAATCTTCTTGTTACGTTATTTTTTACTTCACTTTAGAATTCCTTAAACTTCTCAAAATTTACGAATTTATGTTTCATTAAGTAGATATGCCCATATCTACTAAAATCATCTGTGATAATAAGAACATAACGATAACAACCGCGCGATGCTACACTCATTGGTCCACATGCATGATGCATGTATGATTTCTAACAAGTCTGTAACTCGCTCCATAATACCAGAGAATGGAGTCTTAGTCATTTTTTCCATCAGACATGCTTCGCATCTATCAATAGGTTCAAAATCAAGTGATTCAAGTAATCCATCTGAATGGAGTTTCTTCATCCGGTTCACTCCAATACGACCAAGACGACAGTGCCACATGTATGTAGAATTATCATTTAATTTCATTCGTTTAGCATCAATGTTATGAATATGTGTATCACTACTATCGAGATTTAACAAGAATAAACCATTCATCTCAGGTGCATGACCATAAAAGATATTATTCATATAAATTGAACAACCATTATTCTCAGACTTGAATGAATAACTGCTTTGCAATAAACAAGATCCAGATATAATGTTCATGCTTAACGCAGGCACCAAATAACAATTATTCAGATTTAAAGCTAATCCCGATGGTAGATGTAGGGGAAGCGTGCCGACAGCAATCACATCGACCTTGGATCCATTTCCAACGTGCATCGCCACCTTGTCCCTTGCTAGTCTTCATTTATTCCGTAGCGCCTATTTCGAGTTACAAATATGAGCAACCGAACCAGTATCAAATACCCACGCACTACTACGATTACTAGTAAGATACACATAAATAACATGTATATCAGATATACCTTTCTTTTTTATGTCACCGCTCTTCATATCTGCCAGGTACTTTGAGCAATTCCACTTCCAGTGTCCCTCTTCTTTGCAGTAATAGAACATAGTATCATTTTTGGGTCCAGCCTTGGGTGTCTTAGGAGGCGCGTCAGCTTTCTTGCCACCCTTCTTGAATTTACCCTTTTTCTTAGGCTTGCCCTGCTTCTTGAACTTGGTGGTCTTATTGACATAGGCATCCCCAATGGGCCTGCCAAAGATGGTACCCGGGATTTACTAAAGGCCCAGGACTCGAAGAATAAGAAGATTCGGAAGCCCATTTAGTATTAAGGAAAGATAGATTGTATTAGGAAACATAGAGACTTGTAATCTTACGGGTTGGGTACGAAACCCTCCCGAACTCTGTAACTTGTGTATTACGAAACCCTCGGCTCCACCCTCTATATAGGGGGGAGTCGAGGGATAAAGAAAGGATCGAATCTATTGTCAACAGAACCCTAGTTTTCATAATCAGCGAGTACTTTTCGGCTGAAACCTTCGAGATCTACGTGCCCTCTACTTCCAGCAAAACCCTAGTCTACAATCTGTAGGCATTGACAAATTAATCCTTTTTCAATTGGTGCCGTCTGTGGGAATTAGAGGCTGCAAGGAACTGATATCGTTGGCACGTCCAGAATCATCGACTTCGTCGGTGGCTAGCAATGCGATGGATCGAGGTAAACGGGAAAAAACTGATCTAGTCGATTTTATTCCTCACCCGCCCTCCCGTGTGGATGCATGTGCCTATCTGGAGGAGCCCATCGTCATGACGTTCGGAGAATTCCGATTTGGCGTCAACAAAGAAGGATCCTATCGTCACGAAGTTCCGATCTCGTCGGAATTTTCAGCGATCGATTCTTGCTTTTCATCGAGTGATGAGGAGTTTTCGTCGCCACGCTTCATCGACACCAAGGCAAGCGGAAAGTTCGCCAAAATCTTCAGCGACACATCTTTCGAGTCGTCTGCGGACTCCTTTATAAGCAGCGATTCCGACAGCGTCGACAGCTTCAACTTCATCGACAAATCTTCTGCCATCGGAAAGGTCTTCACCAATCTCTATGATGGTGTCACCAATCCCGACAAAGATCAATACTCAAAATATCATCAAATCTGTGCAATTGAAGAGGCAAGTCGAGCAGAACCAGAGACGTCAGAGGCTTTCGATGATTTGGGAAATCCATACATCGATCCCGCTGGTCTCATAAGAGGCCTAGGCACTAAATATGTCGGGTCTACACCTCGCGACAGAGTCCAACTCCCGCAAGCAGCGTGGGATAGGGCCGCAAAAGCCATGGATGGTTCAGAACCAATGACTACCACTGCTACTGCACAAGAATTACAAGCCTATCAATATAGACTTGCTCGTGTGAGTAGGGAGCTGGAAAAAGAGACAGCATCCCTGAATAGAAGAAAAGAGGCAGCCTCCGCGTCAAGCAGGCGTCGAGCAGATCTCAGTCAACAATCAGGAACTTCGGCAGATAGTCATAGAGACGCTCGGAGGAGAGCAAGATCTTGGCTGCAAAATATACCTCAAGAAGAGAGAGGAAACATAATTCAAAATCTCGACATGTCCTTCATGACGATTGATACAAGGGGAAATATCATCCCGAAAACGCCAGAAGCTAGATACATGGCAATGCAAGCTTACATCCTCGCGTCCAGACCACCCCCTGGGGACCCGAGAGAAGCATTGTTTAATATGGCAATGGCTGGAGTTGGAGTTATGGGAACAACATTCGCAGCCACGCCTCCCGAAGAAACTCCTAGGCAAAATAGTCCACGACCCACCGCAGCGGTGCAAGATCCACCAAGAACAAGTGGAGCAAGGGACACAGCAGCTCAAGTAAGGGTGGATAGAGCGCGACAAGAAAGAAGAGAACGTCGGCATTCACCGGAAGTTGTTGACAAAGATATGTGTGGGCTCTCGTGCTTTACGAGACGATTTCGAAAGACTCGCATCCCGAAAGGGTTTAATTTACCCGAAAATTTCAAGAAATTCGACGGCCTGCAGGATCCCGAGGATTGGCTCGTTGATTATCTCGAGATGGTGAAGCTGGTAGGAGGAACCAGAGCAACAGCCATGCAAAGTATCCAAGTTCACTTGAGTGGTGCCGCAAGATCTTGGATAAAGAAACTTCCCCCAGGTTCCATCGACAGCTGGGATAGTTTTGAGGATATCCTCGTAAGGAACTTCCGATCCACCTGCAAGAAACCTGCGTCATTGGAAGAGTTGAGGGCGTGTCGACAGAAACACGACGAGTCGATGAGAAAATATATACAGAGGTGGAACATTATTAAAAACTCGGCAGAGGATATATCTGACGAGAGAGCAATAGACGCGTTCGTGGCAGGAGTAAGACGGGGAGATTTCGTCGAAGACTTGGGAAGAACTAATCCTAAGACAATATCAGCACTGATGGAGATAGCAAACAAGTGGGCAGATGGAGAAGATGCGATATACAACAAGCGACATAGGACGCCAGAAGAGGATCGCGGTCGAAATTTTAAAAATAGAAGGCGATTTTCTCGCCAGTTCTACAATAATGATGCTCCTGGCCACATATCGGTTGGCTTCCGAGGAAACTCTGGAGGGAATAGTCGAGATGACCACCAAAGGAGTAATGAGCAACAAGGTGACAATAGAGGTGATTTCCGTGGTAACAGGAAAAATAGTGGACCAAGGTTTCAAAGACCTTATGTGTCCCCCGAGGAGATGAAGAACGGACCGTGTCAGATGCACTTTTATCTCGACAGCAACGGAAAGAGGCAGTCAGGACATCTCCAAAAAGACTGCCGCAATTTTCAGGCAATGTTGCGAGCCGCAGGAATTACAAATGCCCAAGCAATGAACAGAAACCCCCAGGGGCCAAGGAGTGAGATCCACCTCCCACCTCCTACCGCAATTACGGACGAAAATCGGCACCAGCTCAGAATAGCGGCAGCACCACATCCACCTCCATATGTTGATCCCAACTCCAACGGTGCGGTCTCGATGATTCAGAAAGCCAGACCATCTAACATGGCGCAGAAAGTAATCTCGCGGCAAGTGTTCATGGCAGAGAAGATGCCTCCACCAATAGTTGAGTACCTAAATTGGTCGGGGCAAGACATTGGCTTCACAATTGCGGATCATCCATAGCAAGTTCCTCGACCAGGACAATCTGCACTAATCTTACCTGCAGTAATTGCTGGTTTTGACGTGTCGAGAGTTTTTATAGATGGTGGCAGCAGTTTAAACCTTATGTATGCAGATACATTGAGGAAGATGAACATATCCCTCGCAAACCTAAAACCAACTGATACACGCTTCCATGGGATCACACCAGAAAAGCCAAGTTATCCGCTGGGCAAGATCAATCTCGACGTTCAGTTTGGGACCCGAGAGAACTACAGGATAGAGAATCGCAGGTTTGAAGTTGTGGATTTCCCGTCGCAATATCACGCTTTGTTGGGACGACCAGCATATGCCAGGTTTATGGCGGTACCTCATTATACGTACCTATTGTGGAGGTTGCCTGGACCCAAGGGACCTATCACAATTAAGGGAAGTTTCGCGCTGTCTGATAAGTGCGACAAGGATTTTCATCGACTGTCAGAAACTTTCGGGATGCAAGCAGAATATATGGCGCCAAGGCTCACTGATTATGATGTGCTGCCAGATGCAGGGAGGTCACTCAAGGAACCAACCTTCAATACTGCCAAGCATTCAAAAGAGGTGCAGATCCACCCGACAGACCCAAAGAAAACGACATCCATTGCAACAAACATGGATCTCGCATAGGAAAGCGCGCTCGTCGAGTTCCTCCGTGAGCACTGGAAAATCTTCGCATGGTGTCCAGCTGACATGCCAGGAGTACCCAGGGAACTTGCCGAGCACCACCTCAACTTGGATCCCCTCGCGAGACCAATCAAACAACCTTTGCGGCGTTTTTCGGAACCAAACCGCAAAGCTATGCTATCAGAGATATATCGACTCAAAGATGATGGTTTTATCAGAAGCCACGTGGGTAGCTAACCCAGTGATGGTGCCGAAGAAAAACACGAAAGTCCTTCGCATGTGTGTCGACTTTACGTGTCTCAACAAACACTGTCCTAAAGATCACTTTCCCCTCCCAAGGATCGATCAAATCATCGACTTCACGGCAGGATGTGAACGTCTTTCCTTCTTGGACGCATACTCTGGTTATAACCATATCACACTAAAAGAAGATGATGAAGCCAAGACAGCGTTCATAACACCTTACGGCGTGTTCTGCTACAGAACAATGCCCTTTGGTTTGAAAAATGCGGGAGCAACATATTAGCGGATGATGCGGAAGTGCCTTGCAACACAGATTGGAAAAAATGTACAAGTCTACATTGACGATGTTGTGATAACAGCAAAAAAGGGGACAACACTGATCGAAGATTTGAAGGAAACCTTCGACAACCTCGACAAGTTCTTCCTTAAGCTGAACCCGACAAAGTGCTCTTTTGGCGTTCCTGCGGGAGAACTTCTCGGGTTCTTAGTATCAGCAAGAGGGATTGAAGCCAATCCCGAAAAAATACAGGCCATCGTAACTATGAGGAAGCCGACAAAGTTGAAAGAAATACAACAGCTGACGGGGCTAGTCGCAGCTTTAAGCAGATTCATCGCCAGGCTGGGAGAAAAAGCGCTGCCATTCTATGGATTGATCAAACAGGGGGAGAAATTTTAGTGGAACGAGGAAGCAGATAGAGCTTTCGAGAATCTCAAGCGCACAATTTCGAAACCACCAATCTTGGTGGCGCCTAAAGAGAAGGAACCTCTCCTCCTATACATTGCAGCCACGCCCCAGGTGGTCAGCACGGCCCTGGTAGTCGAGAGAGAGGAGGAAGGAAAGCTCCATGGATTTCAGAGGCCAGTATATTTCATCAGTGAAGTACCGTCGCCTTCAAAACAACGGTACCCCCAATACCAAAAGCTGACGTACGGAGTATTTACGACAGCAAGAAAATTGCGACACTATTTTTTGGCGCACCCGATAATAGTGGTCAATGAAGCTCCTTTATCAAATATATTGAACAACCCAGAAGCTACGGGTCGTGTCTCCCTTTGGGGAATAGAGCTTTCCCCTCGGGACATCACGTATGAAAAGAGAGAAGCAATAAAATCGTAGATCTTACCAGATTTCATTGCAGAGTGGATGGAGCTACAAAACACAGGGCCTCCAGATTTATCGAGAACCTGGACTATGAACTTTGATGAGTCCAAAAGGTTAGAAGGCGCTGGAGCAGGCGTGATACTAGTATCACCTGACACTAGTAGGAAAACCATTATAGGTGGAAATCACCTCTGTGGCGCACCAAAATGGTCATGCGCCACAAAAATATTTCTGTGGCGCACCACAAAGCTGCGCCATAAAAAAATTGATGTTTACGTAGGCGCATATGCTTGCACGTGCGCCACGGAAGATGGAGATTACGTGGCGCACGGTGAGCAATGCGCCACGGAAAAGTTCGTGGGACCCACCGTGGGTCCACCACTGCACATGGCCGAAGGAAATTCTGTGGCGCATGGTCCAGCGTGCGCCACAGAAAGTTAAGTTTCTGTGGCGCACGTTGGTCCATGCGCCACAGAATTTCCTGCGGGGACCACCCCCGGCTCACGCCACCATGATTCTGTGGCGCATGAGCTGCTATGCGCCACAGAAGTTCATGTTTCTGTGGCGCATATTAGCTAATGCGCCACAGAAAGTGAATAGTAGATCTCACTTTTGGAGGCAGCTTTCCCCCTCTTTCTTCCACCCACCACCCTTTCCATTCTTGTCTTCTCCAACCAGCTCGTGTTCCTCCTCTCTCCCACTCCATTTTGGTCATACTTTTCTCCATTGTTGATAGCTCTAAGCCTATTTTGTGGGCATATTTGTGAGGGAAGCCACACCAACTTGTAGAGGGTACTAAAAACCACAATTCTCTTTCCCTCCTCCTCCACTTTCCCTCTTGCATGGTCCATTGTTTTGTCTCCACCACCCCATCCTCTTGCTCCACCATGATGTTGGTAGATTTGTGAGAGGTTGAGTACTATTGGATGCATGTTTTGTGTGTATGGATGTTTTGTAGGTGAAGATTATTATCGCGCTCCCGGACGGTTTGCGGTGGCGAGAAGATGATGTTTATATGTGTTGAGCTTTGTGTTGTGGTTGAATGTTTGCTTGCGAAGAAGCTTATTTGTGTTGTTGGTTTGTGCCGGCGTGTGGTGCATGGATGTTTGCCGAAATGTTGATTCATTTCCATTTCGGCAAATTCTTGCACTAGCCATATGTCCCACTTTTAGGATAGGTCATGTCGAAATTTTCCGGCGATCATGCATGCATGTGTGTTTATGGGTGGTGTGTGTGGTTCTAATTAACTCTCTTTTGCTCTATATATGTATGATGCGAGTCAACCATGGTCGTCCATATGAGGGAAGGACAAGTGGTTAGATACAAGGTGAACGCGAAGGCCGACATGGTTAGGAACAACATGACCACGATAAGATGTCCGTGTCGAAAATGCGGACTCCGGCGAGTGGATCGACCCTGATTACGGACAACTCGGAGGAACACACTGCTCGGGCGCGGTTTCATGCTTGGCTTCAACGAGGAGCCGGCGGCAAATGTTGGTCATGAAGAAGAGGCCGACATCGGGCGAGAAGACGAAGAGTCTCCCGAACATGGTGTTCATCATGAGGAAGGAGAGGCCGATGAAGGAGATGATGATGCCGGAGGAGATGGTGGTGGAGATGCCGAGAGGAAGCAGACGCCGCTAACGTCGGCCCTGCGGGACCCTCATGTTCAAGAGCTTCTCCTGAAGGACACGGGCAACGCCAAACCTCGAAGCCAAGCCGGCGCAAATGGAGGTAGACGGGATGACTCCATTGTATCCGGGGTGCCGGCCCGAGGATACACGCTTGAGTGTAACGCTCGAGTGTCCGGAGATGAAGGCGGAACACAAATGGACCGACAGACGGCTTCGGCGATAACATGAAATCCTGGCATGCTCGTCTTCCCAAGGACAACACATTGCCGACAAGTATCGACGAGGCCAAGAAAGTAGTTTGCCCACTCGACCTACCGCACGTAAAGTACCACGCATGCATCAATGATTGTGCACTTTTTCGGAATGAGTACAAGGATAGAACCACATGTCCGGTGTGCGGCCAAGGACGGTACAAGAGAGGGAACAAGAAAGTTCCTCTGAAAGTTGTCTGGTACTTTCCTATCACTCCCCGTCTGCAGCGGTATTTCGTAGATCCTAAGGAAGCAAAGCTCATGCAATGGCACGCGGAAAGGGAGAAGCCCGCGAGATGATCCGGAGAAGGGCAAGATCCCGACACACCCTGCGAGACGCTAGCCGGTGGAATGCGTTGGACATTGAGTTCGCGGATGAGTTCGGGAGCGAACCGAGGAACATTCGTCTGGGCATGAGCACCGACGGACTCAATCCCTTTGGAAACCAGAGTAGCACGCATAGCACCTGGCCCGTGTTTGTATGGCCATACAACCTCCCCCCTGGCTGTGCACAAAGCAGCGGTACGTACACATGAGTATTCTTATTCGGGGGCCAAAACAACCGGGCGTGGACATGCATCCGTATCTCGGTCCGTTGAAAGAGGAGTTAGCCACGCTGTGCGTGACGCCGGCCCCTACTTGGGACGCGTACAAAAGAGATTATTTCCCTCTCAGAGCCGCATTGCTAACGACAGTGCAGGACTATCCTGGTTACGCATATGTATCGTGCCAGGTGAACCACGGATTCAAGGGATGTGTCAAGTGCATGGATAAGACCCCGCATCGCAGCTGCCGAAGCCTCCCGGGTCTTGTAAAACCGTGTTCCAAGGGACTCGAATGTGGCTTCGCTTCGATCACCCGTGGAGAAAACGCAAGGATGCTGTTCAACGGCGAAGAGGAGCTCGGAAGAGCCCCACGACCGAGGAGCGGCGAAGAAATATCCGAGCTTTTGGAAAATTGGGAAGAGTGCCCCGCGCCGGGAAAGAAGCGACCACGGGAATCGCCGCTGCTGGGAGTATGGAAAGAGAGGTCTGTTTTCTGGGACCTGCCGTACTGGAAGGTCCTCCACACGCCCCATAGCCTCGATGTCATGCACATCACGAAAAACGTTACCGAGAGCCTACTTGGAACTCGATGAACATGCCGGAGAGGACCAAGGATGGCCCGAAAGCAAGAACCGACCTGAAATTGCTTGGCCTCAAGAAAGAACTTCGATACCCCACCGATAGTGATGATGATGATGAACGAGACGGAAACGACTCGGGGTCACCACAAAAGGGCTAAGAAGAATGAGGTGGTGGTGCTTAAACCTGCCCGCTTCACTCCGAGCGAGGAGGAGCTCGAGAGGTTTTTCGAGTGCCTCCTAGGTGTAAAAGTTCCACACGGTTACTCGGGGAAGATAAGCGAGATATCTGGACGTAGCGAAGAAGAGGTTTAGCGGGATGAAGTCTCACGACTGTCACGTGCTGATGACACAGATACTTCCCGTTGCGATGCGAGGGATAATGGACGACCACGTCCGCGAGACGTTGTTTGGCCTCTGCAACTTCTTCGACGTCATCTCTAGGAAGTCCATCGGCGTTAAGCAGCTCAACAGGCTACAAGAAGAGATCGTCGAGATACTATGCGAGCTCGAGATTTACTTCCCGCCAGCGTTCTTCGACATCATGGTGCATCCGCTTGTCCATGTAGTGGATGACATCATCCACCTCGGGCCGACATTCCCGCACAACATGATGCCATTCGAAAGGTTGAACGGTGTCATCAAAGGATTCGTTCGCAACAGGGCCCGTCCGGATGGAAGCATAGCCAAGGGCTTTCTCACCTACGAGTGCATCTCCTTCCGCGCGAACTACCTAAGCACCGAGAACGAGGATGTCGGTCTGCCCACCGGGAAGCACGTCGGCAGGCTAGCGGGGTTTGGTCACCGTGAGGGCTACCGCGCAATGCATGTCGGCATCGCCGGTCGACACGCCGACTTTGACAGGGCACACCGAGTCGCGCTACAACACATAGAATTGGTCAGCCCTTGGGTGGATAAGCACAAAAGCTTAATCGAGCAGAAGTTCATCGACCTAGGACGGCCGAGGAAAACGAGGGACGTTACGAAAGAGCACAACTCCAACTTCACGGGGTGGTTCAAGAAAAGGCTACCGGAAAGTCCCGCACCGATGCCTTCTACCGAAGAGCAGAAACTCATATTCTCCCTGTCACGGGGACCCGGGCACAACGTAAGGACCTATCGGTCGTACGACATCAACGGCTATAGATTCTACACCGAGGAAAAGGACAAGAATAGCGAATATCAAAACTCAGGAGTAACTATGCTATCCTACACCGATGCCAAGACCGATGTCAAGGAAAGATTCTACGGAAGGATCGAGGAGATTTGGGAACTCGACTACGTTGGAGTGACGATACCGATGTTCCGTGTGAGATGGGCCAAGAGCGTCGAAAAAGATGGACTATATTTCACCACCATGGTTATACCCGATGCCAAATCGAAGACCCCCTCCACGAAAAATGAGCCATGGGTGCTCGCTAGCCAAGTTGAGCAATGCTTCTTCATTACCGACCCGTCAAAGCCCAGCCGTGTGGTCGTGAGGAGGGGCAAGAGGAGCATCATCGGAATGGAAGGAGAAGCCGACAAGCAAGACATCGACAAGAACGGCGATCCGAAGATCGAAGAGGAATTTGACAAGTACTTCGACAAGCCTACTACTTATTCAAAAGTAAGAAGGAAGACCACCCTACCGGCTAAAGGTTGCCCGTACACGAGAAGAAATCTCAAGGTGGCCGGGCTAAAGTATTCAACAACCGCGATGAAGAAGGGCAAGAACATTGTCAAGAAACGCTAGCTAGCCACCGATCGGAACCGAGAAGTTCAATTGTGGCTTTTTTTTTGTGTACTATGTACTTTGGCAAAAACACATGTGTGTATATGTGTGTGTATGACACACAAGCATATATCCATACATGCATGTGTGTGTGTGGATGTGTGTATATTGTGATTTTTTTTTGAATTATCTATATTAATTAACTTGCATAATTGAACCTTCATTTATTTCTTGGAATAATACACTAGGAATGTATTAAAGGAAATACTATTAAACATTAATAAAAATCACAATGGCTAAGTGTGGAATGATGCAGGGATTTACAAATATGGCTAAGTGTGGACTTTCTGTGGCGCACCAAAGCCAACATGCGCCACAGAATCTTTAAATTCTGTGGCGCATGTTTGTTTTGGTGCGCCACAGAAAGTCCACACTTAGCCATATTCCAGAACCCACAGTTACTCTGCGCCACACGGTTACTAGTTGGCCAAAATTCTGTGGCGCACCACAGCCTACATGCGCCACAGAATTTCAAGATTCTGTGGCGCATGTGGGCTGTGGTGCGCCACAGAATTTTGGCACTTAGCCATATACGAACGGTTTCGCCCTTCTTCTCCCCCAACCCTATCACATCTCTCCCCCAACTGTCGCGCCGCCGCCTGCTCGCCGCGCCCACTGCCCGCCGCCTCGCCGTGCTCGCCCACTGCCCGCCGCGCCCACTGCTCCGCCGCGCCCACTGCTCTCGCTCACCTCGCCGCCTCGCCGCGCCCACTGCCCGCCGCGCTCACCTCGCCGCCTCGCCGTGCTCGCAGGAGGAGGCCCGCCGCCTGCAGGACTAGGAGGAGGAGGAGCGCCGCCCGCCGCCCGCCGCCCGAGCCCGAGCCTCGTCGACGACCACCAAGAAGGGGTGAGCTCCCCCTCCCCTCTCCCCTCTCTCCCTCTCCCCTCTCTCCCCTCTCTCCCCCTCCCCTCTCCCCTGTGGTGGTGCCATTGCATGATAAAATTGATGTAGAAAATGGGCAATTGATCCAGAGAGAAGAAAGATAAATTGATGTAGAAAATGAGCAAATAAAATTATGCTACAGTATTTATCACAATCAAGCAGGCAGAGAGATTTTTGTAAGCAAGCAGTATAAAATGCAAGCAAGCAGTAGAAAATGCAAGCAAATAAATTGATGTAGAAAATGCATGCAAAGTTCAGGCTCTTCTGTTCATAACACTGATTCTTGAACATACACCAATAATACTTTCATGCACCACTTGATTCACTTAAAAGAATAATGGAAAATGTTTGAGTTTATACTTTAGCTCTATCTTTGGTTTCCAATACTTGCAATGGTGTGACAAAATATGCATACTGAATCCATGGTTGAAAATGAACCCATGGCCCTGGCCCTTGCAAGGACAATTGCTACCAGATCACTGTATTTTTTACTTAGAGCAGAAAATATGGTTCATCAGTATGTAGACTATTCACATATGGAGATTTCCATCCATATGCATACTTCTTGTAGACTCTGGATAATTAATTCTTGACATTCTTTACATGAACTAATTAACAAATAAGCTGCATTTGTGCTTAGTTCCTGTTTTAGATGGCCTAGTGCTTGCATTTGTAGATATATGTTGTTGAATGCTTGGACTACATGCCTGTTGGCTAATTCTGCTGCAACCAAGATCCAAAACAAGCTGTTTTGGATCTGCTACAACCCAGTATAATTTACAAGCATGAATTATATAAGTAAAAATAAGCCGTTTGTGAACTACATCAAAACAAGTTGTATTAAATTGATAAATTAAACAGTATTTATCACAATCTTAGTGCAATATGTCACTAAATTGATAAATTATATCCACTAAGTCGGAGAATTTATCATAAGAGTAGCGATAGCGATGAGAGTGTGGGTAAAATGCCCATCGGTTATAATTAAAATAAGCAATTTCCTCTCGCTGCATTGATATGATGCAATTTCCTCCGGCGTAGCGATGTGAGTAGAGTGTGGGTAAAATGCCCATCGCTGCATTGATATGATGCAATTTCCTCCGGCTGAATTGATGCAATTTTGCTTGCTTTCTCGCTCATGAGTACTCGAATCCCCCTCCTTGAGTACTCGAATTGATGCAATTTTGCTTGCTTTCTGCTCATGATGTGATGATGCTTGTTGATTCCTTTAATTATGTTGGCTATATATAGTTACTCGGATATATGTTGGATACGGTAGGATATAATTATGCTTAATTGAGAAACAACATGGGCATACTTGTTGGATTATCCGATATGCTACGGTACACACACTAACCGGAGAAGTGCCTTTTCTTGTTGTGTCGATTTAGAACTGATTTTTGTAGTGCTGGTAGTAAAATGAGCACTTCATTGTGCTTGGTCCTTGGGCACTTGGCAAGTAAAATGAGCTATTTTTAATATACCCTAAAGTGTTATAGTGGAACATAAAGGGAGCTGGTGTTGTTGGTGCTGCTACATGCTGGTGCTGTTGGTGGTATATTTTTATGTGAATTGCTGTTGTGTATGGACCTGGTGGTATATTTTTATGTGAAATGTTGCAGGGACTTCAAATGAGCTGCCCATTTCTCCCGAAACGTTGATTCACTTCCGTTTCGGTTGAGAAATGGGGCTCCTATGTCCAAAAATTAGCAAAGGTCATGCCGAATTTTCCGGCCGACAATTGTACTAATAGATTTCATCCTCTTCTTTATAGAAATTGCAAATATGTCGGCCGACGACAACGTGGCCGGCACTTCTAAGGCCGCCATGACCCTCGAAGAGGAAGCCGGAGCGGCGAACGTCGAGTTCGGGAATTCGGCCCCTCCCAGCGACAAGAGGAGGAGGAGGTGGACTTGGCGGCGGAGGAAGTCGGAGCTGACCGTCAGATGACTGAAGCTGGGGAGGAGGAGGAGTATGAACCCACCACCGACGGCGCCGCCCACACGGGGGGTGACGGCGTCGGGGAGGCTGACGGCAGCGGCAACCCGGCTGCTAAGAAGAAGAAGAAGCCGCGGAAGGATCGGAAGCCGACGGTGCTCGCCAACACCACCAGCGAGATCACATTGGTCTCCGAAAGTGGGCAACCACAGGAGCCGGAGGCCGTTGCCGCTGGGTACGGCATGCAACTCGGGTGCATTGTCCGGGAAAGCATGTCGATCAACACGGTGAAAATCCGAGGTGAAGGCAATGAGCATTTGGTCGAGCTACGCCTTCGGAAGCTTCACCGACGGTACAAGTTCCGGCGCCATACAATAACTTGGAAAGATCCAACCCGGTGAATAAATTGGCCATCACGAAGATGAGCAACGCCACGAGCAGCTGGAAAAGCCGGGTGAAGGCCAAGATCGACAAAGGTGAAAGCTTTGAGAGTATTAAGAAGGGTGAGCCGATGCTCGATGAAGTAGAGTTCCAGATATTCAAGGAGCGGCTAGATAGCGACGATGCGAAAGCATGGACGGAGTGGGGTAGACAAATGCATGAGCTCAACTTAGGAGCACATCACCTTGGAAGCGGCGGTTATAGAGGAAAGATTCCCATTTGGGAAAAGGAGGACGAAGAACTTGCACGTGCTTGGGAAACCGAACCCATGGTTGAAAATTACGGACCTGCAGGTGAGGTACTTTGTCCGGGCCCGCTACACTCTGGACAGGAAGACAATGGAATTCGTTACCGAGCATGACGACGTGAGGAAGTTCGAGGAAAAGCTGGTAATGGAATTTACCATTGCTGCACATATTACATATATGACGTGAATGCAATGCCCTAAATGTGTTCACCCTATCCTTGTCCGCAGAACGAGCAGGTTGGCGAAGGCCGATCTCCCCGAGGCCGAATCGTCGTCCCGGGGCTCGACGGAGCCGTGGGACACGCCTTTCAACAGGGCGTTGAATATCCTCAAGGAGAGGCCGGTATCCAAGCCGCCGACGTCGGCTGGACGTGTCTGCGGCTTTGGTACAAGCATGAAGTTTCGCGAGTACTACAAAGAGGAAAACAGCAAGAAGAGAAGGAGGAGCGCGATGTCAGAAGAGGATAAAGCCGAGGTGGAAGAGCTGAGGAAGAAGGTCTCCATGCTCGAGGAAAAACAGGCAAACTCGATGGACAAAGATGAGGTGGACAAGCTTTTCGAGAAGAAGCTCCGTGATTTCCTGCCCCCTCAGGTCATCGAGGGGATAGCTGCGTGGAATGCGGCCGGTCAGGTGGGGTCGATAAAAGTGCCTAGCGCCGGGGCCAGCAACTCGATCTTCAACGCGTCGCCATCTCCGGATCTGGTTACCCCGCCGCCCACCATCGCCGCGGGGCAGCCGATGGAGTTGGATGAACCGGTGCCCCCGCTGATCCTGCCGAGGCTACCAAGGCGCAGCCGGCGGCGGCGGTGCTTCATAATGCACCCGAGCCCCCGAAGATTGATAGGCCGGCCGCCACTTGTCTCCACATTAGCACAGCTCAACGCCATCACCAAGGTACTTAACTAATTAGTTATTCCATGCCATCTCCTTCATGCGTTTTGATACCCGGCTATCTAATTAATGATGCCCAACATTACTCGGGACACTCCTTGCGTGCTCCTTCACTGCGCGCCCGGCGGCGAGTTGAAGGATGTTGCCACGGGAATGATCATACAACCGAAGAGCACCACGTTGCACACCGTGGCTATGGACGCCAACGTCCTGAAGGTCACTTTGGGTCGGGTGTTGCCGGGGTGCGAAGACATGGACCCCCCAATACAGCCCGAGGGAGCCGACGAGCACCCGACGCTTGAGAACTGCCATGGCTATACCACGGTATGGCCAAAGACCCGCATCCGTCTTGGGGGTCGCTCCACCGGCGCCTCCTCGATCATCCGGCAGCCGATCGTCCGGCCGCCTCCTCGGAGGGCAGCTCCTCCCGTCGTCACCGCCACAACAAGCCGCCACAAGAAACTGCCGGGAGAGTCTGCGCCTCAACCGCCACCGGCGGAGCCTAAAGGCAAGGCCGTCGCACCGCTATCGCCCATCCCATCACCCAATGAAGATGACATCGATGATGATGGGCCGGTAGACGTCGATGCCTACCTCAATACCGGCGCCGACATAGATGATTTGTACATGGCGGGCGCGGATGAAGAAGCATACCGCGTTCGCGACGAACCAGCTGGCCCACCCAAGGCAACCAAACAAGCGCTCGGTGTTCCGCGGCTTCTCTCAAGAGACGCCTCCGGCAGCCGATACACAAGAGCCAACCGCCGCAAACATCTTCAGCCCCAATACGCCGATCAACAAGGTCAACGAGCAGTTTGAAGCGTCGGGGCCCGTTGCTCGAAGAAGCCCCGTAAAAGACCTAGTAAGAACAAGGAGAAGTCTGCGAGCCAGCCACCTCCGACGATCCGTCATCGGGACTCCATGGTACCTCCCAGCAAGGATGGCTTGACCAGAATGCATGAAGCTGGCAAACCAATACTGGGTCCGGAGCTGCTACACCTTGCTTCCGGAGCTATGCTGCCTCTGCAGGACAGTATCCTGGTCCTAGAGAGTATCCTTCTTAAGGACAAAGATCCAAATTACCCGGTCTTCACGGTCGTGGTGCCAAGAGATGTGGGCTTCGTCACCGATGTCCCCGCGGATATATTCTTTATAGCGTACGAGGACATCTTCAAGCTATTCCACGCGAGAAGGCTGGACTATAACTTGGTCCGCCTATTCGCGCTCAATCCGGCGATGAAGATCAAGAGAGAGAGTATCCCGGACGTCGCGATAGCGGATCCTTACTACATGCGTGAAAGCCGGTTGAACTTATCAGCGGTGCGGGTACGGGCTTCGTTGTACCTACGAAGTGCTTCTTGGACAACAAGAGGAAGGACAACATCCTCTTGGCTTACTTTCCCGAGTAAGTACACATCCGCTAGCCCCTGTAATAAATTTCTTTTCCATTGCTCATTTCCAACCTCGATCCAAATTTGTGTTGCGCAGAGACACGCACTCGCGTACTCATCTCCATTGCCCCGAAGTTTTCTCTTGCCACCTATTTCGACTCGGGAGTGCGAAAAGAAGAACTACGCCGGAATAAGGGGTGTGCTAGATGATGCTCTCGAGGGCTACTTCAAAAAGGGAGGCGCCTTCAAAGAAAAGGCGGAATGTTTCGGGGATGATGGTAAACACAAGTTCAAGCACTTGTTCGAGTTCCCCCGTGTCAAGCAGCCGGAAAACAGACACTCGGACGCCTTCTATGTCATGCATCACCTAAAAGGGTTTGTCCGGGATAGCCGGAACTTGCGTTTACCATCCGCTCTCCGAGGATGGGCCGAAAAGTTGGCGCGGATCAACGATGATGACCTCGTAGAAGACTTCCGGGATACCAGGGTCAAGTTATCACATATCATCACTCAAGACGTCACCACAGGGGGAGGGCCCTTGCACCGGGGTAGAGCGTTATGCAAGAGGGACATCGAGCAACGCCTCAAAGCGCAGGGTGACACGAGGACGTGGATTACAAAAGATCCGTACAAGCCGTTCCCGGAGCCCTGCGAGCCTTGACTTAGTGTGTGATAAACTAGCTATCTTCATCGGTTAGTTTGTATATATATCGATGGACGTGGTCTTTTGTGTGGGTCGTAATTAAACTCTAAGTACTATGTTCATCGGTTTATGTGTATCGGTGGACGTCGTCTTGTGTGTGCGTGTCGCAAACTTATTGTTGCCGTGCTCAACTTTACTATATACTTTGGTCTAATATTTATCAACATATATATATATGCATGATGTACTAATATGATATACTAATATGCCCTTGTCAATAGAGATGCCGACGTACGTTGTGTACAAGGGTCGGGTTCCAGGTGTCTACGAGGAGTGGCGGGACTGTCTCGAACAGGTGCACAAGTTCAGCGGGAACAGCTACAAGGGATACGCGACTAGAGAGGAGGCGGTAGCACGGTGGAGGGCACACGTGGGCAAGAAGAAGAACCGGCTGAAGTTCTTGGTCCCCCTCTTACTCACCGCCACCGCGGTTGTACTCTACTTTACTTTAGTCTAGGTGGCCGGTGACGATGCATGTGCATATGAGACGAGATGAACACACATGTATGTGTATGCGACGATCAAACACATTTCTACTTGTGTAATTTGGATCTAAATGATGTAATGATGAAGACTTGTGTGTATCATGTCATTTGTGTGTCATTTGTGAGTAATTCCGTTATTTCCGGAATGTGCTATGTATTTCTTATATATATCCGTATATTTCCTGTGCAATACCACTATATACTGCAGAAATGGAAAAAATTCGAAAATCCAAAAATTAACATTCCGTGGCGCATGAATCGGCGAGTGCGCCACAAAAACTTATAAATATTCTGTGGCGCATGGAAAGGTAGTGCGCCACAAAATCAGCGCCAAATTCCGTGGCGCACTATCAATGGTGCGCCACGAAGTCTAAGATTCTGTGGCGCACCGAACATCGTGCGCCACGAAATTCCAAACTTCGTGGCGCACCCGCTCGTGCGCCACAGAATTCTAATACTAGTCGCGTGGCAACTGTGGCGACGGCCATATGCGCCACAGAATCAAGATTCGGTGCGCCACAGTTAGCCCTTTTTCCACTAGTGTGAAGGCGACAAGTTGAAATATGTCTTACGGATGACGTTCCCAAACGCGTCTAACAATGAAGCAGAATATGAAGCTCTCATACACGGGATGAAGATGGCGAAAGCTTGCGGTGCAACCCGACTGTAAATCTTCGGCGACTCACAGTTGGTGGCACAACAAGTTATGAATCAATGTGATGCAGTCAACGAGAGTATGATAGCATACAAGGAGATGTATAATGAGCTGGAAAAATTGTTTGATGGATGCGAGGTAAACCACATCAGCAGATTGAGCAATGATGAAGCCGATGTTCTTGCAAACATCGGGTCACAATGTCTCGCAATTCCTCCAGGCGTGTTTTGGGAAGAAATAAGCGAGAGATCAACAAAGCCAATGAAAACAAAGAAGAAGGAGAGGGAAGAGAAACCTTCGAGTATCACCAAAGAATCATTGGAAGAAGAAGAGGAACAGGAGCTAGTCATGATGGTGCAAATTCCATGGATGCAGGCATACATATCATACATCCTAAGGAAAACAATACCCGACGATCCAGTTGAAGCAAGGCGAATAATTAGATGATCTAAAGCTTTTACTGTGGTAAAAGGGGAATTGTACAAGCGAAGTATTTCGGGTGTGCTACAGAGATGTGTCACACCCGAAGAAGGAAGGATAATCCTGAAAGATGTACACGAAGGAATATGCGGGCATCATGCAAGCAGTCGAGCTATTGCGGCCAAAGTCTTCAGGGCAGGATTCTATTGGTTAACAGCAATTGAGGATGCGAAGGAAATAGTGCGCACTTGCGACGCGTGCCAAAGATTCGCCGCAAAACGTCACTCTCCGGCGGCAGAACTGATGCCAATCCCATTATCCTGGCCCTTTGCTCAATGGGGTCTCGATATGGTGGGAAAACTACACAAATCTTCGCCAGGAGGATATGAGTATATGCTCGTGGCTGTCGACAAATTTACCAAGTGGATAGAAGCAAAACCGATAAATTCACCCGACGGCGCGTCAGCAATCAAGTTTGTGAAAAGCATCGTCTTTCGATTTGGAGTTCCTCACAGCATTGTCACAGACAATGGCAGTAACTTTACGTCCAAGGAGTTCAAAGCATATTGTGCAGAAGTGGGCATCAAATTGAGTTTTGTGTCTGTCGCACACCCACAGACCAACGGTCAAGTCGAGAAAGCCAATGGCATCATCTGCAATGGTATCAAGAAGCGCCTGTTGGGACCATTGGAAAAAGCTCGGCATACTTGGCCAGAGGAGCTGCCAAGCGTGTTGTGGAGTATTCGAACAACACCAAACACGGCGACGCAGGAGACGCCGTTTTTCCTGGTCCATGGAGCCGAAGCAGTACTGCCGATAGAAATAGTACATGATTCTCCAAGAGTTACAGAATATGATGAAGAAACTTCGAGAAGAGCTTTGGAGGATGATGTCGACGCACTTGATGAGGCTCGAGATGAAGTACTGTCACGAGTCGCCAAATACCAACAGGACTTGAAAAACTACCACAGTCGACGATTGCGACCAAGATCTTTTCAAGTTGGGGACTTGGTTTTACGACTTAATCAAAAAAGTCATGAAAAACTCGAGTCACCGTGGCTTGGACCTTACATCGTCACAGAAGTAATCGAAGGAGGAGCATATAGAATCAAGGACAAGAAGACGGGGATTGCCAAGCCAAACCCTTGGAACGTGGCGCAGCTCAGGCGTTTCTATGCTTAGATGCCGAAATACAATGTACTGAAACGCCCGCGAGTTTTCAGACGCACTCTTTTCCTTTTTCGGGGCACCGAGTGGGGCCTGGAAAGGTTTTTAATGAGGCGGGCTCGCGGTGCTGCAATATAATAAAGATAGTGGAATTATATATCTTTTCGACAAGCTCGGGGGCTTCTACCCAGAAGATACATATATATATATATATATATATATATATATATATATATATATATATATATATATATATATACACACACACAATGTCGACAAATACAATCTGCAAAATATCTCGCCTTGGTATGAACTACCTCGCCAAATAAAAATACGTCGCCAAGTAACGATCAAGATAAAGCTTGGGGTTTTCGTACCCGCAAAAAATAGTGCACAAATATAATTTATCTTGCCTTGGGACAACCTCGCATTATAAACAAAAAAAGACATCGCCATCAAAACGCCCGGGGGCTTGGCATTGAAAAACAAAAATATAGTGACTTTACAATATAAGTTATGTCCACTATACACAAGATACAATCCTTGGAGCAACAAACCTTCAAGGATTACCCAGTATATTATCTATCGTCAGACGTTCATTGTTTATTGCGCGAGTGCTATGTTCAGCATAGCTGCCCTTCACGAAGAATTCGGCGTCCATCCGAAAAAGTTCATCCATCATATCTTCGGCAACAGGGGTCACAACGTCGTCATATTTGTTGAAGTTCTTCTTCCTCTTCGCCATCTTGGCCAAGCACCTTGGGACAACTTGACCCACGTCTAACTTTGGGTAGCAAATTTTGATCATGATCATAGCAAACCTTGCGCCAGCAGCCAATTGGGCCCGCACAAAGCCGTGGATCCGAGGAGCATCCCGAAATTTTTCCATTAAGGCAGGAAGAGTCTCTGGCATTTTATTGCGAGGAAACATGGTGCCGTAGACCAGAGACAATGTCCTTGTACAAAAGTCGAGATAATCGCGCACCTGAAGCGCGCGATCCTGAAATCTGACGATCTGGCGAGTCCGTTCAGGCGTGCCCCAAAAATTTGAACCATGATCATGCGCAAGCCGGAGAAGTGCATTGGATCGAGCTTCGACACGTTCATCTTCGGTAGTAGCATCCAAGAAAGAACCTATTTTTGAAAGAATCGGCGGGCAACGAGGAGACAAGCAAAAGAAAAATAAAAGCACGACAAAGATAATGAAGCACACCTGCCATATCGAAGCTAGCATATGTCAGCAGTTGAAGCATAAAATTCTCTCGAGACGTAGCTGCAGCAGCTTCAGTAACGGCGGAGTCCTTTTCAGCTATGGCACCTTGAGCTTGTTGGAGTGCAACCTTTTCCCTCTCGGAGGATTTACGAGATTGTTCCATGAGCATAAGTGAATGTTTCTTCGTGGATTGCAGCTGTTGCCGAAGTTCTTCCAAATCCTGTGCTGAATTTTTACTCGAAGAATCTTCAATAAATTCGACAGCGACAGGTGTTTTCTTCGAACGAGATGAAGGAAAAACCTCGGAAGGACCAGGAGTTGAAGTATAGTTGTCAAAAATCAACTGAAAATAAAATTGTCGACATCAATCATTCAGCAAAGATAATTTTCCATTCATTCTCAGAATATGTACATGTCTATTACAAAAGAAGGACCTCTAGACAACTATTGGAGCAACCATCGCCAAGAACACTACGACGACAGCGTCAAAAGAGAGAGAAAAACTAAAAGAAAAAGAAAAGTGGTCTACTTGACCTCCGGCTTTGAAGAACTTGGAGCAGGAGCTGGTTTATATCCAAGGGTGGCAAGGATTTTCTTCGAACTGGGCTTCGCCGCTTTAATCAGCGACTGCCATTTCTTCGTTTCGATCTCCCCTGTATTACCAACCCTCGACCAGTCGACGTGTTGCTGACTCTCTGCAATCAAGGCCATCGTACCTTCGACACCAACCTTTAGTCCCTCTTGGCGAAGTTGGAGTCCAAGGTCTTCATTGGAAGTGAAGCACTTGGCGAGATCAATAAAGACTGCGGGTTCTTCCTTTTTCTTGAAAAAATAAGGGAAAAGCCGCGACAGGCCAGCTTCAGCTTCAGCTAGGCCGTTACGAGCTTCCGTACTATGGATTTCAAGGAGAGAAAGCGCGTTAAGAAGCTCGTCATCTTCAGGATTCTCCAGCTCGTACTCTTGGTGTGTTCTCCCTGCTTAAAGCATAAAATAGAGTTACTAAAAGGAAAAAGGAGGCCAAAACACGACGCAAGAAAACAGCAAGGGTGTGAACACTTACTAACAAAACGTCGACTCTGCGACTCCAGTCGACCAAGAATTTCTTCTTCGCGAGCAGAATGCTGAGCTACATTTTCTTCCAGAGCCCTTCTTGCGTCGTCGAGTCTTTTTTGAAGATCCTCGACGGTAGAAGCTTTAGCTTCGGCTTTCATGCGTGCCGTCTCGCTTTGCTCTAACTCAGTGGCAAGAGCGTCAGCGCGTCTGTTGGCTTCCGCAAGTTTTTCTGCCAACATAAGACAGATAAGCATTGCGACACAAAATAGTGACAGGATATACTCGACAAGGAAAGATGGACAAAGAAAAAGGAGGTACCTTCAAGTTTGTCGGCGTAATCGCGGTACCCGATAAATTGGGTACCGAAACGAATAAGTTCCTTCATGAAAGGCTAAAGAAAAGATCATAAAAAGAGGATCAATATATGAAGTGGAAAAATTCGACACCATGAAAAAACGGAGGGAAGTTCCGAAAAATGAAGCCAATACAGAACAAAGAAGATAACTTACTTCTTCCATCAAAGGAGTCGAGGAACAACTAGCTAGTATGGTTGGTTCCTCGGTTGATTCTACCCTGGCTCTCTTAGGGGAAGGAGCTTGGGGGCTTACAGCTGGTGCTGGATGTTCAAGGTTTTGTTGAGGAGGTGAAGTTTCATCGCCATCAGGACGAGCTTCTGAGACAACTAAAGTATGAGACGTGCTCGTTCGAGCAGTCTCGTCAATAGGCGCATCTTCCTCTTCATCGTCACTGCAATAAATATAGCGACAAGATAAATAGCAATTTCAAAAAGCATCGACAAAGGAAAAAATACAGTGCATTAAAAAACCTACGAGCTGATAAGAGCAGCATCGTAAAGATCCAAAGTTTTCTCCCCGGCATTGGGTGCAGTCTTTTCAGCACGGGAAGTATCAGCTTTGGAGGCGCCAGAGTCGATAGTTTCATCCCTCTTCATTTTGCCTTTTGGAGAAGCAGCAGGGAGAGATGAGCGTGTCGACGAAGTAACCTCTGTTTCATTCTCTTTTTCAAGTGAAGCCGCGGATTTCTGGGAACCCCCGACTCCACTTTCAGGACGAGAAGCACCCTGGTTGTCGTCGGTGACAACAGCCCGTTCTTCGACTTCCCCACCTTCGGGAAGGGGAGGAAGAGAACATAAAACAAGATGACCCTTTGGAATATAAAAAATATCGACAAAACAGTTATATTTCGTCATCAATAAAGTGGTCGACTGGAAAAATCTGGCAAGACAACATAGTAGTCGCAAAGATTAATTACCTCAGGAAGAGGATTGGCGCTACAAAATGGCTTAACTTTGCAAGAAGATGGAACGGTGTCCTTCTTGCTAAGCTTGGAGATTCTTCGGATCAGCTTCTCCAAGTCCTTTGCAGAAAGATCTGTGGAGAGCCTCTCGACGTCTTCATCACCAGCATACATCCAAAGGGGATTTTTTCGAGCTTGCAGAGGCTACACTCTAATCCTAAGGAAGTAGGCTGTGATTTGGATACCCGATAGCTCCTTGCCACGGGTACTCTGAAGCTCACGGATGCGAGTCATCAGCGCCTCTGTCGCCAATTTCTCTTTTTCGGTAGCTTCAGCATCCCAGGAGCGGCGGCGAAGAATTTTGGTTTTTCCGTCAAAGGGGGCGATGTTGTACTCCATTGAATCAGAGCTTTCTTCGTGCACATACAGCCACCTCTTGCGCCACCCTTGGACGGAATCAGGGAATTTGACGTCGAAGTAATCGATGTCAGAGCGAACACAGATATCGACGCCGCCAATATTATAGGCGACGCCGTGGGAGCCATTACGGCGGAGGCAGAAGATGCGTTTCCACAGAGCCCAATTAGGTTGGACTCGGAGGAAGCATTCGCACAATGTGATAAAAATCGACACGTGCAAGATAGAATTGGGCGTCAGCTGGTGAAGCTGAAGCCCATAAACAAAGAGAAGACCGCGAAGAAACTCATAAATAGGAGGGGAAAGACCGCGGATGAGATGATCAACAAAACTAACCCGGTACTCCATTGGAGGAGATGGGTAGCTTTCCTCGTGGGGGAAGCGCAGTGCGTCCTTCTTCTTGGTGAACCCCAGCCTCTTCAGCAGGTTCATGTCCTGGTTGGAGATCTTGGATCTCTCCCACTCCAAATCTTCGGTGGCCATTGGGGATTGTTGGAGCGCCGGGCTGGGTGTGTCGCGACGGTGATGATTTCCACTCGAATGGAGCAGAACAGCACGAGCTTGGAGGAGCGCACAAAGCAATGAGCGCAATGGAGGATTTTTTGCCAGAGGCGCAGATAGGCGGCGTGAGCGAAAGTGATAGAGGAAGAAGATGATGGAATTAAATAGAGGTGCAGTGAATCGACGCAACCGTTGGATAGAAAAATCATGGCGCAGATGGATCACACGTGGACAAGGGGTAAAAATGGATTTTCACTGAGAAAAGAAACGACAGACGGCACAGTGCGTGCGCCAGAAAAAGTGGAGGACGTGTGTCCCCCACTTGCACGACGTGTCCATCGAATGGGGAATCTGGACCCACAAGGCAGTGAGAGGAGCAGTTTTCGCATGATTCCAATACAGAAATCGTGGCTATCATCAGTAATGACGTCACTGAGGTAAAAGAAAAACTCGACTAAGAAGCTGGGTGAAAATATCGACAACGCAAGATTATTTTGAGAGCCTTTGATCAAATACAAGTTTTTGCCCAAATGCTCGGGGGCTACTTTGGAACAATAGAAAACTTCGAATATGACAAGATAGAAATGGCGAGAGCCTATGAACAAATGCAAGCATTTGTTCATAGCCTCGGGGGCTACTCCCATCGGGAGCGCTGGTCGCGCACCCGATAGATATAAAAAAATCCCGAGAAGGATTACCAATATAGTGGCAGAGGATATTAATCTGTGGAGCCTACACCCAAGCACAAGTTCTTGGTTGTAGCCTTGGGGGCTACTCCCATCGGGAACGCTGTTCGCGTGCCCGATGAATTTCGATCAAAAGAAAGAAAAAGAAGTGAGTATATTTCGAGTTATACAGATAACTCTACATATACTCCCATCGGGAAGACAAAATAAGTCATCAAATATGACTCGATAAAATGTGCTATTCCAACAGCAGAAAAGCACTCGACAATATATTCTCAGAGCGCTAGAAGTCGCGAATAAATCTCTGAATGCCGCAAAACTTTGCGAAGGTAAGACCCCAGATCCGTTCTGAGCGGTGTGGCACCGTCTCTGACGGCGGATTGCTACTTTTTTCCGTATCAACAGATACGAACAAAAATCCTAACGGACGCGTTAGGTACCCAATAAAATATGACTGGGACTCGACAGAATGGTAAGACCTTAAGCGGCACTCGTCGAAGTTTACACCAGTATCCCAAGATCATGTCCAGGGACGTGATCTTGAAGTAGGTTTTTGCGGATTGCCACTAGAGCAGTTAACTAGTACCTGATCCCTCAGATGAACTAGCCCCAACTACCGTTATCCCTGTACAAAATATTATTTGCATATTAAAAGGTTATGTAATGAGTAAAATTGGAGATTTTCCCTGATTCTTCGATTCAAGAAAAATCTCGGGGGCTACTGACATAGGCATCCCCAATGGGCCTGCCAAAGATGGTACCCGGGATTTACTAAAGGCCCAGGACTCGAAGAATAAGAAGATTCGGAAGCCCATTTAGTATTAAGGAAAGATAGATTGTATTAGGAAACATGGAGACTTGTAATCTTACGGGTTGGGTACGAAACCCTCCCGAACTCTGTAACTTGTGTATTACGAAACCCTCGGCTCCACCCTCTATATAGGGGGGATTCGAGGGACAAAGAAAGGATCGAATCTATTGTCAACAGAACCCTAGTTTTCATAATCAGCGAGTACTTTTCGGCTGAAACCTTCGAGATCTACTTGCCCTCTACTTCCAGCAAAACCCTAGTCTACGATCTGTAGGCATTGACAAATTAATACTTTGTCACTTATTGACCATCAACACTTGGTGCTCTTTCTTTATCTCCACTTCAGTTTTCAGCATCGAGAAGAGTTCAGGTAACGTCTTGTCCATCCACTGCATGTTGTAGTTCATCACGAAGTTCTTGTAACTAGGTGGCAGTGATTGAAGAACACGATGAATCCCCAAGGCATTAGGAATCGTTATTCCCAAGTCTTGGAGTTTCTTCGCGTGCCCAGACATCTTTTGCACATGCTCGCTAACGGAGCTGCCCTCTTCCATCTTACATTTAAAGAACTTTTTAGAAGCATCATAGATTTCCATGGCCGCATGAGTTTCAGATATCATTTTGAGCTCACTTATTATATCATGAGGGTCGTGGGTCTCAAAGCATTTCTGAAGCTCTGATTCTAAACCGTAGAGGATGGCACACTGAACTGTGAAGTAATGAGTCTTCCGAGTGAGGTAAACATTTTTAGCCTCATCGGTAGTTGTTTCTGCAGGTGGGTAACCTAGCGGTGCATCGAGCACATAGAGCAGTTGTCCAGCAGTGAGGACAATCCTCAAGTTACGGAACCAGTCCGTAAAGTTGCTTCCATTGTTTTTGAGCTTTTCTTTCTCTGGGAACGAATTAAAGTTGATGGTAGGGTTCGCCATAATCTACAACATATTTGCAAAGAGTTTAGACTAAGTTCATGATAAATTGATTTTACTATTAATTCTTAAAAATAACTAGGTGAACTCCAACTCAAAACAATATCCCTCGCATTTTCTTAGTGATTACATGAACCAAATCGACTACACCAAGTCCGATCATCACGAGAGATGATGTAGCTTCAATGGAGAACATAAACATGTTCATCATATCATCTATATGATTCATGCTTAACCTTTGGTCTGCCGTGTTCCGAGGCCATGTCTGTACATGCATGTTAGGCTCGTTAAGTCAAACCTTAGTTTCCGCATGTGCAAATCTGGCTTGCACCCGTTGTATGCACACGTTTAGTCTATCACATCCGATCATCACGAGATGCTTCAAAACAATGAGTCTTAGCAACGGCGCTAACTAAGGAGGAACACTTTATTATCCTGATTTTTAGTAAGAGGGATGATCTTATAATGCTACCGTCGCGATCTAAGCAAAATAAGATGCATAAAAGGATTAACATCACATTCAATTCATAATGTGATATGATATGGCCCTTTTTTCTTTGTGCCTTTGATCTTCATCTCCAAAGCACGGACGTGATCTACATCATCAATGGGCATGATCTCCATCATCATCGGCGTGGCGTCAAGGTCAATGGCGTCGTCTTCATGGTTGCCCACCACGTGTAGCAACTATTATAACTACTTTAAAATAAAACTACTACATGAAATATAAAGACAACCATAAGGCTCATGCCGGTTGCCACAATACAATAATGATCATCTCATACATCAAATATATTCACAATCACATCATGGCCATATCACATCACCAAACCCCGCAAAAATAAGTTAGACGTCTCTAATTTGGTTTGCATATTTTACGTGGTTTAGGGTTTTCGAGTAAGATCCAATCTACCTACGAACATGAACAACAACGCTGATACAAGTGTTGTCAATTGAAAATTGTAAATTGGATCTTAACTATGGTAAGAGAAACTGACACCCGCAAAGCCACTTATGCGATACAAGTTGCATATCAAGCGTGGAGTAGTATCATGAACGCGGTCATGTAAGGTTAGCCCGGACCGCTTCATCCCACAATGCCGCAAGATGCAAAGTACACGATAAACAAGAGACAACAAAAGCATCAACGCCCACAAAACCATTGTGTTCTACTCGTGCAACCAATATATGCATAGACACGCCTCTGATACCACAGTAGGGATTCGTATCATAGAAAACAAATTTTTTCCTACCGCAAGAATGAATAACAAGCCAAGATCTAATCTAGTAGAAGGTAGCAACGAGGTGAAGATCATCATACCCTTGAAGATCGCTAAGCGTTAACGAGATAGATCTCATGGTTGATGTAGTCGATCACTTGTCGCTTGCAAATTCGCGTAGAAGATCTTGACGGTGCCACTGTCGGGTAGCACCTCTGCACTCGGTCACACGTACGGTGTTGATGACGACGTCCTTCTCCCCATTCCAGCAGGCAGCAGATGTAGTAGATCCTCCTCGGAATCCCGCCAGCACGACAGCGTAGTGACGGTGGTGGTGGAGAACTCTGGCAACGCTTCGCCATAAGCACCGCGGGAGAAATAGGAGGAGGGAGTAGCTAGGGTTTAGGAGAGGGGGCACTTGGGGCGCCGGCCTAGGCTACCCTTAGGTGGTGCGGCTGTTGTGGTGGACGGCTCCCTCCCCTCTCCCTCTCTTTAAATAGGTGGAACCCCTAGGGTTGCCCCAAAACCCCTTTGAAGTCCAACTCCAAAAACTACCATAGTGGGAAAACCTAGGTGGATTTGGATTGCTCCCTTTCCTTTTACCGTGGCCGACCAAGGTGGTCGAGTCCACGATGGACTCCACCTTCCCTCTTGGTTGGCCGGCTATGGCTCTCCACCCTCTCAACCGCCGCCGGCACCCTACCGCCGGTGATCTCCACCTTCTAGCCACCTCTTCCTTTTTCTAATCCACCCAATCTGTTCCTCTCTATCAGATCTCTCTTTCCCTTCCTTCTCATGGCGGTTCATGCGGCGATCTCTCTTGGTTTGGACTTCTCTCCTGGTCAGGGTTTTGCGAAGAGGGTTTGGAACTCTCTCAGATCCACAGTGCATCCTTCGGCGAGATCTGGACATTTCATGATGGTGGCAACCTTTGGACGTGCCTCTTTTCGTTTGGATGAAGATTCGGTTTCCCTAGCTTTAGACGCAGCTACTGGTGGGCTTTGTGATGATCTCAAGGTTTCTTCGATCAAGGATCAGGTATTCTCCTTCTCAGTTGTCTCTAAAGCAGTTGGTTTTTTGTTACTTGATCGAAGATTTTATAGTTGTCCACATTTCAAATGCTATTTTCATCATGGAGTTTTGGTGGCATATTGGATGCGTGAGTTCTCTCTTTGGGAACGTGAATGTGTGGGTGAATGGATTTTTGCTAGTCGCCATCGTTCTCCTGTAGCTTCTTCTGCTACTCGCAAGAGGCTTTGGAGGCCACGTCGTGTTATTCCTTCTCGGGAGAGATATATTTCCCCTCCTCAATCTGTTGTAGCCTCTTCCTCCGTTGAGCCTTCTGGTTCTTCCTCGTCGGAATCTTCGCCGGCGGGAACGCCTCCAGTTTGGTCGATAGGGTTCGGATCGTTTGATCCGATTTCCACGGGTCCTTCCGCTCCTGCTGCTGTTTCACCGGCGGTTATCCTGCCTTCGTCGCTGGTTCAAATTTCAGCTGTTCGGGTACATCTTATGTGCATGGGTCGGCCCATTCTTATTCTCTTGATGGGTTAGCTGATGTGGTTGAGGCCTGGGCCTGGACCTTTTGCGACTGCCAACGCTGCCTGGCTATTGGCCATATTGTGAGGGATTGCATCAGGGAGATTAGATGCAGAAAATGTTTTAATTATGGTCATAAACAGCGCAACTGCCTAAACAACGGCTATCAATCTAAACGGTGGGTTCCTATTAAGAAGGCGATTGGTGGCTGACAAAGGATTAACTTGTCAATGCCTACAGATTGTAGACTAGGGTTTTGCTAGAAGTAGAGGGCAAGTAGATCTCGAAGGTTTAGGCGAAAAGTACTCGGCGATTATGAAAACTAGGGTTATGTTGACAGTAGATTCGATCCTTTCTTTGTCCCTCGACTCCCCTTATATAGGAGGTGGAGCCGAGGGTTTCGTTTTGTACAAGTTA
This sequence comes from Lolium rigidum, assembly GCF_022539505.1. Lineage (NCBI taxonomy): Eukaryota > Viridiplantae > Streptophyta > Magnoliopsida > Poales > Poaceae > Lolium > Lolium rigidum. The sequence continues at coordinate 204,438,309 of NC_061511.1, read as the reverse complement.
CGAGTCCGGGACGGTTTCTAACTCATCCCGCAGATTACAAATAACACTTCCTATTACAACTCTAACTTTCCTTAATATATCTTGGGCTTCCGAATCTTCTTATTCTTCGGGTAGTGGGCCTTCAGTAAACCCCGGGTACTATCTTCGGCAGGCCCATTTGGGATGCCTATGTCAGTAGCCCCCGAGATTTTGCTTGAATCGTAGAGTCAAGGGAAATCTCGACTGTTTATTTTTATTCGAGAGCTTTTATTTATACTTCTTCTCATAAAATTCTATATTGTACAGGGATAATGGTAGTTGGGGCTAGTTCATCTGACGGATCAGGTACTAGTTAACTGCTCTAGTGGCAATCCGCAAAAACCTACTTCAAGATCACGTCCCTGGACATGATCTCGGGATACTGGTGCAAACTTCGACAGGTGCCGCTTAAGGTCTTACCATTCCGTCGAGTCCCAGTCAAATTTATCGAGTACCTAACGCGTCCGTTAGGATTTTTCTTCGTATCCGTTGATACGGATAAAAGTAGCAGTAGCGCAGTCTTTGGCGATGCCACGCCCAACGTAACGGATCCGGGGTCTTACCTTCGCAAATTTGCGGCATTCGAAATTGATCGCAACTTTGGCGTTCTGAGAATATATTGTCGAGTGCTTTTCGCCTTTGGAATAGCACATTTTATCGAGTCATATTTGATGACTTATTTTGTCTTCCCGATGGGAGTATATGTAGAGTTATATGTGTAACTCGAAATATACTCACTTCTATTTCTTTATTTTGATAAATTTCATCGGGCACGCGAGCAGCGTTCCCGATGGGAGTAGCCCCCGAGGCTACAGCCAAGGATTTGTGCTTGGGTGTAGGCTCCACAGATTAGTATCCGTTGCCACTATATTTATAATCTTTCTCTATAGTTTTATATTTATCGGGTGCGCGACCAGCGCTCCCGATGGGAGTAGCCCCCGAGGCTATGAACAAATGCTTGTATTTGATCATAGGCTCTCGCCATTTCTATCTTGTCATACTCGGAATTTTCTGTTTTTCCAAAGTAGCCCCCGAGCATTTGGGCAAGAACTTGTGTTTGATCAAATGCTCCCGAAATAATCTTGCATGGTCGATAAATTTTTCCGAGCTTCATAATCGAACTTTTCTTTTACCCTGATGACGTAGTTGCTGATGATAGCCACGATTTCTTGTGTTGGAAACACGCGAAAACCGCTATGTGTCACTGTCATGTGGGTCCCTTTTTCCTATCCAGTTGACACGTCGTGCAAGTGGGGGACACACGTCCTCCGCTTTTTCTGGCACCATTACTGTAACTCCTGCCAGTTCACTTCTCGGTAAAAATACCCTTTTACCCCTTGTACACGTGGTTATCATCTGCACCCTTTCTTTTGTCAATCGAACGGTTGTGACGATCTGGTACACTGCTATATAAAGCCATCGTCTTCCTCCTTGAGCACTTTCGCTCACGCCGCACCTCTGCTTCTCCGCTGCAACTGCCCCTTGCTCCCATTAGCTCTCGCGCGCAAGCACCTTTCTCCTTTCGCTGCTAGCTCCGTTGATGCCGCCGCGCGCTCGCTTGACTAGACATAGCACACCAGAATCGAAGATGACATCCACAGATCTGGGAAGTGCTGAGTGGGAGAGATCCAAGATCTCAAACCAAGACATCAACATGCTGAAGAGGATGGGATTCAGCAAGAAGGAGAACGCGCTCCAGTTCCCCAAGGAGGAGAGCTACCCAAAGCCTCCAATCAACTATCGGGTCAGTTTTGTTGACCACCTCATCCGAGGACTTTCTCCCCCAATCCACGAATTTCTTCGTGGTCTCCTGTTTGTCTACGGCCTGCAGTTGCACCATTTGATGCCCAACTCTCTTCTCCACATTTCGATTTTCATCACACTCTGTGAATGCTTTCTCGGGGTCCAACCCAATTGGGCCCTGTGGAAACGCATCTTTTGCATTCGCCGCAATAGCCACCACAACGTCGCCTATAATATTGGCGGCGTTGTTATCTGCGTTCGATCAGAAGTCGACTATTTTGATGTCAAATTTCCCGACTCCGTTCAAGGCTGGCGGAAAAAGTGGCTGTACATTCATGAGGAAAGCTCCAACCCGGCGGAAGAGAACATCGCTCCTTTTGACGGAGAAGCTAAAATCTTTCGCCGCCGCTCTTGGGATGCTGAAGCTACTGAAGCGGAGAAATTGGCGACAGAGGCGCTGATGACTCGCATTCACGAGCTACAGAACACCCGCGGGAAAGAACTGTCGGGTATTGAGATTACCGCCTATTTCCTTAGGACTAGAGTGCAGCCTCTCCAGGCTCGCAAAAACCCCTTCTGGAAATACACTGGTGAAGAAGATGCTGACAGGCTCTCGAAGGATCTTCCCTTGAAGGACTTTGAGAAACTTATCCGCAAAATCTCCTCGCTGAACAAGAAGGATTTAATTCCTACTTCTTGCCGTGTCGCGCCATTTAGTAACACCAACCCTCTCCCCGAGGTAATTTCTTTTTTTGTAGCCTAATTTGTTTCCTCGAGCTTTGTTTATTTTGTCGATTACTATTTTGTTAACACCTTTTCCTCGACACTTTTTCTTTTCTCAGGGCCACCCAGTTCTTTCTTCTCTTCCTCCTCTTCCTGAAGGTGGAGACGTGGAGGAACGTGCCGTTGTCGACGATGACAACCAAAGCACCACTCGCCCTGCCACTGAAATCGCGGGTTCTCACAAATCCGCGGCTTCTGCTGAATCAGAGGCCACTGCCTCGACACACTCTCTTCCTCATGCTTCAAAGAGGAAGAGAGACGACGTAAAAGACTCCGGCACTTCCAAAGCCGAAGAAGCTGAGCCTTCTCATAAAAAGGCAGCTTTTAACCCATATACTGATGCCCTCGTCAGCTCGTGAGTTACTCCTTGCTTTTTACTATTCCTGTTTTGATGTTTCTTGTCTCTTGCTTCTTATGCTGCCGCCATTTTATTGTAGTGACGAGGAGGAAGAGCAAGCTGTTGATGCTACTGCACGAACAAGTACGTCGCGTACTTTGATTGTGTCGGAAGCTCAACATGATGGGGATGAATCTTTTCCCCCCAACAAGACATCGTGCAACCATCGCCAGTGGAGAGCCCCCGAGCTTCTCCTTTAAAGGGAGCGAGAATGGAACCATCGAGAGATTCTATCCAATTCCCTGGTGGATCTTCGACACCTTCATTGGATGATGTAAGCCCTAAATCTTTCAATATTTCGATCATACTGAATGTTCACCGTATATATATTGGTTATATTTACTTCGTTTTCCTCCTTGATCGTTTTTCCAGCCTTTGATGAAGGAATTTATTCGCCTTGGTACCCAATTTGTCGGGTATCGTGACTACACCAAGAAGCTCGAAGGTATCCTTGTCTTGTTCTGTTGCTGCATGTATACCATGATTTTATCATAGTATTTATCTGCCGCAATTTTTTCCAGGAGATCTGGCGGAAGGCAACAAACGTGCGGACGCTCTTGCTGTTAAGTTGAAGCAAAGCGAGGAAAACCGCCAAAAAGCTGAAAAGGATGCTGCCACCGTTCAAGGTCTTCGAGAGAGGCTTCACAAAGCTGAAACTGCGTTGAGTGATAACATAACTCAGCTAGCAGCTCGAGAGGCAGACATTCTTTCCCGCTTGGAATCGCAGTGTCGGCGTTTTGTGAGTAAGTTCTCGAGTTTTTGATTTTCCTTTGATTATCTTGCGTTTCACCTGTAGTCTTTATTTTTATACATCTGTCTGATTGTTTGTAGGGCGGACGCATCAAGAATATGAGGTTGACGGCCCTGTGGGTGACGAGCTTCTCGACGCGCTGACCCTTTCCGAAATTCATGGGGATGAAGCACGTGACGGGCTTGAAAATGCTGAAGCTGGCTTGCTGAAGCTTTTTCCTTATTTCTTTCCGAAGAAAGAGACTCCCGCTACCTTTTTAGAGCTCGCAAAAACCTTCAATGAACCCGAAGATCTTGGGCTGAAACTTTGCCAAGAAGGCCTGAAAATTGGCGTCGAAGGCACCATTGCGCTGACTGCTAATAGCCAGCAAGACGTCGACTGGTCCAAGGTTGGCAACATAGGGGAGATGGAAACGAAGAAATGGCAATCTCTAATTAGAGCTGCCAAACCTTCTGCAAGACCCATCCTCTCCTTCCTTGGAGTTAAACCAGCGCCTGCTCCAAGTGCATCCAAGCCGGAGGTCAAGTAGACCATCTTGTCTTTTTTACTTCTATCTTTTGATGCTAGCGCCTTAGTCCTCCTGGCGGTGATTAGGTCTTCTAGGGATCCTTCTTTTGTAACAAATATGTATATATTATGAGAATCAATGAAAATCTATCTGTCCCAATGATTGATGTCGACGTTTTTTCTATTTTTCAGTTGATTTTTGACAACTATACGTCAATTCCTGGTCCTTCCGAAGTTTTTCCTTCGTCTCTTTCGAAGAAGTCTTCTATCCCTGTTCACCTTGTTGATGATTCTTCGAGTAAAAATCTGACAGAGGAATTGAAAGAACTTCGAGTACAACTCCAATCCGTGAAGAAGCAGTCGCTTATGCTTATGGAGCAATCTCGAGGATCTTCTCAAAGGGAAAAGATTGCACTCCAACAAGCTCAGGATGCCATGACTGAAAAGGACGCCGCTGTTGCTGAGGCTGCTGCAGCTACATCTCGAGAAAATTCTATGCTCCAGCTACTAATAGATGCTAGCTTGGATATGGCGGGTAAGTTTCATTGTCTTTGTCTTGCTTCTTCTTTTCCTATGCTGTTTGCCTCTTTATTACCCACTGATTTGTTTTAAGAAACAATAGGTGCTTTTTTGGATACTGCGACTGAAGATGAACGTGTCGAGGCTCGTTCCAATGTTCTTCTTCGACTTGCACGTGAACATGGGTCGACTTTTTGGGGCACACCTGAACGGACTCGCCAAATCGTAAGATTTCAAGATCGTGCGCTTCAGGTTCGCGAGTATCTTGACTTCTGTACAAGGACTTTGTCTCTGGTTTATGGTACCATGTTTCCTCGCAATAAGATGCCAGAGACTCTTCCTGCGTTGATGGACAAATTTCGAGATGCTCCTCGTATCCACGGCTTTGTACGAGCCCAACTGGCTGCTGGCGCAAGGTTTGCGATGATCATGATAAAAATTTGCTACCCGAAGTTAGACGTGGGGCAAGTTGTCCCAAAGTGCTTGGAGAAGATGTCGAAGAAGAAAAGAAACTTCGGCAAATATGATGACATTGTTACTCCTGTTGCCGAAGATATGATGGATGAACTTCTCCGGATGGATTCTGAATTCTTCGTGAAGGGTAACTACGCTGAGCATAGTACTCGTGCTGTAAATAACGAGCGCTTGACCATAGACAATATATTGGGAAATCCTTGAAGACGGACTTATTCCAAAATTTGTATTCTGTATAGACGATCTATATTGTAATGTCACTATATTTTTACTTTTATCGCCAAGCCCCCGGGCGTTTTGATTGCAATATTTTTTTGTTTATTATCATGCGAGGTTGTCCCAAGGCAAGATAATATACAATGTGTACTATTTTGTGCGGGTGCAAGCCCCCGAGCTTTTTGTTGATCACTATTTTGTCGATATCTCTTTTTTATTTTGGCGAGGTATTTTTATCAGGGCAAGATGCTTTCTCTTGCGTTCGTCGACACGGTCTGTATATATATATTGTATCA
>NC_061511.1:204156084-204432505 GCF_022539505.1 Lolium rigidum | reverse complement strand
GCTTAGTTATGCTCGTCCCGAGCGAGGTAAAACGATAACAAAGATAATTTCTGAAGTGACATGCCATCATAATCTTGATCATACTATTTGTAAACATATGTAATGAATGCAGCGATCAAAACAAAGGTAATGACATGAGTAAACAAGTGAATCATATAACAAAGACTTTTCATGAATAGTACTTCAAGACAAGCATCAATAAGTCTTGCAGAAGAGTTAACTCATAAAGCAATAAATCAAAGTAAAGGTGTTGAAGCAACACAAAGGAAGATTAAGTTTCAGCGGTTGCTTTCAACTTATAACATGTATATCTCATGGATATTGTCAACATAAAGTAATATAACAAGTGCAATATGCAAGTATGTAGGAATCAATGCACAGTTCACACAAGTGTTTGCTTCTTAAGGTGGAAGGAGATAGGTAAACTGACTCAACAATAAAAGTAAAAGAAAGGTCCTTCAACGAGGAAAGCATCGATTGCTGTATTTGTGCTAGAGCTTTTATTTTGAAAACATGAAACAATTTTGTCAACGGTAGTAATAAAGCATATGAGTTATGTAAGTTATATCTTACAAGTTGCAAGCCTCATGCATAGTGTACTAATAGTGCCCGCACCTCGTCCTACTTAGCTTGGACTACCGGATCTTTGCATGCCATGTTTCAACCAAGTGTCACAAAGGGGTACCTCCATGCCGCTCGTACAAAGGTCTAAGGAGAATGCTCGCATTTTGGATTTCTCGCTTTTGATTATTCTCAACTTAGACATCCATACTGGGACAACATGGACAACGAGATAATGGACTCCTCTTAAATGCATAAGCATGTAGCAATGATTATTATTCTCATATGAGATTGAGGATATATGTCCAAACTGAAACTTCCACCATGATTCATGGCTTTAGTTAGCGGCCCAATGTTCTTCTCTAACAATTTTGCATGCTCCAACCACTAAAATGATAGATCCTTCGAGACAAGACGGACATGCATAGCAACTCACATGATATTCAACAATAGTTGATGGCGTTCCCCGTAAGCATGGTTATCGCACAACAAGCAACTTAATAAAATATAAAGTGCATAAGTACATATTCAATACTACGATAGTTTTTAAGGCTATTTTGTCCCATGAGCTATATATTGCAAAGGTGAATGATGGAATTTTAAAGGTAGCACTCAAGCAATTTACTTTGGAATGGCGGAGAAATACCATGTAGTAGGTAGGTATGGTGGACAAAAATGGCATAGTAGTTGGCTCAAGGATTTTGGATGCATGAGAAGTATTCCCTCTCGATACAAGGTTTAGGCTAGCAAGGTTATTTGAAGCAAACTCAAGGATGAACAGGTGCAGCAAAACTCACATAAAGACATATTGTAAACATTATAAGACTCTACACCGTCTTCCTTGTTGTTCAAAACTCAATACTAGATATTATCTAGACCTTAGAGAGACCAAATATGCAAATCAGATTTTAGCAAGCTCTATGTATTTCTTCATTAATGGGTGCAAAGCATATGATGCAAGAGCTTAAACATGAGCACAACAATTGCCAAGTATCACATTATCCAAGAAATTTTAGAATTACTACATGCAGCATTTTCCAATTCCAACCATATAACAATTTAACGAAGAAGAAACTTCGCCTTGAACATTATGAATAAAGCCTAAGGACACATGTGTCCATATGCAACAGCGGAGCGTGTCTCTCTCCCACAAAGTGAATGCTAGGATCCATCTTATTCAAACGAAAACAAAAACAAAAACAAACCGACGCTCCAAGTAAAGAACATAAGATGTGACTGAATAAAAATATAGTTTCAGGGGAGGAACCTGATGATGTTGTCGATGAAGAAGGGGATGCCTTGGGCATCCCCAAGCTTAGACGCTTGAGTCTTCTTAAAATATGCAGGGGTGAACCACGGGGGCATCCCCAAGCTTAGAGCTTTCACTCCTCTTGATCATAGTATATCATTCTCCTCTCTTGACCCTTGAAAACTTCCTTCACACCAAACTTCAAGCAAACTCATTAGAGGGTTAGTGCACATTTAATAATTCACACATTCAGAGGTGACACAATCATTCTTTACACTTCTGGACATTGCATAAAGCTACTGGATATTAATGGATCAAAGAAATAAATCCAACATAGCAAAAGAGGCAATGCGAAATAAAAGGCAGAATCTGTCAAAAACAGAACAGTCCGTAAAGACGAATTTAAAGCTGGCACCAGACTTGCTCAAATGGAAAAACTCAAAACTAATGAAAGTTGCGTACATATCTGAGGATCACGCTCGTAAATTGGCAGATTTTTTCGAATTTTCTACAGAGAACTGTGCCCAGATTCGTGACAGACAGCAATGCTGTTTCTACGCAGCGATCCCAAATATAACATCAACTTTGACATAGAAACTTTACTTGGCACAAAAACATGATAAGGAGAGGTTGCTACAGTAGTAAACAACTTCCAAGACTCAACAAAACAAAAAATTGCTGTAGTAAAAACATGGGTTGTCTCCCATAAGCGCTTTTCTTTAACGCCTTTCAGCTAGGCGCAGAAAGTGCAAATCAAGTAACATCGAGAGTAGAAGCATCAACATTCTTTTTCATGCAAACACAACTTGTTGCAGAGGGTACTTTAGGTGTTCCATTATCTAAATTCTCTATGGTGGTGCTAGGGGTTTTAGAAATTTTAGGCCTATAATAATTCTTTTGTTTAGGCACTTTAGAGGCGTACATGAATTTTTGCTCTTTACCCACATAAGCTTTCTCATTATACTTAAGAGAAGAAAAGGTTGAACCCAAGGTTCCCATAGCTTTTTCAAGTTCATGAATCCTAATTGTTTGATTATCATGGACAACACAAGTTCCTAGGACACTAATTCTTTCATCAATTCCTCCTAGGGATTTATCAAGTTCATCAGTTTTATCCAATAACATTTCCAATTTAGTTTCAATACTTGGAAAAATTTTCTCTATGGTTTCCAATTTTTTCATAACATCCTCAAGAGAGATTTCAATTTTAACTTCATTAACAGGTGGTATTCCAACTAGACTCTCAATGATGCAACTAGCTTCTAAAGCGGGAGTACCTAGGAAATTACCTCCCGAAAGAGTATCAAGAACATATCTATTCCAACTAGATAAACCAACATAAAAGTTCCTAAGAAGGATAGTGGTGGAGTGTTTCTTAATGCACCTATGATGAGCATTACTAATTCTATACCAAGCATCTTTAAAACTTTCTCCACCTTGTTGCTTAAAAGAACGAACTTCAACTTCAGGATTACTCATGATAACAGCAATAAAGTAAACTAGGCAAATAAAGTAAAGACAAGTAACTAATTTTTTTGTGTTTTTGATATAGAGAGCAGGACAGTAAATAAAGTAAAACTAGCAACTAATTTTTTTGTATTTTGATTTAGTGCAGCAAACAAAATAGTAAATAAAATAAAGCAAGACAAAAACAAAGTAAAGAGATTGAGAAGTGGAGACTCCCCTTGCAGCGTGTCTTGATCTCCCCGGCAACGGCGCCGAAAAAGAGCTTGATGGCGTGTAACTCACACGTTCGTTGGAAACCCCAAGAGGAAGGTATGATGCGCACGAGTAGCAAGTTTTCCCTCGAAAGAAACCAAGGTTTAATCGAACCAGTAGGAGCCAAGAAGCACGTTGAAGGTTGATGGTGGCGAAATGTGATGCGGCGCAACAACAGGGATTCCGGCGCCAACGTGGAACCTGCACAACACAACCCAAGTACTTTGTCCCAACGAAACAGTGAGGTTGTCAATCTCACCGGCTTGCTGTAACAAAGGATTAAGCGTATCGAGTGGAAGATGTTTGCAAAGAAAACAGTAAACAAGTATTGCAGTAGATTGTATGCTATGTAAAGAATAGGACCGGGGTCCACAGTTCACTAGAGGTGTCTCTCCCATAAGATAAAAGCATGTTGGGTGAACAAATTACAGTCGGGCAATTGACAAATAGAGAAAGGCATAACAATGCATATACATGATATGATAAATATAGTGAGATTTAATTGGGCATTACGACAAAGTACATAGACCGCCATCCAACCGCATCTATGCCTAAAAAGTCCACCTTCGAGGTTATCATCCGAACCCCATTCAGTATTAAGTTGCTAAGCAACAGACAATTGCATTAAGTATGGTGCGTAATGTAATCGACAACTACATCCTTAGACATAGAATCAATGTTTTATCCCTAGTGGCAACAGCACATCACAACCTTAGAACTTTCTGTCACTGTCCCAGGTGTCAATGAAGGCATGAACCCACTATCGAGCATAAATACTCCCTCTTGGAGTTAAGAGTAAAAACTTGGCCAGAGCCTCTACTAATAACGGAGAGCATGCAAGATCATAAACAACACATAAACAATAGATTGATAATCACCATAATCATAGTATTCTCTATCCATCGGATCCCGACAAACACAACATATAGTATTACAGATAGATGATCTTGATCATGTTAGGCAGCTCACAAGATCCAACAATGAAGCACAACAAGGAGAAGACGACCATCTAGCTACTGCTATGGACCCATGGTCCAGGGGTGAACTACTCACTCATCACTCCGGAGGCGATCATGGCGATGAAGAGTCCTCCGGGAGATGAATCCCTCTCCGGCAGGGTGCCGGAGGCGATCTCCCGAATCCCCCGAGATGGGATTCGCGGCGGCGGCGTCTCCGGAAGGTTTTCCGTATCGTGGCTCTCGGTGCTGGGGGTTTCGCGACGGAGGCTTTAGAGTAGGCGGAAGGGCAACGCGGGGGCCACACGAGGGCCCCACACCCTAGGTCGGCGCGGCCGGGGCCCGGGCCGCGCCGCCCTATGGTGTCGGCGCCTCGTGGCCCCACTTCCTTCCCTCTTCGGTCTTCTCGGAAGCTCCGTGCAAAAATAGGACCCCGGGCGAAGATTTCGTCCAATTCCGAGAATATTTCCTTACTAGGATTTCTGAAACCAAAAACAGCGAGAAAACAAGAATCGGCTCTTCGGCATCTTGTTAATAGGTTAGTTCCAGAAAATGCATAAATATGACATATAATGTGCATAAAACATGTAGGTATCATCAATAAAGTAGCATGGAACATAAGAAATTATCGATACGTTGGAGACGTATCAGTGGGTCCTGAATGCCGTCTTGGCGATGTCCTCCAGGTTCATGCGCACCTGATGATAGCCTGAGCGGAGGTCGAGCTTGGTGAAGAACCGCGCGCCGTGGAGCTCGTCAAACAACTCGTCGACCACCGGAATCGGGAACTTGTCCTTGAGCGTGAGGGCGTTGAGGGCGCGGTAGTCGATGCAGAAGCGCCACGTGCCATCCGACTTCCGCACCAACAGCACCGGCGCGGAGAACGGGGACGTGGAGATCCTGATGATGCCCGCCGCCAACATGAGCGCGCACTGGCGCTCCAGCTCGTCCTTCTGCAGCTAAGGGTAGCGGTATGGGCGCACCGCCACTGGCGCCGACCCTGGGAGTAGGTGGATGCGATGGTCACACGCTCGTGGGGGCGGCAGGCCCTGCGGCTCCTCGAAGATATCGCCGTGCTGCTGCAAAAGGTGCGTCAGGAGGGGGTGCTCGGCGTCGTCGGCCCCGGCGAGGAGCTGCAGCTGCGGTGCGGGGGAGGTGCCCCCGAGGCCCTCCCAGCGAATGTGGCGGCCCTGGTGCCAAAAGGTCATCGTCAGGGCGTCGAAGTCCCAAAGGATGGGACCAAGCGTCCGCAGAAAGTCGACGCCAAGGATGAAGTCGAAGCAGCCCAAGTCGATGCCGGCGCACGTGATGACGAAGTGCTCATCGCCGATGGTGAGGGGAACGTGTTGGACCACCCCATGGCAGCGGAGGCGGTCACCGTTGGCCACGGTCACGCGGAGGGTATCCCCACCTGTTGGCTGTAGCGCGAGGCGGCGCATAGTGGCGGCGGGGAGAAAGTTGTGCGTAGACCCCGTGTCCAGTAGCGCCACCAGAGGCTCGCCCTGGATAGTGACCGGAAGCAGCATCGTCCGCTCATGGCGTATACCGGCGAGCGCGTGTAGAGACACGACAAAGGCCGTGGCAGCCGCGTCGGTCGGCCCGGCCGTCTCGGGTGCCGCGGCAACCGGCTCGGTCGGCGGGTCGCCCTCCTCCACGTCGACTGTCTCCAGGTAGAAGAGGCGAGGGCACACGTGGCCGGGCGTGTAGATGTCGTCACAATTGAAGCAGAGTCCCAGGCGGCGGCGTTCAAGCTGCTCTGTCGGGGTGAGGCGGCGAAACGGGCGTGTAGCCGCGGGGGCGGACCCGGTCGGTCCCGGTGGGGCGGGGCGGGCGGCAGCCGCGGCCGTAGGAGGGGGGCGGGCGGTGCGGGTGCCGCGGGCCAGGGGCGCCTGCTGAACCGCCTGGGCGCGGCGCTCATAAGCGCGCGCGTAGTGCATCGCCGTCTGAAGGTCCTGCGGGGCCTGTAGCTCGACATCCACGCGTATGTGGTCCGGGAGGCCGCCAATGAAGAGCTCGGCGCGCTGTTGGCCCGTGACGCCGGGCGCATGGCATGCGAGGGCCTGGAAGCGGTCGGCGAAGTCCTGTACCGTGGTGGTGAACGCCAAACGCCCAAGCTCCGCCAAGCGGCTGCCGCGGATTGGAGGCCCGAAGCGGAGCAGGCAGAGCTCACGGAACCGGTCCCATGGAGGCATGCCACCCTCGTCCTGCTCCAGGGAGTAGTACCACGTCTGGGCGGCGCCGCGGAGGTGGTACGAGGCGAGCCACGTCCGGTCTGAAGCCAGGGTACGCTGTCCCCGGAAAAACTTCTCGCACTGGCCAGTTGAGGGGGTCCTCGACGCCGTCATACGTGGAGAATTCCAGCTTGGCGTAGCGGGGAGGAGCGAGGCCGGTGGCGCCCTGGGCGGGGTACTTCGCGCGACCCGCGGAAGGCTCGGCGAAGCGTGCGTGCGTCGGGTCCGGGAAGGACGGGCGCGGAGGGTCCCCGGCGGTGGTGTAGACGGGGGAAGGCGCCGGTGCGGCCGAGTAGACGGGCGGGGGCTCCGACGCGGTCACCCACGCCGGCAGTCGGGAGGGTGACGGCGGAAACTGGACCCGATGGATGGGCACGCCCTGGGGCGGCGAGGCGGGGCCCACGCTGGGGGCCGAGTAGGCGGCGAGGGCCGGCGGCAGGGACGGCGTGGCCAGCCCCTGCGTACCGATGAGGTACAGGCGGATGCCCTGGACGGCGGTGGCGAGGTCGCGGATGTCCGTCGAGAGCTCTTGTGGCGAGAGAAGGGGGCGGCGCCGGCGACATCTGCCAGGGGCGCCGCGACGCCCGTGGAGGGCGGCGGCAGGGGCGCGGCGGCGGAGGTGGCCGGCGGCATCACGGAGACGGCGGCGGTGGTGGTGGTGGTCTGGCTCGAAGACATGATCGTAGAGGTCTCTGATACCAAATTGGTAGAAACTAGGGTTCTACCGGGACGTGGCCTTAGATTGTAGGGGTGGAAGTGCTGCGAGCGAGAGGGAGAGAGGCGGCGCCGGCGGCAGGGCGCCGTCGCGGGCGCGTGAGACGGCGGCGGCTAGGGCTTGGGCGGCGCGAGCGGAGAAGGCCGACTCCTCTGGGAGTCGGCAATAATGATATTGATTATTGCTTGATCGATATAGTCTATTACAACTTGTATTTATAAGAGAATCACGAAACCCTAATCTGCTAACTTGGGCTAAGCCCCTAACTTAGGCCTGGCCGGTTGGGCCAGTGGGCCCCCTCCGGCGGTAGACCAGGCCGGTCATAACAGTACCTCAATATATAAATCCCCCGTTTCATAACTCACAAGGTGATGCAGATCTTGCTACTTGGTAGCATGGATTAAAATCCTCTTTTTACTTAGGCAAAGGACAGCATTCTGGTTATATATCTGTAACAAATCGTGGGAAGTATGTTTTTCACTTTGAAGAACTTTGAAGTTCATATATGCCAACATGGTGCAAGGTATTAGTATAAACTGCACATAAAGATGAGACGAAAAAATTTACTCGTTAAATTTCAAAATGGAAGAGCCTATGGATAATATATGAACTTAAATAACATGGGAATACACACATATAAGCAATAGTAAGAAAGAATAGCAGGTGCTATATTTACCAAGTAGTATGAACTATGAAGGTTACAATGTATTTTAATTAACAATTCACTTTCATCATTGATACTGTACAACACTTTGGTCAAACCACTGGCTGCTAATGAGGTTCCCCATAATGGCTAGTCTGCTTCATGAACTAAACAATGTAGTTTTTCTAAAGGAAAATAATAGAGCCAATAATAATCTTAAAATTATGCCAAAAGTTCTGAGTGTACTTAGTAAGCACACCATCTATGATGCAAAGTTTGCAGGATTGTGCTTTCAGGATGGAGATCAACCCATGATCCCCAAAGATTATGGTATAACTTCTCAGGCAATCAGAAATTTTACCAAGAGTGGAATCCTTCAAAACTACATGCTTTCCCATTGCCCATTGAATTATTATCCATATAGAAGTAGAAAGTATAAGCGTTGATCAATCAACGTGGCAAGAACATCAGTACCACTAAAGAACTCAGATCTGCCATTATGGGCCACCAAAGTGTTAAACAAGCGACATTGGGATTTGATGGGAAGAGCAACTAACAATGTAAACCAAAGAATCACACATAGCACGAATAGGATTGAAGCATTCAAGTCCAAGAGCTTCACTTGACCACCTTAATGATATGCACAAAATCGGCCAATGGTCAAATACCAACTATGCTATAAATTCCTAACCTATAGTATCAAACACACTTCAACTCATAAGCCAAAAGAGTAGACAATCCACAACCTACTGCAAAAAGAACATGAATAACATCACCTTTATTGAATCCTCTGGCAATGCATAATTCTTTCTAGCACATAGGTAAGAGTTTTTTTTTGACAAAACACACTACTAATGCTTACCACTCTATTAGCTTCGATGCTTGCATCGGAGAGCAGTGTATCCCCAGCTGGCCGATGATCTTGCTTGATATATATTCATCATTTCCTCTCTCTTGTACATGAACCTAGTAATCTGATGACATCTAGAACAATAGAATATGACCAAGTCTGAAGAACTTGATTTTAAATCGAGAATATGTATATTTTCTCAAGAAATCCACTACCATAGCAAACAAAAGCATGCTAGTATGTTAAACCTCCGAAATTCCAACAATCACGCATATGTGGCAGGCAAATATCAATATTTTTTACTCCAATTTGTCCCATGAAGACAGACATTACCCCATACCAATCTGTTAAAGAGTTATATGCAACACTATGCACCTTTTTCGATAAAGGGAATATATTAATATCAAAGGATACCAATTACACCCAGCATCTGCAACAACGCAATGCCCTAAAACATTACGGATGCACACAACTAAAAAAGAGAAAAATAAAACTAAGAAATAAAAGTCTCACTACAGTATTTTACATCCAAGTTCTCCATAATATGCCTTGGGGATTTAAATATTCCAATCTTGAGTTGAAGAAGTAAGAACTATGGTTAATTAATTTTGAGAAATACCCATTTAAATGGACATGGCGCCACAAAGGAAGCAAGTGTTCCGAATAACGAAACATATTTACAGGATTTTCCTTTGAGTCATATAAAGAGAAAAAATGAAAGAAACAACACCGAACTGCTAATTGCGATATATTTACATACCAAAACATGTAATTAGTAAACTTGCGGTTGTACCAGTACTATGTATTGGTGTGCCTGCTTTGGCACTCCTTGCTTGGCCTGCCAGGCCAGCCAGTCTAGTTTTTTCCTCTTTTAGTATGCATCCTTGATGCCTTGACTACACCGCAGTAGTCATATGTCCCATGTGGCTTTCGATGCATGTACGCTCTGTTCCAGCTGAGAATAGAGAGACCACCCGGCTAGTCTAATCTTCTCCTATAAGGGAGAGCTCAAAGGGTGTTTGAACGGGAGTAATTCAAAGAAAAAATTGCGCAGGGCTGCCGTGGCATCTCCGCTGGACGGTTGATGGTTCAGATATTTGTAGCCATTAACAGAATGATATCCAATGTAGGGCACTGTAACTATACTTCAATTAGAATGAAGTTTCAATTAGAATGAAGTGACGATGGACGTATCTGGTAGGTGCAAACACATAGTTAACACAGAAACACAAATTTTTTTGAGGCAATCAGAAAACAAAAATATATCGGAACAGAGCAAGCACCTACACAACAGAAACTATGCTACCAATAGTGAATCGATGGATCATTCGTGCCAATGGACCGCACCTCGCTAGGTCCAACGGTGTTGCCAACTAAGAAAAAATGCACATCCAAAGCAAATCAATCTAAATACATATACCCTCAAAGGCAGATGCCCTCAACGGTCTCGCTGCTAGCCCAGGTTACACTATAGAGAAATGCATCTCAAAAGAAGTGATCAAGAAATATGTACCATCACTAAGAAGTGTCTTAGCTACAGGTGGTTTCTTCGTGTCGTTGGCCGACCTCAGAAAAAAGAAAACTTGCTAGTACATGTACAAATTTGCTGGTACATGTACAAAATTTGTTAGCACAAGATCACTAACGGTGCAAAGATTAAAAATATTTATGAACTCTTTTGAGGCATTCCACCTGCATTAAAATTTAAAATATATCATATATAATCAATCTATTTATCTTGACGTGATCAAAGGGCGAAAACATTATCTACAATATCTATCTATTTATCCTGACATCATCAAAGGGTGGGATTACCAGCTAGCTAGTTCTATCTAAATTCAGTTTCCGGAAGATCAAGTAATGTATATACATAACACAATAGTGAGTTAACATTTAATGAATTGTTAAAAAGCATAACGGGACTTGAAAGTTATAGTATATGCACTACACATAAGTATACCAAGAAGAAACATGACAAAAAAAAGAGACAATTGAATACCCTATGGCCGGCCATGCACACGCCAATAAAAGACGCCGCTTCACTGTCGCAATCATCCCGTATTTGCATGATTGCCAGTTACTACTCTGTCACCACCAAATAAATATTGCACTGAAAAATGTCTGATTTTGTCTTTTCTATTATGTTGCCTGAATTTTATACATTAATTTTAATTTCACTTGGAAAGGTAATAAATTAGCATGGAGATTGGACACCCCAAAGAACAGAGTAACATAATAGGTATTTTTCAGAGAACAACTCAGAAAACTACACAGTTTAAGTTAATAGATGATCAGAGACATCAAACACCACCAAGAATTGAGAGCAACAGGAGCCCCTGTTTAGAAAAAAGGTTTTCAATGATATGTTGGGAAAACCATTTTCCTTGAGCAACAGGAGCCTTGTTCAACTATCATCTATCGTTAAGGCATTGAGCAAGCACTGCTAGATTTTTTTACTTCGTGGTAAGTAAGCTTACCTCAGAAGCCTACCAGTGCTACAGCATTGGCTACCTTCGCTCGATCCATTTACCGCTCATAGGCTCACAGCCTGGGTACCAGCAGCAGAGTAGCCGACAGACCCGCCTGTAGCTGATTCTGTGTACTCGGCGGTTGGGGGTGCGGACGCGGTAGCGGAGCTTCGCCCAGGAGAAGCAGAGGCGGCGGACCCGGCCGTATTACCATCGGCGCATGCGGCTCAACTCGCAAATGAAGCTGGCCGCCAGACCGCTTGCTACCATCGTTGCGTCACGGACAGCGCCTTCAGACGCCCCTTGGTCATAAAAAATCTCAGGCCATGTACTCCCGACCTGACCTGAACGAAGACGGCTCCGCTCCATTTGTGCACTCTGCCGCACCAGGATGCCCACCCTTCGCTGCCTCCCTGAATCGATCCGGCGGCACTGCTTCTCCTGCGGCGTAGCTGCTAATGGGCCACTCACCGCTGGAGGTCGACATGGGATGGAGTGGCATGATCTCGAGGTCAAGTACAACTGAGGCGGCGCTGCAACACGCCATCCGGGATCCACACCAATCCAGACTACTACTCCTCTCTCCTCGGCTGAATCCCGATCTGATCTCTGGCCGCCGCCGTCCGCAGAGATATCGACTTGGCATCCTAGGAACCGCTCCACGAGCTTGTCCCTACCGGACCAGTGCAGATTGATATCGAAGCAACTGAAGCTCGAGTGCTCGACAATCACTCCCCATCTCACCCCTGGCTCGGCCTCAGCTCCCATGCTCATCTTCGGAGTGCGCCCTCCAGCGAGTGGTCCTCGCCCTGTCTCATGAAAACATATCATACAATTATAGAAAATGTTACTTTCAAAAAAAAAAAAGATATTCGTCAACATGAAAATATTGTTGCAAGCACGCCTCCAATGACATGTACGTGCATCACCTCGTTGTCAGCCATTCCCTCCTATTTCTTTTTGTTTGTTCCTCTCCTCCATCATGACCCTGTTAGATGTCGGGTTTCTCTGTCATTAGCATGGAGACTGAAATAAAATCGTTGGAAATAAATCGAGATGTACTTGCGAAGAGAGAGAACTTATACCTCCTAACAATAAGGATAATATCAAGACTAACAAATCCTCCATTATTAATCAATACTGAATCCCATAGTCCCGCAACTGGTTTCCCTGATTGTTAGTTTCAATTTTGCCAAAATTAATGATTTACATATGGAGAAAAAATAGCATTAATGGCTGATAGCAGAACTCACACATGTCACATGTGGTCGTGTACGTACCAGGAGTGAGGCTTCATCAGGCTATTAATGGCGCACATGCATGCATGACCACTGCGTTGCACATTTGCATGGCATCATAGAAGTGAATCCATGATCGATGGTATATATAGTTGCTAATCAAATACAGTTTAGCGGATGCATTAAAAAAGATATATATGTTGATTTCATTCGATCCATGAAAAAAATCATATAACCTAAATTTTTTATCTCCACCTGCGTGCAAACATCCTTGATTAGCCCCTACTGCATCAATGAGTCCAGACAGAAAACGTCATGTACTTGGCTCGCCGGCAGGTTCCGGGCGATCGGCAAGAATAGACATACCGCTGATATCCTTCGTGTATTTGCTATACTATGGGCAGAGCCCCTCGGTGTATTGACTTCATCATCTCAATCTCATTACTTGAATCCATTGACATGTCGCTGCGATGGGTATTTTATACATAGATCCTCAAAAATCAATACATACACTACGGGAAAACAAAACGTTGCCGTGCGACAAATCGCACGGCAAAGGGGCCTATATGCCCGGCAAAGTCTTTGCCGTGCGTGGACGCACGGCAACGAGCGCTCGGCAACGATACCGACGGCAACGAGGTCATTGCCGTGCGCTTCGGGTAGTCTGCACGGCAACGTCTTTGCCGTGCGTCCTGAGCTTTGCCGTGAGCCCACGCGTTTGCCGTGCGGCAAAACGTTGCCGTGCGTCGACGACGCTGCCGTGCGATGAATCACTGCCGTGCGCCCAGTCTCTGCCGTGCGCCTAGTCTCTGTCGTGCCAACTTCTTTGTCGTGCGCTCTCGCCCTTCCCAGCACGGCAAAGCCTCCTCCACCCACACCCAGGGCATCCCAGGAGCACAGGCTTGCGCCACGTGGCGCCTTTGCCGTGTGTATGCACATGGCAAAGTGACCAAAAGTCCTTTGCCGTGTGCCTACGCACGGCAAAGGCCCCTGTTTTTTTCATTTTTTGCTGCTTTTCATTAATCCCTGCATTTCAAAATTGCATTTCACATATATATAACATATACAACATATATATTCACCATAGCATCACCAAACACATCAACAACAGCACAAATACATCGAGCACACATAGTTCATGCATAACAAGTGCAATGTCCATTATTACAATCCATAACAAGTGCGAACAATCCATAACAAGTGCGAACAATGCATTACAACGACGACGAGTGCACGAAGACCATGCCATCAACCTTGTCCTCCTCCGCTTCCGCCGGCCTCATCGTCATTGCCTTGTGACATATAATCTATAAGCATGTTGATGGAATGAACATTTGCATTTGCATATTGAACACTTGAACAAGTAGCGGGTTGGGCACAAGAGGACTCACCGCGGTTCATGCTCCGGATGATGTTCATGTTGTTGATGGTGACAGGTGTCCCCGGGGTCTGAGTGGGCGGTGGCGGCATCCACGGCATGGAGTAAGGTGGAGGAGCAGCAATACTCCCCGGTGGAGTAGACAGAACCGTCTGGCTCATCAGCCAGCTCATCTGTGCCTGCTGCCGCTGCATCATCTCGCTCGCTGCCGTTGCATCCGCCGCATCATCCGTATCCGCCGCTGCCGGTACTCCGCATCTGCCGCTCCATGTGCGCCCTTTGCTCCTCGGGCCGCCTGCTCCTTCGCTGCCATCTCCTCCTACGTTGTGTTGCCGCGATGTCATTAACATTTCAATGGAAATCATGTAAAGGAAATGTAGAGGCTCGAGGAAGAACATACCCGTAACCGCTCGACAGCTAGATCCGAAGCCCGTGGCCGGGGCTCTACCTCAGGCTGGCCGCTCTTATGACCACGACGGATCTGGCGGAGAGAGGGAACCTTCGCTGGGTCGACGCACCCGTCACCAAACCATAGGCGGCCATGCTTCAAGCCTTCTCCCGCAAGCACCGCGACCTCAGGGTCAAAGTCCTCGGCCTCTGGGTTGGCCTCCTCGCCGTACTTCTGCTTGAACTTGGAGACATACGACGTGCACTGGGTCTCGCATTGCGGGTTAACCCACACGGACCCCGTCTCAGGATCAGGCGTCTTCCTTTGCTTCATCTTCTTTAGCACGGCAAAGACGTTAGGCTTCACTCCTGTCCTAAGTTCCTGCAAAAGAGAACATGTAATCAAGTGAAGTGGCACACCCTTGCGGAGTTAACAAATATATAACATGAATTCAAAGAATGAAGGAACCATTAATTTGCTCACCTCGTTCTGCAGGTGAAGAGAGAGGGGATGCTGCCTTGGATATGCGATCCACCTCGCATCTCTGCCCGCTTCTTCTTGCCCTCCTCGTGCTTCTTGAGGTACTGGGGGCATGTCCACCACATGACCATCGCAAGAAATCACCTATCGTCGTTGCCGACGTACTGAGGAGGGTTCTACATGCACAAGATAAACCCATTATGGTAAAATAAACTACATGGCGATAAAGCAAATCAATAACACATAAATGCAAATACCTGCATGTACTGCCACGGCTGCATGAGCGTGTCGCGAGCGTCCTCCTTAGTCATGTGGACGAAGCGGTCGGCGTGCCAGTCGCGGACGCATTGAACACGTGCCTCGTAGTGCATGCCAGTCACCCTCTTCCTTGCAAGCTGGTGTAGGACATCATCGCACGCAGTCTCCTTGCCCTCGGCCCTCTTGAAGTATTTCGCAACCATGCACATAGGTAAAACAAGGGGCATTAGTGCAATTATTGTGAACCAAGGAGAGTGTATGAATGGTAAGAAGTCAAAAGTCACGTACCCTGAATTTGGCAACAACCAAACCGCCGCGGTGCCGCGGCCCATAGGATCTTCCGCGAGGCCGTAGTGCGCCCACCTCCAAGCTACGTCGCAGCCACCCGTAGGGAAATTGACTATCCCGGGGAAATACCATCTAAGTAGGCCCCCAAGGATGTTCGAGTACCCACGTGGCGGTCTCGCGACGGGTCTTCATACTTGAACGAGCTGCACCATGAAACGACAACATCAATATGTATGTGATAATAATTTTGATAATGACAAAATTGCGATAACGAAATGCCAAAAATTAACATGTACCTCCTTCCATAGGGCACTAGAACAACGTGCCTGTAGCGCCAGGCCTTCAGCGCGGGGAGCTGTGTTATCCCACGCCGATATGGCTTCCTATCATGTGGCCTCAGCCTCTCCACAGCTGGAACGTACTGGTAATCCGCCGGCTCTACCCAATCTAGGCTTTGATCAGGATCGAACACTAAGTTCCCCAACCCCTCATCCTCCGAGAGGTCCTCCTCGTCCCCCTCCTCCTCCTGGTCCTCCCCACCCACCTCCTCCTCCTGGTCCTCCCCACCCCCTCCTCCTCCTGGTCCTCCCCACCCCCGTGGTGCTCCTGGTCCTCCTCCTCGTCATCATCATCGACTGCGGGAGGGGGGCTAGGACTAGGAGTGAGTACCCGCGTCGCATTCTTCCTACGCGGTCGCGCTGTGGTAGCGACAGGAGGGGGGCTAGGAGGGGGGCTAGTAGGTCGGCCCCGCCTCGAAGTCCCTACACCTACCAAGTCCTTGAGCTTCTTTTTAAGACCGCCACCCTTTTTTTTGGCGGCATGCTTCAATCACCTGCAGAACCATGCATCATAAACCCTAACCCTAACCCTATACCCTAAACCTATACCTAACCATAAATACTTACCTTTAACCTAAACCCTAGCCCTACCCCCTAAACCCTAGCCCTAACCCTACACCAAACCCTAACCAGAGATCGAGCACACCCTCGATCGTGTGATAATGGCTCTAGCTGCGGGTATATGTGCCAAAGGGTCCCAATCTTGGTTCTCCATGTGTATATGTCCTAAACAAACCTAAAAGAATGAAAAGTTACATTGGTGCACCCTCTCGCGGAGAAATCTAGGGGGTAGACCCGCCGGGGCACACGTTCCGCTGTTTTGGGGGGAGGAGGGGGAGAACGACCGCCGGAGCACCGGAACCCCACCAAACCTTGCATGTGGACCTATGATATGTGTCAAAGTGTGGTGCAATGTCTAATGGTGCAGAAGTAGCTCCCCTAAAACCTAAACCCTAGCCCTAACCCTACACCAAACCCTAACCAGTAGATCGATGATGCGCGTAGATGTACACGTCCGTTGGGAACCCCAAGAGGAAGGTATGATGCGCACAGTGGCAAGTTTTCCCTCAGAAAGAAACCAAGGTTGATCGAACCAGGAGGAGCCAAGAAGCACGTTGAAGGTTGATGGTGGCGAAATGTGATGCGGCGCAACAACAGGGATTCCGGCGCCGCCGTGGAATCCGCACAACAAAACCAAAGTACTTTGCCCCAACGAAACAAGTGAGGTTGTCAATCTCACCGGCTTGCTGTAACAAAGGATTAAGCGTATCGAGTGGAAGATGATTGTTTGCAAGAAAACAAGTAAAACACAATTGCAGTAGATTGTATGCTATGTAAAGAATAGGACCGGGGTCCACAGTTCACTAGAGGTGTCTCTCCCATAAGATGAAAGCATGTTGGGTGAACAAATTACAGTCGGGCAATTGACAAATAGAGAAAGGCATAAAAATGCATATACATGATATGATAAATATAGTGAGATTTAATTGGGCATTACGACAAAGTACATAGACCGCCATCCAACTGCATCTATGCCTAAAAAGTCCACCTTCAGAGTTATCATCCGAACCCCATTCAGTATTAAGTTGCTAAGCAACGGACAATTGCATTAAGTATGGTGCGTAATGTAATCGACAACTACATCCTTAGACATAGCATCAATGTTTTATCCCTAGTGGCAACAAGACATCACAACCTTAGAACCTATCGTCACGATCCCAGGTGTCAATGAAGGCATGAACCCACTATCGAGCATAAATACTCCCTCTTGGAGTTAAGAGCAAAAACTTGGCCAGAGCCTCTACTAATAACGGAGAGCATGCAAGATCATAAACAACACATAAACAATAGATTGATAATCACCATAACATAGTATTCTCTATCCATCGGATCCCGACAAACACAACATATAGTATTACAGATAGATGATCTTGATCATGTTAGGCAGCTCACAAGATCCAACAATGAAGCACAACAAGGAGAAGACGACCATCTAGCTACTGCTATGGACCCATGGTCCAGGGGTGAACTACTCACTCATCACTCCGGAGGCGATCATGGCGATGAAGAGTCCTCCGGGAGATGAATCCCCTCTCCGGCAGAGTGCCGGAGGCGATCTCCTGAATCCCCCGAGATGGGATTCGCGGCGGCGTCTCTGGAAGGTTTCCGTATCGTGGCTCTCGGTACTGGGGTTTTCGCGACGGAGGCTTTAAGTAGGCGAAAGGGTAGGTCAAGAGGCGGCGCGAGGGGCCCACACCACAGGCCGGCACGGCCAGGGCTTGGGCCGCGCCGCCCTATGGTGTCGGCGCCTCGTGGCCCCACTTCCTTCCCTCTTCGGTCTTCTGGAAGCTTCGTGCAAAAATAGGACCATGGGCGAAGATTTCGTCCAATTCCGAGAATATTTCCTTACTAGGATTTCTGAAACCAAAAACAGCAGTAAAACAACGAATCGGCTCTTCGGCATCTTGTTAATAGGTTAGTTCCAGAAAATGCATAAATATGACATATAATGTGCATAAAACATGTAGGTATCATCAATAAAGTAGCATGGAACATAAGAAATTATCGATACGTTGGAGACGTATCAGCATCCCCAAGCTTAGTTCTCGCTTGTCCCGAGCAGGTAAAACGATAACAAAGATAATTTCTGAAGTGACATGCCATCATAATCTTGATCATACTATTTGTAAACATATGTAATGAATGCAGCGATCAAAACAAAGGTAATGACATGAGTAAACAAGTGAATCATATAGCAAAGACTTTTCATGAATAGTACTTCAAGACAAGCATCAATAAGTCTTGCATAAGAGTTAACTCATAAAGCAATAAATCAAAGTAAAGGTGTTGAAGCAACACAAAGGAAGATTAAGTTTCAGCGGTTGCTTTCAACTTATAACATGTATATCTCATGGATATTGTCAACATAGAGTAATATAACAAGTGCAATATGCAAGTATGTAGGAATCAATGCACAGTTCTCACAAGTGTTTGCTTCTTAAGGTGGAGGGAGATAGGTAAACTGACTCAACAATAAAAATAAAAGAAAGGTCCTTCAAGAGGAAAGCATCGATTGCTGTATTTGTGCTAGAGCTTTTATTTTGAAAACATGAAACAATTTTGTCAACGGTAGTAATAAAGCATATGAGTTATGTAAATTATATCTTACAAGTTGCAAGCCTCATGCATATTATACTAATAGTGCCCGCACCTCGTCCTACTTAGCTTGGACTACCGGGTCTTTGCATGCCATGTTTCAACCAAGTGTCACAAAGGGGTACCTCCATGCCGCCTGTACAAAGGTCTAAGGAGAAAGCTCGCATTTTGGATTTCTCGCTTTTGATTATTCTCAACTTAGACATCCATACCGGGACAACATGGACAACAGATAATGGACTCCTCTTAAATGCATAGGCATGTAGCAATAATTATTATTCTCATATGAGATTGAGGATATATGTCCAAAACTGAAACTTCAACCATGATTCATGGCTTTAGTTAGCGGCCCAATGTTCTTCTCTAACAATTTTGCATGCTCCAACCACTAAAATGATAGATCCTTCAGACAAGACGGACATGCATAGCAACTCACATGATATTCAACAATAGTTGATGGCGTTCCCCGAAGCATGGTTATCGCACAACAAGCAACTTAATAAAAGATAAAGTGCATAAGTACATATTCAATACTACGATAGTTTTTAAGGCTATTTTGTCCCATGAGCTATATATTGCAAAGGTGAATGATGGAATTTTAAAGGTAGCACTCAAGCAATTTACTTTGGAATGGCGGAGAAATACCATGTAGTAGGTAGGTATGGTGGACACAAATGGCATAGTAGTTGGCTCAAGGATTTTGGATGCATGAGAAGTATTCCCTCTCGATACAAGGTTTAGGCTAGCAAGGTAATTTGAAGCAAACTCAAGGATGAACAGGTGCAGCAAAACTCACATAAAAGACATATTGTAAACATTATAAGACTCTACACCGTCTTCCTTGTTGTTCAAAACTCAATACTAGATATTATCTAGACCTTAGAGAGACCAAATATGCAAATCAAAATTTAGCAAGCTCTATGTATTTATTCATTAATGGGTGCAAAGCATATGATGCAAGAGCTTAAACATGAGCACAACAATTGCCAAGTATCACATTATCCAAGACATTTTAGAATTACTACATGTAGCATTTTCCAATTCCAATCATATAACAATTTAACGAAGAAGAAACTTCGCCTTGAACATTATGAGTAAAGCCTAAGGACATATTTGTCCATATGCAACAACGGAGCGTGTCTCTCTCCCACAAAGTGAATGCTAGGATCCATTTTATTCAAACAAAAACAAAAACAAAAACAAACCGACGCTCCAAGTAAAGAACACAAGATGTGACTGAATAAAAATATAGTTTCGGGGAGGAACCCGATGATGTTGTCGATGAAGAAGGGGATGCCTTGGGCATCCCCAAGCTTAGACGCTTGAGTCTTCTTAAAATATGCAGGGGTGAACCACGGGGCATCCCCAAGCTTAGAGCTTTCACTCCTCTTGATCATAGTATATCATACTCCTCTCTTGACCCTTGAAAACTTCCTTCACACCAAACTTCAAGCAAACTCATTAGAGGGTTAGTGCACAATTAATAATTCACATGTTCAGAGGTGGCACAATCATTCTTTACACTTCTGGACATTGCATAAAGCTACTGGACATTAATGGATCAAAGAAATGAATCCAACATAGCAAAAGAGGCAATGCGAAATAAAAGGCAGAATCTGTCAAAAACAGAACAGTCCGTAAAGACGAATTTAAAGCTGGCACCAGACTTGCTCAAATGGAAAAACTCAAAACTAATGAAAGTTGCGTACATATCTGAGGATCACGCTCGTAAATTGGCAAAAAAATTCGAATTTTCTACAGAGAACTGTGCCCAGATTCGTGACAGACAGCAATGCTGTTTCTGCGCAGCGATCCCAAATATAACATCAACTTTGACATAGAAACTTTACTTGGCACAAAAACATGATAAGGAGAGGTTGCTACAGTATTAAACAACTTCCAAGACTCAAATATAAAACAAAGTACTGTAGTAAAAAAAGACACATGGGTTATCTCCCAAGAAGTTCTTTCTTTATAGCCATTAAGATGGGCTCAGCAGTTTTAATGATAATGCTCTCATAAGAAATAGTATTTGAAGCAAAAGAGAGCATCAAGAGGCAAATTCAAAACACATTTAAGTCTAACATGCTTCCTATGCATAGGAATCTTGTAAATAAACAAGTTTATGAAGAGCAAAGTAACAAGCATAGGAAGATAAAACAAGTGTAGCTTCAAAAATTTCAGCACATAGAGAGGTGTTTTAGTGACATGAAAATTTTTACAACCATATTTTCCTCTCTCATAATAACTTTCAGTAGCAACATGAGCAAACTCAACAATATAACTATCACATAAAGCATTCTTATCATGAGTCTCATGCATAAAATTATTACTCTCCACATAGGCATAATCAATTTTATTAGTTGTAGTGGGAGCAAATTCAACAAAGTAGCTATCATTATTATTCTCATCATCAGATATAGGAGGCAAAGTATCATCAAAGTAAATTTTCTCCTCAATGCTTGGGGGACTACAAATATCATGCTCATCAAAGCCAGCTTCCCCAAGCTTAGAATTTTCCATAGCATTAGCAACAATAGTGTTCAAAGCATTCATATTAATATGTTCCATGGGTTTTTTAATTTTTGCATCAAACCATCCATGTCTTAAATCAGGAAATAGAATAAGAAGCTCATTGTTGTCCATTATGCCTAACTAGTGTAAACAAAAACAAGTACAAGACTAGACATGATAACAAAATAAATTAAATGCAAGTAACTAATTTTTTTGTGTTTTGATATAGAGAGCAAGACAGTAAATAAAGTAAAACTAGCAACTAATTTTTTTGTATTTTGATTTAGTGCAGCAAACAAAGTAGTAAATAAAATAAAGCAAGACAAAAACAAAGTAAAGAGATTGAGAAGTGGAGACTCCCCTTGCAGCGTGTCTTGATCTCCCCGACAACGGCGCCGTAGAAACGAGGCTTGATGCGCGTAGATGTACACGTCCGTTGGGAACCCCAAGAGGAAGGTATGATGCGCACAGATGGCAAGTTTTCCCTCGTAAAGAAACCACGGTTGATCGAACCAGGAGGAGCCAAGAAGCACGTTGAAGGTTGATGGTGGCGAAATGTGATGCGGCGCAACAACAGGGATTCCGGCGCCAACGTGGAATCTCGCACAACAAAACCAAAGTACTTTGCCCCAACGAAACGAGTGAGGTTGTCAATCTCACCGGCTTGCTGTAACAAAGGATTAAGCGTATCGAGTGGAAGATGATTGTTTGCAAGAAAACGAAAAAACACAATTGCGTAGATTGTATGCTATGTAAAGAATAGGACCGGGGTCCACAGTTCACTAGAGGTGTCTCTCCCATAAGATGAAAGCATGTTGGGTGAACAAATTACAGTCGGGAAATTGACAAATAGAGAAAGGCATAACAATGCATATACATGATATGATAAATATAGTGAGATTTAATTGGGCATTACGACAAAGTACATAGACCGCCATCCAACTGCATCTATGCCTAAAAAGTCCACCTTCAGGTTATCATCCGAACCCCATTCAGTATTAAGTTGCTAAGCAACAGACAATTGCATTAAGTATGGTGCGTAATGTAATCGACAACTACATCCTTAGACATAGCATCAATGTTTTATCCCTAGTGGCAACAACACATCACAACCTTAGAACCTACTCGTCACGATCCCAGGTGTCAATGAAGGCATGAACCCACTATCGAGCATAAATACTCCCTCTTGGAGTTAAGAGCAAAAACTTGGCCAGAGCCTCTACTAATAACGGAGAGCATGCAAGATCATAAACAACACATAAACAATAGATTGATAATCACCATAACATAGTATTCTCTATCCATCGGATCCCGACAAACACAACATATAGTATTACGTATAGATGATCTTGATCATGTTAGGCAGCTCACAAGATCCAACAATGAAGCACAACAAGGAGAAGACGACCATCTAGCTACTCGCTATGGACCCATGGTCCAGGGGTGAACTACTCACTCATCACTCCGGAGGCGATCATGGCGATGAAGAGTCCTCCGGGAGATGAATCCCCTCTCCGGCAGGGTGCCGGAGGCGATCTCCTGAATCCCCCGAGGTGGGATTCGCGGCGGCGTCTCTGGAAGGTTTTCCGTATTGTGGCTCTCGGTACTGGGGTTTTCGCGACGGAGGCTTTAAGTAGGCGAAAGGGTAGGTCAAGAGGCGGCGCGAGGGGCCCACACCACAGGCCGGTGCGGCCAGGGCCTGGGCCGCGCCGCCCTATGGTGTCGGCGCCTCGTGGCCCCACTTCCTCCCTCTTCGGTCTTCTGGAAGCTTCGTGCAAAAATAGGACCCTGGGCGAAGATTTCGTCCAATTCCGAGAATATTTCCTTACTAGGATTTCGAAACCAAAAACAAGCAGAAAACAAGAATCGGCTCTTCGGCATCTTGTTAATAGGTTAGTTCCGTAAAATGCATAAATATGACATATAATGTGCATAAAACATGTAGGTATCATCAATAAAGTAGCATGGAACATAAGAAATTATCGATACGTTGGAGACGTATCAATCGTGCACACCCTCGATCGTGTGATAATGGCTCTAGCCGCGGGTATATGTGCCAAAGGGTCCCAATCTTGGTTCTCCATGTGTATATGTCCTAAACAAACCTAAAAGAATGAAAAGTTACATTGGTGCACCCTCGCGCGGAGAAATCTAGGGGGTAGACCCGCCGGGGCACACGTTCCGCTGTTTTGGGGGGAGGAGGGGGAGAACGACCGCCGGAGCGCCGGAACCCCACCAAACCTTGCATGTGGACCTATGATATGTGTCAAAGTGTGGTGCAAGGTCTAATGGTGCAAAAGTTGCTCCCCTAAACCCTAAACCCTAAACTGGGGAGGCTTCGAGCACTAAACCCCTCTAAAACCCTAACCCACGACACCGGAGCTGCAGAACCATGCATCATAAACCCTAACCCTAACTTTATTCCCTAAACCTATACATAACCATAAATACTTACCTTTAACCTAAACCCTAGCCCTACCCCCTAAACCCTAGCCCTAACCCTACACCAAACCCTAACCATAGATCAGGCACACCCTCGATCGTGTGATAATGGCTCTAGCTGCGGGTATATGTGCCAAAGGGTCCCAATCTTGGTTCTCCATGTGTATATGTCCTAAAAAAACCTAAAAGAATGAAAAGTTACATTGGTGCACCTCGCGCGGAGAAATCTAGGGGGTAGACCCGCCGGGGCACACGTTCCGCCGTTTTGGGGGGATGAGGGGAGAACGACCGCCGGAGCACCGGAACCCCACCAAACCTTGCATGTGGACCTATGATATGTGTCAAAGTGTGGTGCAATGTCTAATGGTGCAAAAGTAGCTCCCCTAAAACCTAAACCCTAGCCCTAACCCTACACCAAACCCTAACCAGTAGATCAGGCACACCCTCGATCGAGTGATAATGGCTCTAGCTGCGGGTATATGTGCCAAAGGGTCCCAATCTTGGTTCTACATGTGTATATGTCCTAAACAAACCTAAAAGAATGAAAAGTTACATTGGTGCACGCTCGCGCGGAGAAATCTAGGGGGGTAGACCCGCCGGGGCACACGTTCCGCTGTTTTGGGGGAGGAGGGGGAGAACGACCGCCGGAGCACCGGAACCCCACCAAACCTTGCATGTGGACCTATGATATGTGTCAAAGTGTGGTGCAAGGTCTAATGGTGCAAAAGTAGCTCCCCTAAACCCTAAACCCTAAACTTGGGAGGCTTCGAGCACTAAACCCCTCTAAAACCCTAAACCACGACACTGGAGCTGCAGAACCATGCATCATAAACCCTAACCCTATACCCTAAACCTATACCTAACCATAAATACTTACCTTTAACCTAAACCCTAGCCCTACCCCTAAACCCTTGCCCTAACCCTACACCTAACCCTAACCAAGAGATCGTGCACACCCTCGATCGTGTGATAATGGCTCTAGTCATGGGTATATGTGCCAAAGTGTCCCAATCTTGGTTCTCCATGTGTATATGTCCTAAACAAACCTAAAAGAATGAAAAGTTACATTGGTGCACCCTCGCGCGGAGAAATCTAGGGGGTAGACCCGTCGGGGCACACGTTCCGTCGTTTTGGGGAGGAGGGGAGAACGACCGCCGAGAGCACCGGAACCCCACCAAACCTTGCATGTGGACCTATGATATGTGTCAAAGTGTGGTGCAATGTCTAATGGTGCAAAAGTAGCTCCCCTAAAACCTAAACCCTAGCCCTAACCCTACACCAAACCCTAACCAGTAGATCAGGCACACCCTCGATCGTGTGATAATGGCTCTAGCTGCGGGTATATGTGCCAAAGGGTCCCAATCTTGGTTCTACATGTGTATATGTCCTAAACAAACCTAAAAGAATGAAAATTTACATTGGTGCACCCTCGCGCGGAGAAATCTAGGGGGGTAGACCCGCCGGGGCACACGTTCCGCTGTTTTGGGGGAGGAGGGGAGAACGACCGCCGGAGCACCGGAACCCCACCAAACCTTGCATGTGGACCTATGATATGTGTCAAAGTGTGTTCCAAGGTCTAATGGTGCAAAAGTAGCTCCCCTAAACCCTAAACCCTAAACTGGGGAGGCTTCGAGCACTAAACCCCTCTAAAACCCTAAACCACGACACCGGAGCTGCAGAACCATGCATCATAAACCCTAACCCTAACCCTATACCTATACCTAACCATAAATACTTACCTTTAACCTAAACCCTAGCCCTACCCCTAAACCCTAGCCCTAACCCTACACCAAACCCTAACCAAGAGATCGGGCACACCCTCGATCGTGTGATAATGGCTCTAGTTGCGGGTATATGTTCCAAAGGGTCCCAATCTTGGTTCTCCATGTGTATATGTCCTAAACAAACCTAAAAGAATGAAAAGTTACATTGGTGCACCCTCGCGCGGAGAAATCTAGGGGGTAGACCCGCCGGGCACATGTTCCGCTGTTTTGGGGGAGGAGGGGAGAACGACCGCCGGAGCACCGAACCCCACCAAAACTTGCATGTGGACCTATGATATGTGTCAAAGTGTGGTGCAAGGTCTAATGGTGCAAAAGTAGCTCCCCTAAACCCTAAACCCTAAACTCGGGGAGGCTTCGAGCACTAAACCCCTCTAAAACCCTAAACCACGACACGTGAGCCGCAGAACCATGCATCATAAACCCTAACCCTAACCCTATACCCTAAACCTATACATAACCATAAATACTTACCTTTAACCTAAACCCTAGCCCTACCCCCTAAACCCTAGCCCTAACCCTACACCAAACCCTAACCAGAGAGATCGAGCACACCCTCGATCGTGTGATAATGGCTCTAGCTGCGGGTATATGTGCCAAAGGGTCCCAATCTTGGTTCTCCATGTGTATATGTCCTAAACAAACCTAAAATAATGAAAAGTTACATTGGTGCACCCTCGCGCGGAGAAATCTAGGGGGTAGACCCGCCGGGCACACGTTCCGTTGTTTTGGGGGAGGAGGGGGAGAACGACCGCCGGAGCACCGGAACCCCACCAAACCTTGCATGTGGACCTATGATATGTGTCAAAGTGTGGTGCAATGTCTAATGGTGCAAAAGTAGCTCCCCTAAAACCTAAACCCTAGCCCTAACCCTACACCAAACCCTAACCAGTAGATCAGGCACACCCTCGATCGTGTGATAATGGCTCTAGCTGCGGGTATATGTGCCAAAGGGTCCCAATCTTGGTTCTACATGTGTATATGTCCTAAACAAACCTAAAAGAATGAAAATTTACATTGGTGCACCCTGCGCGGAGAAATCTAGGGGGTAGACCCGCCGGGGCACACGTTCCGTCGTTTTGGGGGAGGGGGGGAGAACGACCGCCGGAGCACCGGAACCCCACCAAACCTTGCATGTGGACCTATGATATGTGTCAAAGTGTGGTGCAAGGTCTAATGGTGCAAAAGTAGCTCCCCTAAACCCTAAACCCTAAACCCTAAACTGGGGAGGCTTCGAGCACTAAACCCCTCTAAAACCCTAAACCACGACACCGGAGCTGCAGAACCATGCATCATAAACCCTAACCCTAACCCTATACCCTAAACCTATACATAACCATAAATACTTACCTTTAACCTAAACCCTAGCCCTACCCCCTAAACCCTAGCCCTAACCCTACACCAAACCCTAACCGAGTAGATCGTGCACACCTCGATCGTGTGATAATGGCTCTAGCTGCGGGTATATGTGCCAAAGGGTCCCAATCTTGGTTCTCCATGTGTATATGTCCTAAACAAACCTAAAAGAATGAAAAGTTACATTGGTGCACCCTGCGCGGAGAAATCTAGGGGGTAGACCCGTCGGGGCACACGTTCAGTTGTTTTGGGGGAGGAGGGGGAGAACGACCGCCGAGAGCACCGGAACCCCACCAAACCTTGCATGTGGACCTATGATATGTGTCAAAGTGTGGTGCAATGTATAATGGTGCAAAAGTAGCTCCCCTAAAACCTAAACCCTAGCCCTAACCCTACGACAGAACCCTAACCGAGTAGATCGAGCACACCCTCGATCGTGTGATAATGGCTCTAGCTGCGGGTATATGTGCCAAAGGGTCCCAATCTTGGTTCTCCATGTGTATATGTCCTAAACAAACCTAAAAGAATGAAAAGTTACATTGGTGCACCCTCGCGCGGAGAAATCTAGGGGGTAGACCCGCCGGGGCACACGTTCCGCTGTTTTGGGGGGAGGAGGGGGAGAGCGACCGCCGGAGCACCGGAACCCCACCAAACCTTGCATGTGGACCTATGATATGTGTCAAAGTGTGGTGTCTAATGGTGCAAAAGTAGCTCCCCTAAACCCTAAACCCTAAACTAGGGAGGCTTCGAGCACTAAACCCCTCTAAAACCCTAAACCACGACACCGGAGTTGCAGAACCATGCATCATAAACCCTAACCCTAACCCTATACCCTAAACCTATACCTAACCATAAATACTTACCTTTAACCTAAACCCTAGCCCTACCCCCTAAACCCTAGCCCTAACCCTACACCAAACCCTAACCAGTAGATCAGGCACACCCTCGATCGTGTGATAATGGCTCTAGCTGCGGGTATATGTGCCAAAGGGTCCCAATCTTGGTTCTCCATGTGTATAAGTCCTAAACAAACCTAAAAGAATGAAAATTTACATTGGTGCACCCTCGCGCGAGAAATCTAGGGGGTAGACCCGCCGGGGCACACGTTCCGCTGTTTTGGGGGAAGGAGGGGGAGAACGACCGCCGGAGCACCGGAACCCCACCAAACCTTGCATGTGGACCTATGATATATGTCAAAGTGTGGTGCAAGGTCTAATGGTGCAAAAGTAGCTCCCCGGTGTGACCTTCCTCACATTTGGGCGATAACACTTAGCAGATTTTCCGAAGCGCGTATTAATTGCTCCGAAACCCTGATATATGTGGGGGATGAACATGTTGAGTAATTTTGTATTGCACATTGTCTTAAGTAACACTAATAAATATTCATCAAAAAGTGAAACTAATAAAAAAAAATATAAGTATGAGATGAAATAAAATAGAAAGAAAAACAAATAAAATGAAGTACAGCGCACGGCAAAGAAGGAGTCACACGGCAAAGGCTCCTTTGCCGTGCATTTTATCTGGCCTCACGGCAAAGAGAAGCCCACGGCAACGTCCCAGTCCTTTGCCGAGCAAAGTTTCTTTGCCGTGCGTCCTTATTTTGCCTTTGCCGTCATTATTTCTTTGCCGTGCGCGTTTGAGGGACTTTGCCGTGCGAGGGGACGTTGCCGTGCGGCACGCGTGAGGTTGCCGTGCTCTGTATCTTTGCCGTGCGCCAGCCTGTAACTTTGCCGTGCACATATTCTTTGTCGTGCGTGCCTCTTGCGTCGCACGGCAAAGAAATCTTTGCCGTGCGGTGGCTCACGGCAATGATATACTGCACGGCAGCGCCTGATTTTCCCGTAGTGATAGTTGAGAATTGGTTACCCAGGCGATGCTATGGCGGATTGATATGCAATCTTCGCGTTTGATGGAGTAAACCTGAGAGGCCCTAGTCGCAAGGAACCAACATTGATATGGAGAGATCACGGGGCATGACATGAGAGTTGTTGCATATAAGGAGGAGGAGAGATGCACGACGTACTGGTTCATTTTCTTTGACCTTATATAGCGATTAAAGGTTGAATCGCTTCTGGCCGTAGATGGCACAGGTGTCAGCTATATTGGGTTGTCACGTTACATATTAACGTGTCTACGTAACTCTGATGTGACATTATAAATAACAACTTCCTCGACTAATCCTAGCCATTAATTATAGATCTGATTGTCTTAATTATTCTAATGATGTGGATTAATATGGTGTCTCGTATGGTGCCTCCAATTAGTAAATATAAGATATAAGATGGTTGGAGGATGATGATGATGAAGGTGCAGCGGTTGATGATGATGAAGGGGATGATGCCTAGTCCTCCGAGGATCCATGTAGCAACCTAGATCTTATCTTCTTTAAGTTTCTTCTTGAGATCTAATCTAGGGTGGTGTTTCTCTCTTTCGCAGAGCTGTGTGTGTCTCCTCTCCGTCTGTGGAAGGTGAAAGTATTTGACGAGGCGGTGCTTCTGGAGGGTGGTACGGGTGGATGGCACGTGCGGGCCTTGCCCGTACAGATGCCCGTTAAAGCTACTAGAACTTGTCCTCGCATTGTCCTTTCGCCCAGGTGCACAATTAAGTGCAAAAATGATTTCTATCATGTCAAAATGCCAGAAAATGACAATTTTCATTGAGATTTCATTATTGACTTATTATTTTAAGATCCTGTGTCGAAAAACATAAAAAAATCCTACCATTACTCAATGATATCCTAATAAAATAACGATGGAAAAACATGCTAAAAATGCACTCATCACTCCCTGTTGTGGGTATACTTTATGGGTATATCAACGACATGGCCTAGATCCGGCAAGCCCGGGTGGCCCACAGACGGTGATGGTGGCATGGGGCCCATCGGGCGGCCCAGTTGCTGTTGATCAAGAAGGATGAAGTCCAGCTCAGGAACCTGGAGCCGGATCCTAACCAACCTACGAAGGAGGCCGGATCCATGGAGGCCCATAAAGTATCCGGATCCAGTATGGCCATAAGGAAGGCGGATCCTTGACGTACACGGCAAGATATTGTACCGTAGTTAGGCAACTTGTATTCCGGCTAGGACTCTCCATGTAAACCCTAGATCCGGGCGCCTTTATAAGCCGGATCCTGGGAGCCCTAGAGGCACAACTACAACCATTGTAACAACGCGCAAGCGTCCAGATAATTCCAGACAAGCAGCAGTAGGCCCTGTCATCGTGCAGGTGTTCCGAAGCTGGGTAACTCGCGTACCACCGTCCCGTGTGCACTCCGCCCTATGGCCCCTACATCTTTTCCCCCTCGTGAGGATCCCTCCTCCGAGGTATTGTCGATTAGGCAACGACAGTTGGCGCCCACCGTGGGGCATGAGGCGTCTGGAGGCCGGAACCGGGAGGGCTCCGCCATGGGAAGCTACGACGACTCGATCGCCGTGGGGCGCGTACTTTACGCCGGGAATTTTCCGATCGTCCCTCCGGACGGACTCCGGATTCCGGCTAGGACAAACCCCGTCAAGCTCCCCATCGTCCCAATCGGCGGCATCCACATCTTCATCGGCGAGACCATCGATTCCGACGGAAACGCACTGGTAAGTAACGCTGACGCGTCCGCCGCTGAGCTGGACGCCGTCGCGAAGATCCGATCTGAGTCGCAGGAGCTTCTTAAGGAAGGTTCCGCCTTAGATCGGGAAAAATCAAAACCCACCCAATCCGCCCCCGAGCAGGAGAAAACGGTGGAAGACCAATGCAGATCCGCCTGGGTCTCCCAGGTGTTAGAGAAGCAAAGGTGTCACTTCGTGCACTTCTTGGCCCATACCGCAGGAGACGCCCTCCACCAGGAGGAGGCCGATCCTTTGCAGGTTGGGGCACCCGGAAACAACGTAGCTCCGGATCTGCCGGAAGCAGTCGGAGACAGCGACGCTCCGGGACAAGAAGAAGCCGGAAACCCTGAGGAATCAATCCTTGGAAACCTGAGCCCAAATTCTGATGATGCCTCTTCAATAGGCACAGAAGAATACAATCGCTTGACGAAGGAGCTCGCAATTGGGGAAGAAGATGACGGCGCTTCATCCATGAATACAGAGGAATTCAACCGCAAGCTCGAGGAACTCGGAGGCGGTGAGCAAGCTGAAGTGGAATCCGCCCAGCCGATGCAGGTTCTAGCAACCGTGGCACCGCTGGATCAGCCGGAAACGGAAGACGAAGCCTCCAATTCCGACCCAGGACCATCCAACGTAAGGTCTCCGTTAGATCGGGCACGACCGCGAAACGATGTCCTGTCTCCAGAAGAGATGGTCGAGCAAGCACGCATGGATTTAGTCGCAAAGTCCGATATCCTCAACAAGCCAATAACTCCCGAGGAAGCTGCAGATCCGGAGGCCTTAGAAGCCAAGAGACAGGAGATGCTAGCGACAGCTCAGAAGTTTGCCAAGACCGCAGCCGCGATGCTAGAAGAAAGAACCATAGCGGCGAACTTCGTGGACCACTTTCAGAAGAAGGACCGCGAGGTTGATGAATCTCTCGAAAAGGTCGTGCAACTCGAGAAGCACTCGGGAGGCCAAGGTAAAATTTGTGCAGGAGGAAGAAGCTAGAATCAGGCGAGAGGCCATCCTTCCCCGCAAGATTACCTTCGCAACACCTACAGAGCAGCAGCCGCTCGCAACTCCAAAGGATAACATGAAGAAGGCTGCGGAGCTCCTAAAAAAGAAGGACGAGGAGATTGACATCAACTACGTCCGGAAGCTCGTTGCATCAGCAATGCAGCAACGAGCAAGGCGGACACTTCGCGCGAAGTTAGCATCCAATCCGGAACAATGCATATCCACCGCGCGTAAGGACGCCATACCAAGTCAACATCGTGATGACGAGTCGCGCACCGGATCTACGGAGCGCAGGAGGAAAGTCAGAGATCATCCAAACCCAATCCCAATACCATCGGATTCAGCTCCGAAAGATCAGGAAAAGGGAAAGGGTGCGATGTACACTGGCAGAGACAAATATCGTGTTCCATCTCCACCACCCCGAGCTTCGCGTCCTCCGCTACCCCCTCGACGTCGCAGTCCCGCCGGAAACCCCAGGCCCCATGGGCCAGGAGGAATCAACATCCGCGACAGCATGCCAGCACCTAGAGACAGGAACAGGGAGCGTACGCTGGAGCAACGCAGAAGCCGGAATCAAGACCGCGAGCCTGAGCCTCGTCGGAATCAAGACCGCGAGCCTGAGCCTCGTCGGAACCAAGAACGCGACCCTGAGCCTCGCAGAAGCCAAGGACGCGATCCGGAACCAAGGAGGAGCCGGAATGAGGAGTACGCACCTGAGCCACGCAGGAGCCGGAACGACGGAGGCGACCACCACCAAGAGGAAAGGAGCCACCGAAACCGGAGCCAGCCGAGCGAACCACGTCACGGGTCCGAAGGCGGAAGATCATCCTACAGGCCCCCTCGCAGATCTCCCTCACCACCACCAAGTGGAGGAGGAGGTGGAGGCGGAGGCAGAGGCCGGAGATCCCGTTCCCGCTCAAAATCGCCCGGCGGTGCCCCTCGTGATGCCCGGGATCGCCTCAACGAGTATAGATCCGACTACATTGGTCCAAGGTGCTTTGGCCAGATGATCCGAGAGGAACCAAAGCCAAGAAGCTTGAACCTTAAGCTACTGATACGTCTCCAACGTATCGATAATTTCTTATGTTCCATGCCACTTTATTGATGATACCTACATGTTTTATGCACATTATATGTCATATTTATGCATTTTCTGGAACTAACCTATTAACAAGATGCCGAAGAGCCAGTTTGTCGTTTTCTCGCTGTTTTTGGTTTCAGAAATCCTAGTAAAGAAATATTCTCGGAATTGGACGAAACTTTCGCCTGTGGTCCTATTTTTGCACGAAGCTTCCGTAAGACCGAAGACCTAACGAAGTGGGGCCACGAGGCAGCCAGGGGGTGGCCGGCGCGGCCTAGGGCTTGGCCGCGCGGCCCTGCCCCCTGGGCCCCTCGTGTGGCCCCTCGCGTTGACCTTCCGCCTACTTAAAGCCTCCATCGCGAAACCCCCAGTACCGAGAGCCACGATACGGAAAACCTTACAGAGACGCCGCCGCCGCGAATCCCATCTCGGGGGATTCTGGAGATCGCTCTCCGGCACTCCTGCCGGAGAGGGGATTCATCTCCCGGAGGACTCTTCATCGCCATGATCGCCTCCGGAGTGATGAGTGAGTAGTTCACCCCTGGACCATGGGTCCATAGCAGTAGCTAGATGGTCGTCTTCTCCTTGTTGTGCTTCATTGTTGGATCTTGTGAGCTGCCTAACATGATCAAGATCATCTATATGTAATTCTATATGTTGTGTTTGTCGGGATCCGATGGATAGAGAGTACTATGATTATGGTGATTATCAATCTATTGTTCATGTGTTGTTTATGATCTTGCATGCTCTCCGTTATTAGTAGAGGCTCGGCCAAGTTTTTACTCTTAACTCCAAGAGGGAGTAATTATGCTCGATAGTGGGTTCATGCCTTCATTGATACCTGGGACAGGTGACGTAAAGTTCTAAGGTTGTGATGTGCTGTTGCCACTAGGGATAAAACATTGATGCTATGTCTAAGGATGTAGTTATTGATTACATTACGCACAATACTTAATGCAATTGTCTGTTGCTTTGCAACTTAATACTGGAGGGGGTTCGGACGATAACCCGAAGGTGGACTTTTTAGGCATAGATGCAGCTTGGATGGCGGTCTATGTACTTTGTCGTAATGCCCAATTAAATCTCACTATATTTATCATGTCATGTATATGCATTGTTATGCCTTTCTCTATTTGTCAATTGCCCGACTGTAATTTGTTCACCCAACATGCTTTTATCTTATGGGAGAGACACCTCTAGTGAACTCGTGGACCCCGGTCCTATTCTTTCCATAGCATACATTCTACTTGTTTTACTCGTTTTCTTTGCAAACATCTTCCACTCGATACGTTTAATCCTTTGTTACAGCAAGCCGGTGAGATTGACAACCTCACTGTTTCGTTGGGGCAAAGTACTTTGGTTGTGTTGTGCAGGTTCCTAGTTGGCGCCGGAATCCTCGGTGTTGCGCCGCATCACATTTCGCGACCATCAACCTTCAACGTGCTTCTTGGCTCCTACTGGTTCGATTAAACCTTGGTTTCATACTGAGGGAAAACTTGCCACGGTGCGCATCATACCTTCCTCTTGGGGTTCCCAACGGACGTGTACATCTACGCGCATCAAGCACTTTTTCTCGGCGCCGTTGTCGGGGAGATCAAGACACGCTACAAGGGGAGTCTCCACTTCTCAATCTCTTTACTTTGTTTTTGTCTTGCTTTATTTTATTTACTACTTTGTTTGCTGCACTAAATCAAAATACAAAAAAATTAGTTGCTAGTTTTACTTTATTTGCTATCTTGTTTGCTATATCAAAAACACAAAAAAATTAGTTACTCGCATTTACTTTATCTAGTTTGCTTTATTTACCGTTGCTAAAATGGCCAACCCTGAAAATACTAAGTTGTGTGACTTCACAAATGCAAATAATAATGATTTCCTATGCACACCTATTGCTCCACCTGCTACTACAGCAGAATTCTTTGAAATTAAACCTGCTTTACTAAATCTAGTCATGAGAGAACAATTTTCTGGTGCTAGTTCTGATGATGCTGCTGCCCATCTCAATAATTTTGTTGAACTTTGTGAAATGCAAAAGTATAAAGATGTAGATGGTGATATTATTAAATTGAAAGTGTTTCCTTTCTCATTAAGAGGAAGAGCTAAAGATTGGTTGCTATCTTTGCCTAAGAATAGTATTGATTCATGGACTAAATGCAAGGATGCTTTTATTAGTAGATATTATCCTCCCGCTAAAATTATTTCTTTGAGAAGTAGCATAATGAATTTTAAACAATTAGATACTGAACATGTTGCTCAAGCTTGGGAGAGAATGAAAACTTTGGTAAAGAATTGCCCAACCCATGGACTGACTACTTGGATGATCATCCAAACCTTCTATGCAGGACTAAATTTTTCTTCACGGAATTTATTGGATTCAGCTGCTGGAGGTACCTTTATGTCCATCACATTGGGGGCGGCTACAAAACTTCTTGATGATATGATGATAAATTACTCGAATGGCACACGGAAAGAGTTCCACAAGGTAAGAAGGTAAATTCTGTTGAGGAAACCTCTTCCTTGAGTGATAAGATTGATGTGATTATGTCTATGCTTGTGAATGGTAGATCTAATGTTGATCCAAATAATGTTCCTTTAGCTTCATTGGTTGCTCAAGAAGAAAATGTTGATGTGAATTTCATTAAAAATAATAATTTCAACAACAATGCTTATAGGAACAACTCGGGTAATAACTATAGGCCATATCCTGCTAGTGGTAATGGTTATGGTAATTCTTATGGGAATTCTTACAACAATAATAGAAGTGTACCCTCTGGTCTTGAAGCCATGCTTAAAGAATTTATTAGTACACAAACCGCTTTTAACAAATCTGTTGAGGAAAAGCTTGATAAAATTGATACTATCGCTTCTAGAGTTGATAGGCTTGCCTCCGATGTTAA
The DNA here is from genome assembly GCF_022539505.1 of Lolium rigidum. Classification (NCBI taxonomy): domain Eukaryota; kingdom Viridiplantae; phylum Streptophyta; class Magnoliopsida; order Poales; family Poaceae; genus Lolium; species Lolium rigidum. The sequence goes on along the minus strand of NC_061511.1, from coordinate 204,396,921 downwards.
TCTTTTAAAGTTGAAAGTTATGCCTAATAATGATCTTGATAATAAGATTACTACTACAGCAAATGCCATCCAAGTTAGAATTAATGAGAATATAAGATTAATGGCTGAGTTGCGTGCTAGGTGGGATAGAGAAGAAAATGAAAAACTAGCTAAAGAGAATAATGTAGCTAAAGTTTGGACTATTACCACCACTAGTAATGCTAATTCTTCACATGTTGCTACACCTCCTACTATCAATGGTAATATAATTGGTGTTGGCAATGTTTCTACTCCTAGTGCAAAGCGTACAAAACTGCCTGAAATTGCTAAAACTGCTGAAACCGCTTGTGATAAAACTGCTGAAATTTTTTCCAACCTTGGGAATAATGATCCCATTGCTGTAGCTCATAATGATTTAGATTTTGATGATTGCCACATCTCTGAAGTTATAAAGTTCTTGCAAAAACTTGCTAAAAGTCCTAATGCTAGTGCTATAAATTTAGCCTTTACAAAACATATTACAAATGCTCTCATAAAAGCTAGAGAAGAGAAACTAAAACTTGAAACTTCTATTCCTAGAAAGTTAGAAGATGGTTGGGAGCCCATCATTAAAATTAAATTCAATGACTTTGAATGTAATGCCTTATGTGATCTTGGTGCAAGTATTTCTGTTATGCCTAAAAAGATTTATGATATGCTTGACTTGCCACCATTAAAGAATTGTTATTTGGATGTTAATCTCGCCGATAATGTTAAAAAGAAACCTTTGGGGAGGATTGATAATGTGCATATTACGGTTAACAATAACCTTGTCCCCGTTGATTTTGTTGTCTTGGATATCGAATGCAATGCATCTTGTCCAATTGTGTTGGGAAGACCTTTTCTTCGAACTCGTTGGTGCCGTTATTGATATGAGGGAAGGTAATATTAAATATCAATTTCCTCTCAAGAAAGGTATGGAACACTTCCCTAGAAAGAGAATGAAGTTGCCTTTTGATTCTATTATTAGAACAAGCTATGATGTTGATGCTTCTACTCTCGATGTTACTTGATTTGCACTTTCGCGCCTAGCTGAAAGGCGTTAAAGAAAAGCGCTTATGGGAGACAACCCATGTTTTTACCTACAGCAATTTTTTGTTTTATTGAGTCTTGGAAGTTGTTTACTACTGTAGCAACCTCTCCTTATCATGTTTTTGTGCCAAGTAAAGTTTCTATGTCAAAGTTGATGTTATATTTGGGATCGCTGCGCAGAAACAGCATTGCTGTCTGTCACGAATCTGGGCATAATTCCCTGTAGAAAATTCGAAAAAATCTGCCAATTTACGAGCGTGATCCTCAGATATGTACGCAACTTTCATTAGTTTTGAGTTTTTCCATTTGAGCAAGTCTGGTGCCATTTATAAATTCGTCTTTACGGACTGTTCTGTTTTTGACAGATTCTGCCTTTTATTTCGCATTGCCTCTTTTGCTATGTTGGATTTATTTCTTTGATCCACTAATGTCCAGTAGCATTATGCAATGTCCAGAAGTGAAAAGAATGATTGTGTCACCTCTGAATGAGTGAATTATTAATGATGCACTAACCCTCTAATGAGTTTGCTTGAAGTTTGGTGTGAAGGAAGTTTTCAAGGGTCAAGAGAGGAGAATGATATACTAAGATCAAGAGGAGTGAAAGCTCTAAGCTTGGGGATGCTCCCGTGGTTCACCCCTGCATATTTTAAGAAGACTCAAGCGTCTAAGCTTGGGGATGCCCAAGGCATCCCCTTCTTCATCGACAACATCATCGGTTCCTCCCCGAAACTATATTTTTATTCAGTCACATCTGGTGTTCTTTACTTGGAGCGTCGGTTTGTTTTCGTTTTTGTTTGAATAAGATGGATCCTAGCATTCACTTTGTGGGAGAGAGACACGCTCCGCTGTTGCATATGGACACATGTGTCCTTAGGCTTTACTCATAATGTTCAAGGCGAAGTTTCTTCTTCGTTAATTTGTTATATGGTTGGAATTGGAAAATGCTACATGTAGTAATTCTAAAAATGTCTTGGATAATGTGATACTTGGCAATTGTTGTGCTCATGTTTAAGCTCTTGCATCATATGCTTTGCACCCATTAATGAAGAAATACATAGAGCTTGCTAAAATTTGATTTGCATATTTTGTTTCTCTAAGGTCTAGATAATATCTAGTATTGAGTTTTGAACAACAAGGAAGACAAGTGTAGAGTCTTATAATGTTTACAATATGTCTTTTATGTGAGTTTTGCTGCACTTGTTCATCCTTGAGTTTGCTTCAAATAACCTTGCTAGCCTAAACCTTGTATCGAGAGGGAATACTTCTCATGCATCCAAAATCCTTGAGCCAACCACTATGCCATTTGTGTCCACCATACCTACCTACTACATGGTATTTACCCGCCATTCCAAAGTAAATTGCTTGAGTGCTACCTTTAAAATTCCATCATTCACCTTTGCAATATATAGCTCATGGGACAAAATAGCCTTAAAAACTATCGTAGTATTGAATATGTACTTATGCACTTTATATTTTATTAAGTTGCCTGTTGTGCGATAACCATGCTTCTGGGGAACGCCATCAACTATTGTTGAATATCATGTGAGTTGCTATGCATGTCCGTCTTGTCTCGAAGGTCTATCATTTTAGTGGTTGGAGCATGCAAAATTGTTAGAGAAGAACATTGGGCCGCTAACTAAAGCCATGAATCATGGTGGAAGTTTCAGTTTTGGACATATATCCTCAATCTCATATGAGAATAATAACTTTGCTACATGCTTATGCATTTAAGAGGAGTCCATTATCCGTTGTCCATGTTGTCCCTGTGATGGATGTCTAAGTTGAGAATAATCAAAAGCGAGAAATCCGAAATGCGAGCATTCTCCTTGGACCTTTGTACAGTGCGGCATGGAGGTACCCCTTGTGACACTTGGTTGAAACATGGCATGCAAAGATCCGGTAGTCCAAGTTAAGTAGGACAAGGTGCGGGCACTATTAGTATACTATGCGTGAGGCTTGCAACTTGTAAGATATAATTTTCATAACTCATATGCTTTATTACTACCGTTGACAAAATTGTTTCATGTTTTCAAAATAAAAGCTCTAGCACAAATACAGCAATCGATGCTTTCCTCTGCGAAGGACCATTCTTTTACTTTTATTGTTGAGTCAGCTTACCTATCTCCTTCCACCTTAAGAAGCAAACACTTGTGTGAACCGTGCATTGATTCCTACATACTTGCATATTGCACTTGTTATATTACTTTATGTTGACAATATCCATGAGATATACATGTTACAAGTTGAAAGCAACCGCTGAAACTTAATCTTCCTATGTGTTGCTTCAATACCTTTACTTTGATTTATTGCTTTACGAGTTAACTCTTATGCAAGACTTATTGATGCTTGTCTTGAAGTACTATTCATGAAAAGTCTTTGCTACATGATTCAGTTGTTTACTCATGTCATTACCATTGCTTTGATCGCTGCATTCATTACATATGTTTACAAATAGTATGATCAAGATTATGATGGCATGTCACTTCAGAAATTATCTTTGTTATCGTTTTACTCCGCTCGGGACGAGCGTAACTAAGCTTGGGGATGCCGATACGTCTCCAACGTATCGATAATTTCTTATGTTCCATGCTACTTTATTGATGATACCTACATGTTTTATGCACATTATATGTCATCTTTATGCATTTTCCGGAACTAACCTATTAACAAGATGCCGAAGAGCCAGTTGCTGTTTTCTGCTGTTTTTGGTTTCAGAAATCCTAGTAAAGAAATATTCTCGGAATTGGACGAAACTTTCGCCCAGGGTCCTATTTTTGCACGAAGCTTCCAGAAGACCGAAGACCTAACGAAGTGGGGCCACGAGGCAGCCAGGGGGGGGCCGGCGCGGCCTAGGGCTTGGCCGCGCGGCCCTGCCCCCGGGCCCCTCGTGTGGCCCCTCGCGTTGACCTTCCGCCTACTTAAAGCCTCCGTCGCGAAACCCCCAGTACCGAGAGCCACGATACGGAAAACCTTACGAGACGCCGCCGCCGCGAATCCCATCTCGGGGGATTCTGGAGATCGCTCTCCGGCACCCTCGCCGGAGAGGGGATTCATCTCCCGGAGGACTCTTCATCGCCATGATCGCCTCCGGAGTGATGAGTGAGTAGTTCACCCCTGGACCATGGGTCCATAGCAGTAGCTAGATGGTCGTCTTCTCCTTGTTGTGCTTCATTGTTGGATCTTGTGAGCTGCCTAACATGATCAAGATCATCTATATGTAATTCTATATGTTGTGTTTGTCGGGATCCGATGGATAGAGAGTACTATGATTATGGTGATTATCAATCTATTGTTCATGTGTTGTTTATGATCTTGCATGCTCTCCGTTATTAGTAGAGGCTCGGCCAAGTTTTTACTCTTAACTCCAAGAGGGAGTAATTATGCTCGATAGTGGGTTCATGCCTTCATTGATACCTGGGACGATGACGTAAAGTTCTAAGGTTGTGATGTGCTGTTGCCACTAGGGATAAAACATTGATGCTATGTCTAAGGATGTAGTTATTGATTACATTACGCACAATACTTAATGCAATTGTCTCTGTTGCTTTGCAACTTAATACCGGAGGGGGTTCGGACGATAACCCGAAGGTGGACTTTTTAGGCATAGATGCAGCTTGGATGGCGGTCTATGTACTTTGTCGTAATGCCCAATTAAATCTCACTATATTTATCATGTCATGTATATGCATTGTTATGCCTTTCTCTATTTGTCAATTGCCCGACCGTAATTTGTTCACCCAACATGCTTTTATCTTATGGGAGAGACACCTCTAGTGAACTCGTGGACCCCGGTCCTATTCTTTCCATAGCATACATTCTACTTGTTTTATCGTTTTCTTTGCAAACATCTTCCACTCGATACGTTTAATCCTTTGTTACAAGCAAGCCAGGTGAGATTGACAACCTCACTCGTTTCGTTGGGGCAAAGTACTTTGGTTGTGTTGTGCAGGTTCCTAGTTGGCGCCGGAATCCCTGGTGTTGCGCCGCATCACATTTCGCGACCATCAACCTTCAACGTGCTTCTTGGCTCCTACTGGTTCGATTAAACCTTGGTTTCATACTGAGGGAAAACTTGCCACTGTGTGCATCATACCTTCCTCTTGGGGTTCCCAACGGACGTGTACATCTACGCGCATCAGCTACCAGGAAATCTGAAGCATTATGATGGCAGCGAGAGGCCGGATACCTGGATCGAGGATTACTACAATGCAGTAACCTTCGCCGGAGGAACCCCGAATATAGCCTGCCGCATGCTCCAGTTGTACCTTATTGGTCCAGCTCGCGTTTGGCTCAGCGACCTCGAGGAGAACACCATCTTTTGCTGGTTGGACCTGAAGAAGGCTTTCGAGAACCACTTCAGGGGGACCTACAAGAGACCGGCCACCACCGCCGATCTTCAAGCTTGCATCCGTAAGAAGGGTGAGACATCTAGGAGTTTCCTCACCCGATGGTTGGCAACCAGGAACGAGTGCGAGAACGTAGATAACCGCACAGCAATGCACACCTTCATTGGTGGTTTGCAGCGTGGGGGGCTGCTGCGCCATAAGCTTACATGCCTGGTGAACGCAAACAAACTCACTCTTGATGAGATGATAAACATCGCCAGTGATCATACTGCCGCCGATGACGACGCAGGCGGAGATCTTGCAGCTACAGCCATACCCCTGCACCAACAGAAGAAAAACCGTGATAACGGCGTCAAGCAAAGCAACAAGCGGAAGAACCCCCCGAAGACCGAAGGGCGGAGGATCCGACATGGTAGCCATGACGTTCCAACGCGGAGGTCCGGGAGGCGGAAGAGGCCGCGGACGCGGAGGCGGAGCAGCAGGGGCCGCAGCCGCGCCGACGAAGTCACCGCAGCCCGGATCCCGCGCCCCCAAACGTACGAAGAATACGCAGGGATATGCCGTGCCCGGCCCATTTGGATCCGGCTACGGCAAATCTACCCACACAAATCGCAACCGCAAGTGGGTCAATGATCTCGAAGAACGACCCGGAGGCAGGATACAAGCGAGCCCGAAGCACCGCCCACGCGGCAAAGGAGGCAAGGGCAAGAACAAGGACAAAGAGGAGGACAGTTCCGAGGCCATGGACGAGGATGACGCTTCGCCGGAACCCAAGGAGGGTGCCGCAACAAACAAGTCCAACCCCTTTGGCGTAAAAGTGTCGGAACTTACCACACCTTCCTCGGAACCCCCACCGTCCGCGCGAAAAATCGGCGCTCCGGATCTTGAACGCCACAGCTCCGCCGTGCCGCAGCATGTCAAGTGGCTCGGAGAAAGTTCCGTACCTTTGACAGGTCGGATCATCCGGCCGTCATCCCCAAAGAGTGCTACGCTCGGTTGTGAGTCCCCGCATAGACGGGTATGACTTCTCCAAGTGTCTTATGGACGGAGGAGCCAGCCCGAACATCATGTACCCGGAGACCTCGGAGAAGATGAACCTCACCAAGGACCAGCTCAAGCACAAGCACCACCGAATTTCATGGTGTGGTTCCGGGTAAGAAGGCAAACTCTCTAGGCAGCATCAAACTTCCCGTGGCCTTCGGCGATGTGAACAATTACCGCGAAGAGATGATCACGTTTGAAGTGGTGCCCTTCAAAAGCTCCTACCACGTGATCTTCGGCAGGCCCACCTACCACAAGTTCCACGCCAGGGCATGCTACATCTACAACAAGCTCAAGATTTCGGGTCCTAACGGTTGGATCACCGTGTCCGGAGACTACAAGAAAGCTAGGGACTGCGAGGAGGGCGAAGCCGCCTTGCGTAATCCATCATATCCGGAGAGGAGCCGCAAGGCTAGCAGAGCCGCGGTGGATCCGACCGAGATGCGTACCACCAAGCAGCGATCTCCGAACGAAGACCTCGTTCAAGGCCGCGATAGAAACCAAGAAGCATGACCTCATTGAAGGAGACAAGCTCCAAGCAGGTTTCGGCCGGAGCCAACATGGACCCCAAATAGGAAAGCACGCTCGTCGAGTTCCTCGCAGCTAACATGGATATCTTCGCATGGCAACCTTTCGACATGTCCGGAGTACCAAGAGAACTCGCCGAGCACTACCTCAACATAAATCCGGGTGCAAAACCGGTGAAGCAAGCTATGCGACGCTTTGGAGACAAGAAGCGCCGCGCCATAGGAATGGAATTAGCAAAGTTACTAGAGGCAGGTTTTGTAGTAGAAGTTATCCATACCGATTGGGTCGCAAACCCCGTCCTTGTACCTAAAAAGAATTCTGAAATACTAAGAATGTGCATCGATTACTCCGGCGTGAATAAGCACTGTCCGAAAGATCCGTTCCCTTTGCCGCGCATTGACCAAGTCATTGACTCAACGGCAGGGGCGGAGCTTTTATGTTTTCTTGACGCATATTCCGGGTACCATCAGATCTTGATGAAGGAGTCCGACCAAAAGGCGACCTCTTTCATCACACCCTTTGGCACATACTGCTATGTTACCATGCCTTTTGGTTTGAAAAATGCAGGTGCCACATACCAACGGACGATGCAGCGGTGCCTGAAGGACCAAATTGGTCGGAATGTGCACGCCTACGTCGACGACATCGCGGTCATGACCCGGAAGGGATCCGACCTGCTGAGCGACCTCAAGGAAACCTTTGATAACCTCCGACGGTACAAGATGATGTTGAATCCGCTGAAGTGCGTTTTCGGCGTACCAGCAGGAAAACTCCTTGGCTTCATTGTTTCTCACAGGGGCATTGAAGTTAACCCGGAAAAAATCAAGGCTATCCTGAACATCAAAAGGCCAACTTGTCTCAAAGATGTGCAACGATTAACTGGTTGCGTTGCGGCAATCGCAGATTTGTTAGCCGTCTTGGCGAGAAAGCCTTACCTCTATACAAGCTGCTGAAGAAAACCGACAAGTTTGTCTGGGACGAAGCAGCAGATAAAGCACTTCAGGAGTTGAAGAACATACTTTCCTCCCCACCTGTATTGGCAGCTCCAGCTGAGTCAGAGCCTATGCTCCTCTACATAGCGGCCACCAACAAAGTTATCAGCCTCGTAATCGTGGTGGTGCGAAAGGAAGAAGGATTTGAGCACGGAGTCCAAAGGCCTGTCTATTACATTAGCGAAGTCTTGACGGAATCCAAGCAGAGATACCCTCACTTTCAGAAACTGGCATACGGAGTTTTCCTAGGAAGCCGGAAACTGAGGCACTACTTCCAGGAGCACCCAATGACAGTGGTGAGCAAGGCTCCCCTGGCAACGATCATCAACAATTCCGACGCAACAGGACGCGTAGCAAAATGGGGCATCGAGTTATCTGCCTTCGACATCAACTACGAAGCCCGAACTGCAATCAAGTCTCAAGTTCTAGCGGATTTCATCGCGGATTGGACCGAAGCACCGGAGGGCACGCCCGTGCCGGAACCCGAAGCTTGGGTCATGCACTTTGACGGATCCAAGCAACATCAAGGCTCGGGGCCGGAGTTACCTCGAAGTCACCTACCGGAGAAGAACTGCAGGACGTCTCGCGATTCACTTCGAAGCAACCAACAACATGGCGGAATACGAGGGTCTACTACACGGTCTGCGCATCGCTAAGGAAATTGGGATCAAGCACATCATATGCTGCGGAGATTCCGACCTGGTGGCACAACAAGTAGCCGGAACATGGAACGCCAGAAACTCCGTCATGGCGGCTTACAGAGACGAAGTTGACGAGATCGCCAAGTGCTTCCTCGGATACGAAGTCAAGTACGTCAGAGAGACGATAACACAAGAAGCGGACATGTTGTCCAAGCTCGGATCCGGCAGGAAGCCAATTCCGCCCGGAATCTTCCTCGAGCATCCGCGAGTACCCTCGGTGAAGGGTGCAAACCCGGAAAATCCCGATCCGGCGTTCTCCGGCTAAGGAAGTGATGGCAGTCATTCCGGCCTGGACTCAGCCGTTCTTGGATTACCTCATTGATCAAAAGTTGCCGGAGGACGAGGTCCACGCACGACAGATCATCAGACGAGCAAGATCCTACACAATTGTTGATGGACAGCTCTACAAACGAAGTGCAAACGGAATATTTCTCAAATGCGTCTCCAGTCAAGATGGCATTGAAATCCTCAGAGAGATCCATGCAGGGGATTGCGGGCATCATGCCGCCCCCAGGTCCCTCGTTGCAAAAGCTTTTCGGTTAGGATTTTACTCGGCTAACAGCCTAAAGAAGACGCCGATAAGCCGGTGAAAACTTGCCGCGGTTGTCAGTACTATGCTACTCAACCAAACGCTCCAGCCCAAGAGCTGAAGACCATACCTATCACCTGGCCGTTTGCGGTCTGGGGGCTCGATATGGTTGGTAAGTTAAAAAAATCATCTCCTGGCGGTCATGAATACCTCTTGGTCGCTATTGATAAGTTCAGTAAGTGGATCGAGGCAAAGCCAGTGAGAAAAGCCGATGGTGCTACGGCACTAAAATTTGTTTGTAGCCTCGTGACGAGATTCGGCATTCCACACAGCATAATCACAGACAATGGCACAAACTTTGCGCAAGGAGAACTCAAGGATTACTGCGATGAAGTTGGGATCCGGCTTGACCTTGCATCTGTGGCTCACCCACAATCCAACGGTCAGGTCGAACGAGCCAATGGCCTTATACTAGCCGGAATCAAACCTCGCCTTGAAGAACCGCTGCGCCGCGCAGCCGGAGCTTGGGCTGATGAGCTGGATTCTGTTCTGTGGAGTTTACGAACTACCCCTAACAGGTCAACAGGATTTACTCCTTTCTTCCTGGTATACGGATCCGAAGCTGTGCTCCCCACTGACATCATCCATGATTCACCGCGAGTTTCCGCCTACAATGAAGAAACCGCTGACGAGGCTCGACAGCTATCTGTGGACCTGATCGAAGAAGCTCGGAATCTAGCCGACCAACGCTCCACCATTTACCAGCAGAAGCTCCGACGCTATCATAGCCGTCGAGTTCGGAACCGCTCGTTCATGGTCGGAGACTTAGTCCTCCTCCTTCGCCAGGTGAAAGATCACAAGTTGCAAACTCCATGGGAAGGACCTTTTGTCATCAGCAAAGTACTACACAACGGATCCTACTATCTCGTTGACTTCCGGGAACTAAAGGATAGACCTGCCAACTGGCATCGGAAACGAAAACGAGAAGATCCGGGTGACATATATGATGAAATAGATCGTCCCTGGAACATAGCACAGCCTACGTCCTTTCCACACTTAGCGCTTTACGCATTACATACCTTGTAATATCTATGATACATGATCAATGAAATAAAGCTTTTGGTTCACTCTTAGAGTCTTTTACCTCCTTTAATTTTTCATTTCTGGATCGTGTACGTTTTTTCCGACTAAAACCGCAGAGCTGGATCTTTCCGCCTAGGCGTGTATGAAAGTTGTGATTTTCAAAATCGTCCCTTAGGACGTAAGCTTAAGTTTTCTGGCAGAAATTCTTTCTGTTGCAAACCCATGGATTCCTGGTAGCGACTTCCGGCACTTGGGCTGGGGGCTTGTTTCCGCGGTTATTGACGGATTGCCATTGGGCTTCGTCGCCGCTGGCGAGCGTTTCCGGCTCGTGGAAGGTCAAGTGGGCAAGCCGGAAATTATCAAACCAGCACTTGCTTTTAGGAAACAATACATGCAAATAATATATAAACGGATAGCAGGATAAGTTTTTCCGCCCACACATGCATGCTTGTTTCGTCCCTAACTACTTAAGAATTTAAGTTATTTTACAAACCCTCGCTGGGGCCAAAATGATGCATTGTTTCATCCCGCAGGACATAGAAGTTTTCACTCCGCCTTGGACGGAGAAGCAGTGGCCTCTGGATCTTTTCCCTTGGAGCCTTCAGCCGGAGACGACACGTCCTCATCGCTCTCTTCATCTTCGTCGGAGGTTGCAGCGCTGGTCCTGGGCTCTTCCTCTTCGGGAGCATCCTTGGAGCTGGTCCAGGTAAACTGGGTTCCGGATTCCGCAGGACGGGCCTCCGCGTCGCGCTCTTTTTGAAGTTCATCTTCAAGGGGCTCGTCCGCTGGGAGAACCACCTTGTCGTAGAATTCCTCGTGGCGGATCCTCCGCGCGATGCGGGTGTCATAGCCACTCACTGCATCGAGAAGCTTTCCGACATCTGCGGTCGGAGGAACTCCAGAAGACACCCGATCCAGATCCATCTTCGGGTTATGCGCCAAGCACATGGTTAGAGTCATAGCAGCTACACCTCGGGCAGATGACGCTTGTAGATCGGTCACCAGCTCCGGAAGAATATCCATACGTTTGATCAGCTTGCGCAGACTGCATGTGCGGCTCCTCTTTAGGGACAAGTTATGGCATATCTTCCGAGAAGCGGATATAAGATCCTTGCAGTCATCACCAGCGAGAGAAAGAACGTCGTCTCGGGGGAATTTGTTCCGGCGCTTTTCAGGGTATCCGAGTGGCTCTGCAGATAAATACAAGAATAAACATTCAAGTTGAGCACGAGAAACTAAGCATCAAGACAAGAAATTCCGAGTATAAGTACCCAGAATATTTTCGGCCAGCAGGTCCCAATGGTGCTCCGCGGTCTCCATATATTTCCGGAGTCCATTGAGCTCCTTTTGCTGCCTCTTGATGGTCTCGCTATCAGCATTTCGCTTCAGCACGAATTCGCCTTTCTCCCTGATAAGCTCGGAGTTTTTCTCCGCCAGCTGCTTCTCGGCACGCTCCTTCCGTCGCTCCGCCTCCTTCGAGCTTTATCTCCAGCTTCTTGGTACGAGGAGCGCAGGTTTTCCAGCTTCGGAGGAGGTCGTAGCCGTGGAGGAAGATGCGCCTACAAGGATTCAAGTTAGATACAATTCAAAGTCGGAACGTGAACTCGACAACAAGAAAGGTCGGAAACCAACCTTGGGCATCCGCCACCTGTTTGTTCAGCTTCGCATTCTTATCTGTAAGGGTCCGGATGTTTTCCGCCTGACCCAAGGTAACGCGGCGCTGCAGAGCAATATTTTTATGCAGCTCATAGTGCAGTGCCTGCTGTTCCTGTAAAAAGCAGACAGAGCAGGAGTCAAAATTCCGCTTACAACACAGTGGTGTCCTTTGAAGCATATTTGTCGGAATCTTTCCGACATCATGCTTGGGGGCTACTGTAACATTTTAAATAAATCTTCCCAAAAGTAGCGGTACTCTAAAGCATTTAAGCGCTAACTAGTACTTGTTTCCGCTTACATGCTTGGGGGCTACTGGGGAGTACCTTTTGTTTGCAGATGAGCTTGTCGAGGAACTCGCCGACGCCTTTCTTGAAGTCCTGGATTTCCGATGTACCGGCGTCCGGCTTCCCCCAGGCATTGTTCAGCATAGCATTGAGCAAGTCTTGCTCAAGCTCCCATTTTTCCGGCTCAGTGAGCTGTTTGAAAAATTTTGTAGCATATGCCTTGGGGGTGGAGGTGAGGTCAGTCGGATCTCCGAAGTTCTTTGGAAATACGACGACATCGCCAGCACCGGCTCCGACCTTCTCGGAGGAAGTGACTTCCGCCTCTCCTTGATCTTGAGCTTCTTCTTGGGCAGGGCCTTTGGCCTTGGGATCTTCTCCGCCCACCTTCTCGCTGCTGACCGGAATTATCTCCGGTGGAGTGTTTGCGGCAGGAGGGGGAGACTGATCCGCCTGAGGAGGGGACGACGGGGGAGCAGTGTGGGAAGCACTTGGCAGAGCTGGGGTGGGAGGACCGACGTACCGGAGATTTCTTCATGAATTCCGTGATGGGTTTTTGGCCGGCGGTCCGAGTGGCGGTGATAGTCGGAGTCCCGCGAGCAAATAGAAGAAGATCGCATAAGTAACGTATGCATCAAAGTAAATATGTACCATGCCCGGAAACTTACGGGGCGCCGGGGATGTTGGGGCGTGAGCGTTTGCCTGCTGTTGAAAGCATTTTCAAACGTTCCCGCTCCGCCTTCCTTGAATCGAGCGGAGGGGGCTTGATGACCTTGGGCTTCTTGGCGGAGGCCTCGCCGCTAGCTCCGGCTTCGGAGCCGGAAGCTTTGGCGCGGGGACGCTTCGCAGGTCGGGGAGCTACCTTGCGAGGTGCTTGCTCCTCTTCCTCTTCTTCGTCCTCCGGAACCTCCTCCGCCGTGTCGCCGCTGACGGGGACGCGAAGAATGGTGCGTAAGTTTTCCTCCGCCAATGTAGCGAGCTGGAGGGAAAAATATCAAGTGTTAGTCAATAACCAAAAACTTGTGAAGTTTGAAGTAACGAAAGGATCGAAGCTTACCGGAGGACACTGGTCGTTCGTGTAAATATCTTTGATCAGTTCCGGGATCGGTTGACCCCGGCCCACCTTCACCAGCGTCTTGAATCTCCTTTTGAGAGAATCAGCCGGAAGATCGTGGCGGGTAGCTCGGAGCTGGTCATCCGCCCCGGTGTATGCGCAGATTAGTCGCGCGTTATATCGTAGGGGCTGGATCCGCCGAGTGAACCAGCTCAGTGTAAGCTGGGTTCCGGTTAGCCCGTCGTGGACTAACCAGGAGATTCTCCGCGCTGCCTTCTCCAGGATGGGAGTTAGGGAAAGCGGCGGGATGAAGCTCCAGCTTGCGAGCTCTTCCGGAGGCTCGTTGTTGAACTTGGGGAGACCATCATGGATCTCCGGAACTGGCACATTCTTCTCGTAAAACCATCCGGCGTTCCAGTACCGGACGGATTTGTGCGAGTCATGTGGAGGGTACATACGACCAGGTCGGAGCATGAATGTCATGCTCCCGCAGTTCAGCATAGCTTTGTCTTTTGTTTCTTTCTTCACTCGGAAGAAAAACTGCCATAACTTGACGTCTGGCCGGATTCCGAGATGCCCTTCGCAGAGAGTTACGAAGTTGGACAGCAGAAGGTAGGAGTTGGGGCAGATGTTGTGGGGCTGAAGCCCGTATGTTGTGAGGATGGAGAGGAAAAATTCCGAGCAAGGGAGCGATAATCCGCGTTCCACCCAAGCCTTGGTCATGACCACTTCTCCGGCTCCTGGCTTGGGGACGACGGTGTCGCGTATGAAGCTCCAATGTGCGGAGATCATACCTTCGTTCTGGAGCTCTCTAAGCTCCGTATCGCTGGTTTCGCAGGCCACCATTGACCCCGCTCTCCTTCGCGGTTCCGGGCCTTAGAGGCTTTCTTGTTCTCCGTCTCTTGCACCTTGGCAGCCATTCTAGCTTGCCCTTGAAGTTCTTCTTCGATTTCTTGTGCGGTTGGGATCCGGCTTAACTTGGTGCTGGAAGATGCGGAAAAAGGTTGAGCCAGCCGGATGTCGGAAACATATGGTGGTAGATATGCTATGGGATCCGGACAGATAGGCTCTAATGAACTGGGATCCGGGCTGTTCGGAGAACTACCAGTACAATGAGAGTCGATTGGCATGCTTCCGGCTGCACCCATGCAAAGTGTTTGAGTAACCGGAGTCTACTCTACTCTACTTCTTCTTCTACAAGTCCGGTGCACGTACCGTCAATGGCGCGGCGAACCGACGGTGCTCCGGCGAGGTCGAAGGACGTCGAACTTGCTGAAAACCGGCCCGCGTGACCACGAATCGGCGGCGGGGAAGATTTCCCGATCAACCGTGGCGATCTTGGAGCGAAGGGAGGTTTGAAGTGATCGGGCACGAAGGTCTCTGCGGCGGAGCTCGTCGGAGTTCAGATCTTGCTGGCGGCGCGGCTGGAGGAGGAAGACGAAGTGGTAACTGGGGTGAAAAGAATGAGAAATCACCGCGTGATGGGGTATTTATAGACCACGCGCGGAGATTCGCGTTCCGGATCCGACGGCGGAAACTGAACGGTCTCGCCGTTGGATGCATGACACGTGTCTTAGGTTAAAAATGGTAAAATGACGTGGAGGTGATTTAACCATGCGCTCCCGAAATTTCCGGCTAAAGATTCGCATCTCCGAAAATTTAGCGCGGGAAGATAGGAAGTTGTGCGCGGGAAAAATGCAAACTCCGTTACATTATCGATACTGAAGGACATGAGGATTTCCGGTTAAATGATATCGGAAACAGAATAGTTTGGAAGCTCTTCAAGATTCTCTTCGGTTCCGAGTTATTTGAAGACGGAAGAATGATGAATCTCGGAGAACTTCGGGGGCTACTGTTGTGGGTATACTTTATGGGTATATCAACGACATGGCCTAGATCCGGCAAGCCCGGTGGCCCACGGACGGTGATGGTGGCATGGGGCCCATCGGGCGGCCCAGTTGCTGTTGATCAAGAAGGATGAAGTCCAGCTCAGGAACCTGGAGCCGGATCCTAACCAACCTACGAAGGAGGCCGGATCCGTGGAGGCCCATAAAGTATACCCACAACAGTATGGCCATAAGGAAGGCGGATCCTTGACGTACACGGCAAGATATTGTACCGTAGTTAGGCAACTTGTATTCCGGCTAGGACTCTCCATGTAAACCCTAGATCCGGGCGCCTTTATAAGCCGGATCCTGGGAGCCCTAGAGGCACAACTACAACCATTGTAACAACGCGCAAGCGTCCGGATAATTCCGGACAAGCAGCAGTAGGGCCCTGTCATCGTGCAGGTGTTCCGAAGCTGGGTAACTCGCGTACCACCGTCCCGTGTGCACTCCGCCCTATGGCCCCTACATCTTTTCCCCCTCGTGAGGGTCCCTCCTCCGAGGTATTGTCGATTAGGCAACGACACTCCCCCTGAGATTCTCGACGCCCCCCTAAAGGGGCAAGTGAGAACTTGCCTCGTCGGCCTCCGTCAGAGCTGGGCATCTAGAGCCCATCATCTGGAAGTTCGCGGCTGAATCCTCGTCCTCCCCGCGTCCCTCTCTTCGTCGTCCTCTGCGGGCGCCAGAAATCTCTCGGCTGGCTCCTACGATAAGAAACCAAAACAGAAATACTATTTTCTTACAACTTCAAGTAAGTGTTACTGCCTTGTACACATTCAATTTCGCTTACTCAATGTTAAATGTAATCCTCCGAGTGAGTGTGCACATGTTCCACTTTATTCTGCTAATCATTCAGCCAGACAAAGAAATAGTACTTGTCATGGACTCGAAACGTAAAGACCATGAGATGTGGGCGGACCTGATTGAAATGCTCCAGAGGCAATTTTTACAATTATCGCCCAATATCGGCATCTTCTGTTTATTTCCTGATATCAAGAAATTAATAACTCCTTTTAGTCATTTTCTTTGCCGTCCAGGGTTTGAAAATAGTTCATCAAGGCGGTTAGGGGTGAATGGAAACATGAGCTTACATTTCGAGATCTCAATGTAAGTAGTCATACTATAGCTAGGTTCGCGCATCTATTTGATTCTTGTTTCAATACCACTATCATTTATTATTATTATTTTGATTTAACTCTATTATCGTAAAGTGTTTGAGGCAGGAAGATGGTAATAATTTATGTGGATACTACGTTTGTGAGTTCATTCACCAGACGACCAGTCCTTCTGTAGGCCAGAATTCTACACCAACTTCATGTACATAAACAATATTCACAATCTTTATTTTATTACCATCAATTGTGTTGAGTTTGATTCATATATATTGATCCCCTTCTTTAAATTAGATCGAATGGATGTGGGACAGTCTCCTATCAAAGGATCGCGTACGAGCAATTTAAGAGGATTTGGCGGGATTTTTACTTGAGGTCATATATCCAAAGGGAGAATACAATCGGGAATTTGTATTTATACAATAGGGATGGTAAGAGGACTTATATTTTATATGCATGCACGTGTACTGTATTCATGACAATTTTGTGTAATGGTTCCTTCATTGTTGTATGTAGTAGCGTCGAGTTGAATGGAAAACACTAAATAAAAATGAAAAAAAAAAACTAAATGAAAAAGAATTTAATGATAAATTCAAAAATAAAATAAAAAATAAAACAGAGAAGAAAGGGGCTCCTGCGCTCCACAGGTGATGCTCTTTAGTCAAGGGGTCTTCCATCACACATGGAAAGGGCCTTCTGTGTGCCACGGGTCCTTAAGATACTAGTGGGCCGGGTATCAATAAAATTTGGTTCAGATACGGGAAAGGACAACCGACCGAGAGCGGCAGTCAAACTAATATAGTTGAAATTTGTGTTCACATGAAGCCTACTTTTTTTATAGCATATCGCTCATTTTATTTGATCGTTATACTTTTGATGATTTCTTTATCAGCCGAACTGGGTGGTAAATTATTTATAGTATTAGCATGCAGTCACGTGCATGTATAGATCATTCGAGTCAAGCGGCTAGAGAGTAGAATAGACATGTTTTTGAAAGGACATTTCATATAAACATGAAGATTAAATACTGCTATATGTCTCCAGCCGAAAAGAGAGATTAAATCTTTTTCAACAAAAAACACATTAAGATCACATCAAGATGTTATTTACGTATACTTCTTCCGATTTATATTACTTGGTACTAGTATGGTTGTGCCTAGAACTAAAATATCTCTAAATGCATAATTAGTGCCAACAAATATGTATTGGAGGAAGTATTGCGTTTACGTACATACATGTATATATATAGTAGATTGACGTTAAATTTAATCAAATACCCCTCTGACCTATCGCTGAAACGAGAATCAGCGACAATCAATATGCATCAAAGGGAGTAGCTAGATGAAAGTCAAAGAAAAGAAACATCTTTAAAACACTCAAAATCGTATGTATGTATCCTCTTCGATACAGTAAAGAAAGGCAAGTGGATTGGTTAAGCACGGATGTGTGGACGACGGCGATGGATGTCTATTCGTCGCTGGCACTTGGTGCCGGCGCCGGTGCTGGTACGGGCGCATCGGAGGATTCCTTGGACGCCTTCTTCTCATGGACGGCCAGCCTCATGTCAGCATACACGACGCGGCCTTCACCGTCACCGCGGTTGAGCTCGACGTTGTTCTTGGCGGAGGCGGTGGCGGCAACGGAGAGGAGGAGGAGCCCCACCATCAGCAGCGCCATCATCTTTCCTCTCTGGCCGGCAGCTGCAGCCATTATGTATATGTATTGCTTCTGCCTGATGGTCGATATAATAATGATGATGATTGTGTGTATGAGGGAGAGCAAGAGAGGAATGAGCAGGTTTTGTTCCATTTATAGTGCTAGCTCGGTGTTCTTCAATACACACAAATTCGGGGCAACCTAAAGTTGGGTCCATTGATCTATATTTGTATACTCCCTAATTGGAATGCACACAGACATTAATTTGGGGCTAGTTAAATCTGGGTCCCTTGAGCACCGGTCATTCTTGAACTCACGGCACCATCAAGCTTGCATGCATGCGTACTCCTTAATTGGAATGTCTAAGAGCATCTCCAGCCGCGTCTTCCAAAGGGATTTGAGGCGCGCCGGACAAAAAATGCGTTCTAGCCGTGTCCCCCCAAAGCCCATTTTTGTCCGGCGCGCCTCGATACGGTGTCCGGCGTCCCAAGCCCGTCCACGTCCCACAGGGGACGCTCCGGACACGCCGGACACAACGAAAAGCGAGGCGGGGAGTGGCAGGGCCGACCCGTCAATGGCACAGTTAATTTTAACCTAACCGTCGCCTACCTCGCGACAGAAGTTATTCGCGCGCAGTGACACACGGCGGCATCTTTGCCTTAATGGCGACGGACGGGCAGGCGAGACGTCTCATCGGTGCTGCGCAGCCTCCACGCGTCGCCGGCGTTCGCACGCCACCGCCCGTTCCCGCGCGATCTTCCCGCTTCTTCTCGTCTGTCCCCGCGCTTTCTTCCCAACGCCGGCGTCTATAAAAGGTCTCCCGGCTCATCAATGGTAGCCACCACACCCCGCCGACAACAAACACAGCCCTCGTCGCTCCACCGCCGTCTCCTCCACCACCAGTGGCAATGGTGAACCGCCCCGGCGATGGCCACTTCCCTCCACCGCCGTCTCCTCCACTTCCAGTCCCAGAATCGCAGGTCGACACCGACCTCGTGGCCCGGGATGAGCGGCGGCGGCGAGGGACGCCGCTTTGGCCTGGCTCTCGTCAGCAGCGGCGGGAGGCACTCGAGGAGGAGGCCCGCCAGCGGCGTGAGGCGAAGCACGCGACGGATCTAGCGGCGTTCTACGCCCCTGCCCCCGCAGCTGACGAGGCCGCAGCGGCAGCAGCGTGGCAGGAGCAGCAGTGCGACACCGTTGCGGCGTTCGACGCCTCGACGGGAGAAGGGCGCGACGGCATCGGTACTAGGAGGAGATGGAGCAGCAGTGTGCTGATGAGCGCCGGCGCCAGCGCGATGAGCGGGAGGCGTTGTACCGTGAACGGAGGGAGGCGATAGAGCGTCGGTGGCGGGAGTCGATCGAGCGCCAGCAGCAGCTGACGGCGGAGGAGCGTCAGCAGCGAGAGGTGGCGCTGACAGCGCTATGGGGGAGGCGGGCAGACCAGTTGGTGGCGGAGGCCGACGCGTTGGCGGCGGCGATGATGGAGGCGCCAACAGATGTGGAGGAGGAGGCGCCAATGGAGGAGGAGGAGGCCGAGGCGGAGGAGACCGAGGTGGAGGACGACGACGACGAGTTCTAGTGGTCCGACGACGACGGGCCGCACCCGGACGAGATGGCCGATCAGCAACGCGCGCTCGTCGAGTCCTTCGAATCGGAGAAGAAGCTCCAGGACGACGCCCGTGCCCGCGAAGAGGCGCAGATTCTTCGCGCCGTCGAGCTCTCCCTCCAGGCGGCGCAGCAGGGGCGGCGGAGGACGCGCGGCGGGAGCGGAACCGTCTGGCCACCGCCGAACGCAAGGAGAGGAGGCGCGCGCAGGAGGAGCTGCGGCGTAGGGGAGGCGACGACGGGGCGGGGCCGTCGAACGCACCGCCGGGCGGTCAGTAGTCTAGGTTTAGATGAAATCTAGCCGTTTTTCATTCAAACTTTGTAATATATAATCAAAATTAAATGAAAACCTTTATTTTCGTGCACCAGTATTCATTTGGGGGAGGCGTTTGGGGGACGCGGCTGGGGAGTGACGTCCCCCAAAGGCGGCACGAACAAAACATGTCCCCCAAAAGCTCAATCCGACGCGGTTTGGAGGACGCTCTGGGGGACGCGACTGGAGATGCTCTAAATCCAGTAAAGAAATAAAGCTTTCTTTCGAAACGAAATATGCCTTAAGAATTGACTAAATGTACTCGTTCCTTTCCATATTACTAGTTGGTATTAATTTGGATGTATCACTATAGGAAACGTAATCTTTGTTGTGTACAAAATATAATCGGCGAAGAGCAAAAAATACTCATCCAAGACTTTGATGTGTAGGGTCCGTTTGGTTGGAAGCATTGAAAGGGATGGGATGGATGGTCCAGGTTTTGGAGGATGGGATCGTCCTTAGTTCGCGTTTTGTGTTTTGTTTGGTTTCAAGACATGAAGTGGATGGATGGTATCCGTTTAGCTTACAATGCTTAGTACCAACGGGTTAACAGGCTTTTAATTACAACTAGTAAAATGCCCGTACGTTGCTACGGGAAGACAAATGTCCCTAAATTGAACGAAAAATTGGTTCAAAGACAAACATCATGTTGTCAATCTTGGAATAAGATGGAGCAAATCTTGGAATAAAACAGATCAATGGAGCAGAGCGGCGGCATCAAGGCGGGCGAATGGAAACAAAGTCATGTTGTCGCATGAGTCTTATCTTTTTTCGAATTTACGTTTGAGACATGCGAAGATTCCTCGCTATGTGAATCATTCCATTGTGAGCCAACAACATCTTGAAAATATACGAGCCAGTCAGATACTTACTAAAATATGTAATGAATAAGGATTATCAAGGATAATAAGTAAATCATTTTGAAAAATATTCTGTGAGACACCAACTTAATTATTTAAGTGAATTTTGTAACCATATACACAAAATAAAGATCTTATTTAAATGTTAGTACAAATCCATAATTCAAGGTAAAGATCATACAAAGAATTTTACACATGGCATTGCACCATGTCCTGTCATAAAGCAAATATATTTCAAGTTTAGTAAATAGCTACATAGAGATTGTAGTGCCACGGAAAGAAGAAAATAAAATCAAACTGCTACGGAAAGAAGAAAATGAAATTATAGTGCATATAGGTAGTGCAATATTACTTTTGAAAAATGGACGCTGCGAACGCAATGAAGTGGAGACTTCGATGTCCTCCTTGTACTTCCACTATAGCACAAATGCAGCAAAATGTTCTCTGATGTTCTCTCAAAGTAGTGCAGCTGAACATTAAAGAAAAATGGCAACAATTCCCATAAACGCTTCCTTCTCAATCGGAAGTCAGAACATTAAGTGCCAATTTTAGTGGACATGCTTCCATGTGAAGTCAATGGATTACAAAAAAAAAAGCAAGGGTATTTCAAACTTAACAGTTCCTCACAGCATATATAGACATACTAATGGATCTCCATGCATACCAATGTATGTTGTTTAGCGGACAAAAAAAAAGTAACTGCACCTTGTTGCCTTAGTGGAACTATGCACAAACCCTGGTTTAGTTCTCAGTTTGATTCAAGGCATGAAACAATAGCTAGTTTATTCTTCAAAACAATAGCTACACATGAAACACACCAACATCAAAGATGACTGGCGAAGATCAAATTACAGCCAATCCAGATCCTAATGCTAAATTATCGCACGTATAAACTTTTTTATGATCGTGTTCTAAGCATATCCTTGGCTCTATGGCAGCATGAGTCACATGTAAATGAACCCAGTAGCACCTGAAAGACTCAGGAGCAAGGGCACACTGCCGGCATAAGCTTATAGGTTCGGCACATCACGCGCAAGGAGCACCAAAATTGTGAGGGCAATCACCATGACATCAACGTAAATCTGCTCCGAGGCTGGTAGCTGATCCAGCTTGGCCTGGCAAACAACATATAGAATGGTATGATCAGGAAGTATGAGTGAAGGGAACAAAATGCTACACAAAGTATCAGTGCAAGAACACCTCGAAATGATCTAATATATTGATTAGACTCCAAAGTTCTTAAAATTACATAATTAATGTGTAACATTAGATGAATCTTGTGAAAGAGAAAACCCCTCGTGAACTTCATAGTTTCATTTGTACATCTTATAGTGGATAATGTGTTTATAAACTTTGATCCATTCACAAGCAAACTATAAAAATTGTAGTACAAATAAGTAAATATTTCGTGTAGAACATCTAAGGTGCATCCCTAACTAATTATCACAGAAAAAGCCAGTGAAGCTCCTCAAAATGAGAACCTCCAAATTCTCAAAGCCTCAGAACATGAATCGTAATACTTTGCATGAAGATCGATGTGACTGAACTTGTTGATTACATGTAAATGGAAGATATAAAGTAAGGCATCGTTCTATCTTTTATAATGACAATGTACTAACATGAATTTTGATATGATATTTGCATATTAGAATTAGTTGTTTGACATTTAATAAAGTCGTATTAATTCCTCAGTTAGAGAAAACATGCATGAATGGATAATATGAAACTATTTAAAGAATTTCAGTGCAATTGACATTATAAAAACACTTAGAAATTGGTGAAACATCACTTTTCTCTAATGCTTAATCTGAAGAAATGAATCCCGCAATCTTTATGAGAAAAAACTTCTCATTTAACCTGCTAGCCAGGAACAACATAGTTGAATTTTATGTGATGCCAACGGTAAAAGGCAAGAATGCAAAATTAAAACTTTAGTTGAGTGACTTTTACATACACCAATACAAAACAGGGATATACTATGTTTGGAATAATCAAACTCCTTGTTTGCCTTTTTAGAAAGAAATTGGTAAATTTATTGTAAATAGTTCTCATGTGCAGTTCAACTGTAAAATACTGCACCTGAAAATGACCTAGTTGGGTCGTCCTGGAGCAGGACAAAAAAAAAATCAGGAATTACTTCCCCAAAAGCAAATCAACGAATTCCCAATGGTTCAGTATAAAAATCTGAAAGAATAAGGAGAAAAAACTGGATAATTTCATAAGAGATTCCATTTTTTGTGCATTACAGCAAACACAAATAATACAAAAAATAAGAGAAGAGGTATACAAACCCACTACGATACTTGAACAAGCAAAAACAAAAGATGAAGGGATTCATTGTTTCACGTCTAACCTTTTATTAAGCTTGTCATTTCATCCAAATTGTAGATGTCCGAGTGACCCTATACCTGCAACAGCAGGAATATATATACAATATTCAGTGGGCATAAATAGTAACAGATGCTCTTGTTTTAAGTAATATCAACATTATGAATACGTAAGAGTCAGCTCCTCCTTGTTGCGGCCGTCCACTGCCAGCTCAAGGCCAACCCGGTCTTCCGCTCCAACCTCTTGCATGCTCATCTTTGTCTGACTACCAAAAACTATGTATGCAGCCATCAATACAAAACATGACTTATGAGCAATACAAGAAAAATCTTATTCTCTAATCACCTTATCAAGACTAAAAAAAATCTATTTGTGATGGCATGATTCTTCCTGAACATGTGCATATACACAAAAACCACTGCTCGATAGCTGTACTACACAGAGCAGGAAAGCAGATGAGGAGAACCAAAAACCTTACCAAACCGAAGTCGAGGAATAGTCGAAGCCGCGCTTGTTTCACCAACAGTCAATTTGTGCCGTAGTTGAGATAGCCACGATGGAACAGAGTACATGAATTTGATATCTAGGAACACATAAGGTATATTTGCTTCAGAGATAAGATGCACTTTGCATTGAAATGCAAAAAAGTTCAACCTCCTAAATAGTGCACCATAAGGATCCAATAATTCCAAATTGTTTACTACATCGAGGAACAAATCATAAGCTCACTTCTTTTGTGTTCCGACTTATGTTGTTGTTGCTCCTGCCCCTTCTTCTCCATTGATCGATCATCTGGCAGTGAGAGATAGAATTACTTGAGAAACAGTTAAGGCAATGGAGCAAGTGGCAACCAGAATCAGAAAGATAAATAGAAATATTACCAACAGGAGTAGTCATAGCCTACGCACTATATGTCCCATCATTTTGACCATCTTCAAATAATTCCATGAAGTACTGGAACGAAATGATCCACCTGGTCATCATATTTGGTGCCCTACTGAAAACAGATAAATTCAGATACAATATCACTTTTCATTTTGTTTCCAAAAATGGAAGTGTTCTAGGTCGGATGGACAGGAGCCTTGAAGATCTACTCAAGTGGCACGGTCGTATTTGAAATGGCAGTTCAGCACCTTGATATATCGTTGCAGTCCACCTGTCAGTTTCCTCGAGTTTTTGCTCTGTATTTTAGTTTAAAATGAATGTTCTTCGGTGCATATGCAGATATTGAGAAGACCATGTAAAATAATCCTAATTAACCATAGGTAGAATATTTCCAGTAGGCAATTTGGAAGCCTAGAACACTAATACTGCTGCAAGCTACAAACCAAAATATATGTCAAATGACTATCTTGAGAAAACCATTTGCACAAATAATATGCCTGAAGAAATGAAACAGTTAATTGCTGCAAAACCATGTTCAAGAAAGGAAGCTTTGATAGAAGAAATCATGATTGCTTTCTCGTTCCATGTCTCACAGTGGCCGGAGATTCGGCTCAGGCCGTGGAAGCCGGAGTTCGTAGTGCGGCCGCCGTGTGCTTCTCGCGGTGGTTATGGCCGCCGCCGCCAAAACCAGATCGGTCCCAGGTAGCTCGGATTCGAGCCTGGCACAGTTAGGTAAGTCGTCGCATAGTTTTTCCGGCGCCGCGTCCATCGGATCTGGGATGGAGATGGTGGCGCTGGCCGTCGTGCTTCTTACGGCGAGATGCAGAAGAAATCAAGAATCCACGGCGGGATGGGGGCACCATGTGAGCTCGATGCGTACAGGATTGGAGCCGTGGAGGATCTCTCATAGGCCGGCTTCATCCTAGTTGCTTATTTGGCTCCATGCCATCTGCGTATGGAGCCGCCATGGTCGGCCGGCCGTTCGTTAATGGCCGCCTGCGCAGTCATGCCGCTAGGGTTCGTGGAGGCGCGAATGGGCATGATGGAGCCCATCTGGGTGGGCCGGTGGAGGTGGGGCGGTGCCAAAGGCGAGGGATGGAATATCAGCAACATCGAGCTCGAGGTGGCGGCGGCAGCCGTTGAGAGCGAAGGAGG
Organism: Lolium rigidum; assembly: GCF_022539505.1. Taxonomy (NCBI): domain Eukaryota; kingdom Viridiplantae; phylum Streptophyta; class Magnoliopsida; order Poales; family Poaceae; genus Lolium; species Lolium rigidum. The sequence continues at coordinate 204,371,860 of NC_061511.1, read as the reverse complement.
GAGGGGCGGCGACTTCGCGAGCTGTTTCCTGTTTCCGGACGGGCCCACTTGTCGGCGCTAATATTTGTCCGTGAGGTGCGACGAAGGGAGACGGACCACCTTCTTGTCTGACTTTTTAGATAGGAGAGATTAGCTTAACAGAAAGTGGGAAACAATGTGAGGAGCGCACGGATTCAACAGCCATCTACTGGGAAGAACGCGCGCAGGGAGCGGCGGCCAGCGACGCCGGTCTAGATGGCTACCGGTCTTGGACGGCGGCCGCGAGGTTGAGGCGATGACGTGGCGAGCGGCGGCCGGCGACGCCGGTCCATGTGGCTGCCGATCTTGGACGGCGGTCGCGAGGTTGAGGTGGGCGAGGTTGAGGCGGCGGCCCGAGGAGCGGCGGCCGGAGATGTTGGTCTAGGTGGCTGTCGATCTTGGACGGCGGTCGCGAGCGCAGGTTGAGGCGGGCGAGCTTGAGGCGGCGGCCCGAGGAGCGGCGGCCCGGCGAGCAGAGGCCTGCCCCGACGAGTGGCAGCCGAACTTGGACGAGGTGGTCGCACGGCGACGAAATCGAGCGAGGAATGACGGAGAGGAGAAGAGGAATTAGGAGTTGGTCCACGGATTAGAAAAACATGGATGGAGAGGTCCGGCCAATTCTAAGGGATCACTTGGTTCAGCATATTTAGGGTATATTCTCTTGAGTGGATGGTACCATCCCTCACAGTTCATAACCAAACACATATAAAAAGGGAACCATCCCATCCCATCTCTCATTTGGTTTGGAACCAAACGCACGCTAATAGGATCTCTAGATCCACTATGTGGTATTAAGACTGGATCATGTGATCCCTCTATGTAAGATAATTATGTGTTGTAATAAATGATGTTCTGTGATATCAATCTATTATGTCTCGCAAAAACAATATTCCTGGGATTGCGATGTACGGCATAATAGGCATCTGGACTTAAAAATCCGGGTGTTGACAGCGGTTGCGGCTCGCGAAGAAGCTGCCCTGACTAGGGCGAAAGATCTTGACATCCGCGCCATTCGACTGGATTCCGACCGCACCCAATTCCAGGCGGAACGCGACTCCCTTCGGTCAACACTAGCTGTGGCTGAGGGCTAAGAGAAGAAGCTGAAGGAGGTCTCTGCCTCCATTTGCACCGCACAAGGCGAGGTTGCCTCGTTCAAAGAATCCCTGGCTAGCCTGCAGATTGAGCTTGACATTGCGGCGAAGCTGTGGCAGACGCGGGCTGACCAAATGCGCTCTGTCAATGCCCAAAGGTCCGAGGAGCTGGGTGTGTTGGCAGCTGGCGTGGAATCTCTGTTCCTGCGTCTCGGTCTGACCCCGGTTCCAGCCCTCGTGGTGCCAGAAGATGACGATGGTGGGGCTCTGGTCACATACCTCCGCCTAATGTTCGCCACCTTCGGGGCGGATGGAGCCTTTGATCAGCGACATGATTGCAAACGACAGTGTCAGCCTTGTGCGCTCTGCAGGGCGCCACATCTTCTATCACCTCTAGCGGCTCGGGATCTCCGTTTGACTTCTAGGAGCTCGTGAGGAGTGCACCGAAGGCCGAGAATCTGGTGAAGACGGATGGCGGAACCGCGATGGAGGAGAAAATCCAACAGGGCGTGACGTTGCTGCTTGAAAGGTACCGGCGCCAAGGCGATGCCAAGCCTTCCCCGAGCCTTCTCCCGAGTCTTCAGGTATAGCCACCGACGAGGAGGGCGAGACCAAGGGTGATGACTCGACGGAGGACACCACCTCTCTAGGAGAAACTCGTCGGGACGATGCCATCTCACTGCCGCACGCCTAGCTGCTCCGATGCCTGCCGAGTGGCCTTCATCTTATTTTTAAGTCCTTGTTGTAAGACTTTGAACCCAAACCAGGTGGTCTGTTTAGCTCGTACTTTGCCTACGAGGCAGGTGTAGAACTTTAACTTGTTTCTTGTGAATGATTTCTATGTCTTCTTGTTGGTTCTTCGTAGAAGCGAACGTAAGCTTGACACGTAGGCATTCGTCCTGTGCGCGGATTTTTGTTAACCCCTCGAGGAGGTGGCCATAAGACTTGACGCACAGGGTTCCACGTGACTGGCATGTGTTGGGGGTGTCATGTATGCATGTTCTTGTTGGTTCCTCGAGGAGGTAACTGTAAGACTTTACATGTAGTCTCTGACCGTGACTCCTTGTTGGTCCCTCGAGGAGACGACCGTAAGGTTTGCACGCGAGGGGGTGTCCTATATGCCTGTTCTTGTTGGTTCCTTGAGGAGGTAACCGTAAGACTTTACATGTAGGCTCTGAACGTGACACCTTGTTGGTCCCTCGGAGAGGCGACCGTAAGGTTTGCAGGCGAGGGGTGTCCTGTATGCGTTCTCTTGATGGTTCCTCGGGTAGGTGACCATAAGATTCACATGTAGGCTCTGATGTGTCTCCTTGTAGGTCCCTCGGCGAGGTGACTGCAAGGTTTGCACATGTATAAGAGTCGTCCTATCAGTGGCTTCTGTTGGCTCCTCGAGGAGGTAACCGTAGACCTGCGCCTTAGGCTCTTTTGCTTCTCCTTACTGGTCCCTCGGGGAGGTAACCGAAGGGTTATGCGCGTTTTGCGTCTCCTTAATGTTTCCCCGGGGAGGTAACCGAATGGTTCTGCGCGTTTCTTTGCTCGTGCGATGTGTTCCTCGAGTGTCTTGATGTGCGAGGAAATCAGATACCAAGTGACTTGGTGAGGTGGCTAGAAGATAGGCGTCAAAAAAGGATCCGTAGTGAGCATATGCAACGATACAATGTAAGTCTATGCTTAGTACATGTTTCATACATTATCTTGTGCTTATTTCTGCTACTTGTGACTATCTGATATCGACAATGCTTAATACATGTTTGCATACTTAATCATTTAACTATTTTTGCAATATTATCATAATGCAGTTGTAATAAAGCAATGCTCATTAGAAGAGAGGCCCCAAAAAAGTTCTGACCTTTCTTCCGATGCATCATCTCATAGCGGTCAATCTAGGCCATTCCTTTCAAATAATAAATATCTCAATGCTCTACTGCATGAAAGACATGATGTTGCTACTCCAAGATCTGTATCTGAAATGTTGAAAAAAAAATACGCGGGATTCAATCAAGGTGATTGCCAAATACGAGCGTGTTATTGATGATGCTAATACAAGCCCTCCATAATTATATGTAATTTTTTTATTTGGACACAGTAATTGCCTTGTAATTTTCCTTATTTTTTTATTTGCTTAAATGAATTGGACACAATGCTACAATGTGAAACACTAAGTGGGTTGTCCCATTTAGGTTTTGACTAATCATCCTGAGAAATTAGGCCCAGCCCACTTACCTAATTGACCAGTCCAATTGTATAGTTGACCGGTCAAACTAAGTTAGCTGGCCCAGCCCGCAAACTAAATGGATTGGCCTGCTTAAGGCATGACAGGCCTTGTTTGGGTCTACCATCTACCACGGCGTTTCAGCCGGTAACGGCATTACCCGACAGTTAACGGTGTTTGCCACGTGTCAGTTTGCTTGTCCTATTTGCTTAGCATGAGACATTGTAGTAATGATATTATTTGGTCTATGTTAACAAAAAAAACTCAAATCTGTTCTTTGATTTGGTCTATATGGCAATGTAGCTAGTAATGATATTATTTTTAATTGGATGCATACGGTTAGTCATCTCTCTTGCACATGATCCACAAAGCTATGAAGTTGATCCATACGTGGCCCTTCCTTCACCTGGTGGAACAATGGGCGTCCATGGACTTTGGGTGCAAGCGGTGGGGATAGCGATCGAATAATAGAATCACACAATGCTATATGGATGGTTCATGTTTGTTTTCGTATGCTGATTTTTGTGTCCACTCTTTGTTATCCGTCATTTGTGATACTCTGAACTGAAACATTGAAATAAAAATGGTTGGGTCATCCACTGATGCAGTATCCGGGTTTATTGCCCTCTCCAATGAGTTTGCTCAGAAATGAAAGCCAAGCTAGTATGGTTTACAGATGAATGATACTAGTACTATAATTAATAGTTGTGATGAATGATACATACAATGAGTCTCATTAATTTTTAGCGGTTGGAGAAGAAGGATTAGTACTAGGAAGAGGAGGAAGGTTATGGTTGAGGCACTTGTCCTTCTTGAACCGGAGCACCTCTTTATAGTGATCAATCTCCCAGATGTGCTCTTGCATCTGCACGTTGCCCATGAGTGATGGCCCCAACGGACTCCGCCGGAACGCTACGCAGACCACCCCTGGCACCACCTCCGGCACCACCACCCCCTTTGCCCCTGGATCCAGCCTCCCACCGCCCTCGTACTCAATCACGAATTTGGGTATCGTCACGTTGTTGGCCGGATCCACGCCATCGCCGGTGAAGGTCCATCGGTAGCAGTGCTCAAAACCATCGATTTTCTCCTTCTTCAGATGGTCTAGGTGCCTGGTGATCGCCCTTGTGACCGCTCCATACGCCGGCTCAACGAGCGCCGTGAGGGATGTGCCGGTGTCGATGTTGAGGCCGCCGCCCTTGCCGTCATGGATCCAAACCTCAGGAGGGATGTCGAGGCGCTTCCCATTGATTAATAAGGCGGTGACATGTATGCCGAAGGCCGGGATGAGTGGGTTGTAGATGAGCCTGGTCTCGCAGGCACCCGTGGACATGGCCGGGTTGGGGCCGAAGGTGAGGTAGCTGGAAGAGTTGCCGGAGCTGAGCGTTGGGAGGAGGCAGAAGGAGAAGCGGCCCTTGAAGTGACCACCGGCGACGGTACCGAAGGACACGTCCTGGTTTCCCAGGGTGAGTACGCCATCATGCATGGCTACGGCCCCGCCGGCCTCGTATGTGGAGCAGCCCAGCACCAGTCCCGGTAGTCTAGCCATCCGGCCGCTGGACACCGCCACGGTGGCTGTCTCGCTGCCGTAGATGCCTCGGGCGATTGTTCCGTCCTCTGTTACCGTGTCGTAGGTGCACGACTCGTTGCGGTTGGGTGTCAAACATGTGTTGTGCGGAAACAAGCCACAGCTGTCCGCCTGCGAGCACCGGTAGCGCCGCCATGACTTGGACCGCGCCGGGCGGTACCAGTGCTTCACGTACTTCACCTTCTCCGGCGTGATGTTAACGGGGTCTGAAGTCTCCAAGGACATGGTCTTGGTGGTGGCCTTTTGCACGGTCGGCTTGGGGGGTCTCCGACGGCCCCTGTGGCGTCGGTGGCCATGGAGCCGGCAGTTGAGCCAGGTCAAGTCGTTGGCAGTGTCAAGCGCCATGTTGTACGGCAACGCGGGCGTGCCAAAGAGCACCGTGACGAGGTACATTCCGACGTCCCGGATGGTCAAGGCGCTCTGCATCGGCATCTCGAACATGGACGTGCTCGACATCAGCTCTGTCATGTCAGTTGCCGATGTCGACATCAGCTTTGGCGCCGGGTTGAGGTTGAGTTCCTCTTCCGAATTCGACGTCGATGAGGCCAGTTGTCTCCTCCTAGTGCCCTTGGCCATCTGCCTATTCCTGGCCATGTCCTTGGCCTCCATGGCGCGGTAGTGTTCTCGCCGCTCCTCCGGGGACTCCGGCACCACCGGCGGGGTCATCGGGAAGTGGCAGCTGCTGCCCTCCTCCAACACCTCCACGTCGACGACCTCATCATCGGGATATGCGCCGTAGATGGGGAGGACAGCGACGAGGAGGAGCAACACGGCGGCAGCGACCACAACATAACAATTGCTATGCATCTCCGGTGGTCCACGCCCCTCATAATAATTCATTAATCTCATTTAATATGAGCTAGCTAAGCATGCATGCCCACCATTGTCATGCCCCTTGTCCTTGTGATTGCTCCATTTTAGTGCTATGAAGGTGATTGGACGTGAGGTCACCACGGTTTTGTTTCCAGCTTTTGCTTTTGGTCGAGTGGCCACGACCCCTTCAGCTATATTAAGCTTCTCCCCCACCTAAATTTAGCTGCGCCACATAATCGACTTCCCCTGTCGTCACTTCCATTTTCCCACATGTATGTAACAAATTATCTTTTCACACTCTCTCATCTGCATGCAGGCAACAATGTAGACTTATATCAAAAGGGAGCAAGTCTCGGCCTATCACTACAGGAAAATGGCACTGTGCCGACGGTGTGGACCTATGCCGACGGCCAAAGGTCGGGGCCGTCGGCGTAGTCCACAGACGCCGAAGGCTGTCGAAGCACCGTCGGCATACCTTCACCGTCGGCATAGCTCCAACTATGCCGAGGGTCACCGTCGGCACCACTTAACCGTCGGCATAGCTACAGGTACGCTGACGGTCACCGTCGCCGCAGCTTCCGCCGTCGGGCTTCCACGCGCGTTTGCGTGTGCAGTCAGCTCGCCGTTTGGTCCCAGAGCTACGCCGACGGTTTAACCGTCGGCATAGCTACTGCCGTTAAGGTCCGTCCTAGCCGAGCAACTCCAAGATATGCCGACGGTTATACCGTCGGCATAGGGTCAGCTTCTTTTTATTTTGCACAGTTCTGGCTAGTTCAAGGGTTTGGTTTTTGTTAGTAATTTTTGTATGCATGATACTTAATGGAACTTTTTGCTTGGTTTTATTTTATATGTACTTAGTAATGTTTGCATGCACGATTACTTTATATGTTGTTTTACCCTGAGCACTAGAGTTAATCTAGAGATATGGTTTAACTAGTGCACATAATTTTATGTGACCTAGTACCTACAAAAGGCCATTTGGTCAACTATATATCATTAATTGGAGACCGGTCAAAGGGGTTGATCTACAGGGCTCCCGGATTAGGGTTTAGTCTACCGGGGGAATATTGAGGTAGGATGGCCTAATTATTGGTACTACATATTCTTATGGCCTAATTATCTTGAAAAACCCTTCACGAACAGGGCTATCACGTCCGGAGTTCTATGGCTTTTAGGGGAAATGAGTAGGAAACGGCCCGTTGCACCACATAGTTTGTCGGAACGAGGCCATATTTGGCACGTGCGTGGGCCTTAGGATGGGAAGCAAGGCCCCGGTCGCGGATTTCCAATCCGACCCACGGGCGATGGTGTTTCCATTTTCGGGTGCGAGATGGCCTTTTTTTGTGAAGCAGCCTACATGGCGCGCATTTTAGTACTCGCGGGAGACCTTCGCGCAGTGGTAGGATACGTCCTACGCATCACCTATCACATGCCATATGCGCGCGGTAGCCATCTGGGAATCCCTCCCGCTTCCTGCGGTGTCCCGCCGAATCCGTTGGAAACTGACCGGATTTGAACTGGGGCCACACTTTCCTTCGCTCAATAAATTCCGGGAAAAATGGTTTTAGGTCTACGACGCGTCATTTTATGTGCTAAATTTTTTCCGTTTAGCGCGTTGGCGGACGGGTGCACCCGCGCGTCCGGTACGGCCATACCGCATGTCCCCACGGCCCCGTTTTGCACGGTTGGCAAAGTAAACGAAGCCACAAAATCACGCGGAGCCGCGTGGCGTCATTTTATGTGTCCTAGTAACCACTGCAAAAGACGGAACTGGGATACGGCAATTATCTTGAAAAACTCTTCACGAACAGTGGCTATCACGTCCGGAGTTCTATGGCTTTTAGGGGAAATGAGTAGGAAACGGCCCGTTGCACCACATAGTTTGTCGGAACGAGGCCATATTTGGCACGTGCGTGGGCCTTAGGATGGGAAGCAAGGCCCCGGTCGCGGATTTCCAATCTGACCCACGGGCGATGGTGTTTCCATTTTCGGGGTGCGAGATGGCCTTTTTTTTGTGAAGCAGCTACATGGCGCGCATTTTAGTACTGCGGGAGACCTTCGCGCAGTGGTAGGATACGTCCTACGCACCACCTATCACATGCCATATGCGCGCGGTAGCCATCTGGGAATCCCTCCCGCTTCCCGCGGTGTCCCGCCGAATCCGCCGGAAACCGACCGGATTTGAACCGGGGCCACACTTTCCTTCGCTCAATAAATTCCGGGAAAAATGGTTTTAGGTCTACGACGCGTCATTTTATGTGCTAAATGTTTTCCGTTTAGCGCGTTGGCGGACGGGTGCACCCGCGCGCCCGGTACGGCCATACCGCATGTCCCGACGGCCCCGTTTTGCACAGCTTGGCAAAGTAAACGAAGCCACAAAATCACGCGGAGCCGCGTGGCGTCATTTTATGTGTCCTAGTAACCACCGCAAAAGACGGAACCGGGATACGGCAATTATCTTGAAAAACCCTTCACGAACAGGGCTATCACGTCCGGAGTTCTATGGCTTTTAGGGGAAATGAGTAGGAAACGGCCCGTTGCACCACATAGTTTGTCGGAACGAGGCCATATTTGGCACGTGCGTGGGTCTTAGGATGGGAAGCAAGGCCCCGGTCGCGGATTTCCAATCTGACCCACGGGCGATGGTGTTTCCATTTTCGGGTGCGAGATGGCCTTTTTTTGTGAAGCAGCCTACATGGCGCGCATTTTAGTACTCGCGGGAGACCTTCGCGCAGTGGTAGGATACGTCCTACGCACCACCTATCACATGCCATATGCGCGCGGTAGCCATCCGGGAATCCCTCCCGCTTCCTCGCGGTGTCCCGCCGAATCCGCCGGAAACCGACCGGATTTGAACCGGGGCCACACTTTCCTTCGCTCAATAAATTCCGGGAAAAATGGTTTTAGGTCTACGACGCGTCATTTTATGTGCTAAATGTTTTCCGTTTAGCGCGTTGGCGGACGGGTGCACCCGCGCGCCCGGCACGGCCATACCGCATGTCCCGACGGCCCCGTTTTGCACGTTGGCAAAGTAAACGAAGCCACAAAATCACGCGGAGCCGCGTGGCGTCATTTTATGTGTCCTAGTAACCACCGCAAAAGACGGAACTGGGATACGGCAATTATCTTGAAAAACCCTTCACGAACAGGGCTATCACGTCCGGAGTTCTATGGCTTTTAGGGGAAATGAGTAGGAAACGGCCCGTTGCACCACATAGTTTGTCGGAACGAGGCCATATTTGGCACGTGCGTGGGTCTTAGGATGGGAAGCAAGGCCCCGGTCGCGGATTTCCAATCTGACCCACGGGCGATGGTGTTTCCATTTTCGGGGTGCGAGATGGCCTTTTTTTGTGAAGCAGCCTACATGGCGCGCATTTTAGTACCGCGGGAGACCTTCGCGCAGGTGGTAGGATACGTCCTACGCACCACCTATCACATGCCATATGCGCGCGGTAGCCATCCGGGAATCCCTCCCGCTTCCCGCGGTGTCCCGCCGAATCCGCCGGAAACCGACCGGATTTGAACTGGGGCCACACTTTCCTTCGCTCAATAAATTCCGGAAAAATGGTTTTAGGTCTACGACGCGTCATTTTATGTGCTAAATGTTTTCCGTTTAGCGCGTTGGCGGACGGGTGCACCCGCGCGCCCGTACGGCCATACCGCATGTCCCGACGGCCCCGTTTTGCACAGCTTGGCAAAGTAAACGAAGCCACAAAATCACGCGGAGCCGCGTGGCGTCATTTTATGTGTCCTAGTAACCACCGCAAAAGACGGAACTCGGGATACGGCAATTATCTTGAAAAACCCTTCACGAACAGGGCTATCACGTCCGGAGTTCTATGGCTTTTAGGGGAAATGAGTAGGAAACGGCCCGTTGCACCACATAGTTTGCTCGAACGAGGCCATATTTGGCACGTGCGTGGGCCTTAGGATGGGAAGCAAGGCCCCGGTCGCGGATTTCCAATCCGACCCACGGGCGATGGTGTTTCCATTTTCGGGTGCGAGATGGCCTTTTTTTGTGAAGCAGCTACATGGCGCGCATTTTAGTACTGCGGGAGACCTTCGCGCAGTGGTAGGATACGTCCTACGCATCACCTATCACATGCCATATGCGCGCGGTAGCCATCTGGGAATCCCTCCCGCTTCCTGCGGTGTCCCGCCGAATCCGCTGGAAACTGACCGGATTTGAACTGGGGCCACACTTTCCTTCGCTCAATAAATTCCGGGAAAAATGGTTTTAGGTCTACGACGCGTCATTTTATGTGCTAAATTTTTTCCGTTTAGCGCGTTGGCGGACGGGTGCACCCGCGCGTCCGGTACGGCCATACCGCATGTCCCCACGGCCCCGTTTTGCACGGTTGGCAAAGTAAACGAAGCCACAAAATCACGCGGAGCCGCGTGGCGTCATTTTATGTGTCCTAGTAACCACTGCAAAAGACGGAACTGGGATACGGCAATTATCTTGAAAAACTCTTCACGAACAGGGCTATCACGTCCGGAGTTCTATGGCTTTTAGGGGAAATGAGTAGGAAACGGCCCGTTGCACCACATAGTTTGTGGAACGAGGCCATATTTGGCACGTGCGTGGGCCTTAGGATGGGAAGCAAGGCCCCGGTCGCGGATTTCCAATCTGACCCACGGGCGATGGTGTTTCCATTTTCGGGGTGCGAGATGGCCTTTTTTTTGTGAAGCAGCTACATGGCGCGCATTTTAGTACCGCGGGAGACCTTCGCGCAAGTGGTAGGATACGTCCTACGCACCACCTATCACATGCCATATGCGCGCGGTAGCCATCCGGGAATCCCTCCCGCTTCTCGCGGTGTCCCGCCGAATCCGCCGGAAACCGACCGGATTTGAACCGGGGCCACACTTTCCTTCGCTCAATAAATTCCGGGAAAAATGGTTTTAGGTCTACGACGCGTCATTTTATGTGCTAAATGTTTTCCGTTTAGCGCGTTGGCGGACGGGTGCACCCGCGCGCCCGGTACGGCCATACCGCATGTCCCGACGGCCCCGTTTTGCACAGTTGGCAAAGTAAACGAAGCCACAAAATCACGCGGAGCCGCGTGGCGTCATTTTATGTGTCCTAGTAACCACTGCAAAAGACGGAACTGGGATACGGCAATTATCTTGAAAAACCCTTCACGAACAGGGCTATCACGTCCGGAGTTCTATGGCTTTTAGGGGAAATGAGTAGGAAACGGCCCGTTGCACCACATAGTTTGTCGGAACGAGGCCATATTTGGCACGTGCGTGGGCCTTAGGATGGGAAGCAAGGCCCCGGTCACGGATTTCCAATCTGACCCACGGGCGATGGTGTTTCCATTTTCGGGGTGCGAGATGGCCTTTTTTTTGTGAAGCAGCTACATGGCGCGCATTTTAGTACCGCGGGAGACCTTCGCGCAAGTGGTAGGATACGTCCTACGCACCACCTATCACATGCCATATGCGCGCGGTAGCCATCCGGGAATCCCTCCCGCTTCTCGCGGTGTCCCGCCGAATCCGCCGGAAACCGACCGGATTTGAACTCGGGGCCACACTTTCCTTCGCTCAATAAATTCCGGGAAAAATGGTTTTAGGTCTATGACGCGTCATTTTATGTGCTAAATGTTTTCCGTTTAGCGCGTTGGCGGACGGGTGCACCCGCGCGCCCGTACGGCCATACCGCATGTCCCGACGGCCCCGTTTTGCACAGTTGGCAAAGTAAACGAAGCCACAAAATCACGCGGAGCCGCGTGGCGTCATTTTATGTGTCCTAGTAACCACTGCAAAAGACGGAACTGGGATACGGCAATTATCTTGAAAAACCCTTCACGAACAGGGCTATCACGTCCGGAGTTCTATGGCTTTTAGGGGAAATGAGTAGGAAACGGCCCGTTGCACCACATAGTTTGTCGGAACGAGGCCATATTTGGCACGTGCGTGGGTCTTAGGATGGGAAGCAAGGCCCCGGTCGCGGATTTCCAATCTGACCCACGGGCGATGGTGTTTCCATTTTCGGGGTGCGAGATGGCCTTTTTTTTGTGAAGCAGCTACATGGCGCGCATTTTAGTACTGCGGGAGACCTTCGCGCAGTGGTAGGATACGTCCTACGCACCACCTATCACATGCCATATGCGCGCGGTAGCCATCTCGGGAATCCCTCCCGCTTCCTGCGGTGTCCCGCCGAATCCGCTGGAAACTGACCGGATTTGAACTGGGGCCACACTTTCCTTCGCTCAATAAATTCCGGGAAAAATGGTTTTAGGTCTACGACGCGTCATTATGCCGATCAACTTTGCTAAACGTCATGGCAAGATTGAAATGACGAAACACCTTTGGAGGCATGGGTATATGCCTGACTTCACTATGCCGATCAACTTTGCTGAGCGTGACCGTGAAAGATGGCAGGTGATGCGACAACGCATCGATGGCAATGCGGATGATGGCATTAGAAACATGCTTGATGATCTCGCATTATGCACAACATGCACATTCGCCGCCTCCAGCAGGATGACCCGGAGGAACCGGATGAACCGGATGAACCGTAGGCAACCGCGAAGGCTTTCCTTGATATGATGGCCTCGGCAAAGAAACCTCTTTACCCGGTGCAGTAAATCTCCCAGCTTGGATGCCATCTCGCAAAAACTAGCCACTAAGGCCAAACACGGCATGACCCGATCTTGCTTTGAAGATACGTTGAAAGATGCGGGTAACATGCTTCCTAACGGACATTGTCTGCCCCGTAGCATGTATGAAGCGAAGAAAATCATGAAAGCGCTATGCATGGATTATGAGAAGATACATTGTTGTCCGAAGGGTTGTATTTTGTTTCGGAAGGAGTATGCAGAACTCACTCATTGCCCCTTGTGCAAGGCCTCTAGGTATCTTGAGGTCACGGATGCCCATGGTCAGGTGACGCAAACGAAGAAGGCCGCATCAATTCTTCGGTATCTCCCATTCATAAAAAGACTCCAGCCGCCTTTACATGAGCGAGGAGTCCGCTAGACAAATGACATGGCACAAGCATGGGATTAGATACCCGATGCGGATAAAAAGAAGAAGATGAAACATCCAGCCGATGGTCAAGCATGGAAGCATTTTGACAAAGACATACCCTAATCAAGCAAAAGATGCGCGGAATGTCAGAATTGCGATAGCAACCGATGGGTTCAATCCATTTGGTATGTCGGCTAGATCATACAGCTGCTGGCCCGTGTTTGTTATTCCGCTCAATCTCCCTCCCGGTGTCCTAATGCAACGCAAGAACATATTCCTGACGCTGGTCATTCCAGGGCCTGATTACCCGGGGAAGAATTTGAGTGTGTACATGCAGCCGCTTATCGATGATTTGCACCATTCTTGGGAGAACGGGACATGGACATACGACCGAGCATCGAAGAAAACTTCCTCATGAAAGTTTGGTTCCAGTATTCCATGCATGACCTACCCGGTACGCTCTATTCTCGCGGACATTGTACAACTGGGAAGATGCCATGCCCAAGTGTGCGTGCATGCGCTTAAGTTCATATGGCTGAAGAAGGGCGGCAAATATTCAGCCTTTGACAAGCATCGACAGTTTCTCGAAGCAGGGCATCGATTCAGAGAAGACAAAAAGAACTTCACGAAGGACACAGTTGTCACCGAAGTGAACACCGTACCAACGTTCGATGGTGCAACTGTTGTTAGAGAGCTACATGCTCTAAAGACTAGCCCCACAGGCGGTTTTGTGGGATATGGCGAGACACACAACCGGACTCATGTTGCTGGCTTAACGCAGCTCCCCTATTACAAGGACCTCAAACTTCCCCATAACATCGATGTGATGCACACGGAAAAGAATGTTGGAGAGTCGGTCTTTAACACGACTCCGAACATCCCCGAGAAGACAAAGGATAATGTCAAGGCTAGAGTCGATCAAGAGATGCTTTGTGATAGAAAAAAACTAAACATGAAGCCTCCCCAGCATAATCGAAAAAATTGGGTGAAGCCAAAGGCCGACTTCTGCCTTGACGGTGCCCAAAAGAAGGAGTCATTCAGTTGGCTGAAACATGTCGTGTGGTTCCCAGATGGTTATGCATCGAATATCAGTAACGGAGTCAATCTTTCGACTGGCAAAGTCACCGGGCTCAAGAGTCATGACTATCACATATGGATTGAGAGGCTAATGCCGGTCATGCTTCGAGGCTATCTCCCGACCGTGTCTGGCGACCGCTTGCAGAGTTGAGCCATTTCTTCCGCACGCTCTGTGCTAAAGAAATATGCGAGGACATGATGAAGAAACTGTGTGAGAAAGTGCCGGAGCTGCTATGCAAGTTAGAGATTATCTTTCCACCGGGCTTCTTTACTCCGATGGTTCATCTCATTTTGCATCTAGCTTACGAGGTAATCTTGGGGGGACCGGTGCAGTTCCGTTGGCAGTTTTCTATTGAGAGAGAATTTAAGCATATCCGGTTGAAATGTGGAAATAAAAATAAGATTGAAGGATGCATAGTCGAGGCATATATCATCGAGGAGGTGTCAGATATCACGACAACGTACTATGCCGACGATATCCCCACTCTTCATAATAAGGTCTCTCGGTACAATACCGACGAGCCCAAGTACACACCCAAGCTCCTCCTATTCCAAGGGCAAGGTGGCGAGTCTGGTGGTAAACAGAGTTATAGGTTGACGATGCAAGAGTGGGAGGACATCATGTTCTATGTGTTGTCGAACATTAAGGAAGTACATGATACGTTCATGAGGTAAAAATGGTGAAACTCGGTTGTTTCTTTGCTACTAGAAACTCGGTTGTGGTGTAATATGTTTTTTTCCTCTTCTAGTCAATTCGTGGAGGAAGAGTGGTTGGAAAGGCGTCCTCCTACCCCAGATGAGCGTAATACTCTTCTAATTAAGGGTGCCCCGGGAAGGAAAAATTTCGTGGCTTGGTTCATGGAAAAAGTAATTTCTAACTTATCCTTCTTACATAAAAATTTGTAGTTTCTGTTACATTGAACTGATGCACCCAACAATTTCGAATAAACTTGTAGGGAGCTGATCCCCATACATCTATGGCGGATGAATTGAGATGGGTTTCCCAAGGTTTCAACAGTAAGGTGGTTAGGTATGACAAGTATGATGTCAATGGGTTTCGCTTCCATACAGAGAGGCACCGTAACCGTCGGCCTAATGCAAAAACAAGAAATACCGGAGTGTTTACCGGAGGTCAAGATAGTACCGAGTACTATGGGAGGCTGCAAGACGTATATGAGGTGACATTCGATAAAGGGATCCATAATCTCACTCTTGTTATGTTCGGATGTCATTGGTTCGACCCGTAAAATGGACTTAGGACCAACCCTTCCATTGGTTTAGTTGAAGTTATGCCTTCCACCACCTACCGGGGTCCGATGTCTTTGTAGTGGCTAACCGGGCGACACAAGTTTATTATCTTCCCTACCCATGCCAGAACGAGGAACTAAAGGGCTGGGAAGTTGTGTTCAAGGTGTCGCCTCATGGTAAACTACCCATGCCCAACGAGGATGATTACAACAACATAAACCCCATCACATACGAGGGAGATTTCTACCAAGAGGAAGAGGACGGCGGGGATTTTGATGTAGAGATGGTTGATCTTGAGGAGCTCGAGGACGATGCACAAATTCAGGGCGATACTGTTGTGAATATAAAGGACATAGAGATGCTCTCCAAGTTTCTCGACGAGGGTGACAGCGATGATGATGAGCCTCCACCGTTCGAGGGCCAACCTTACTACTCACATGATACTGATAGCGATAATGAATAGGAGTGATGATTCTTGGTGAGGGTCTTTATGTCCTTCTAGTATATTGTCACCATGCTTATTTATTGCCACCATGCTTATTATTTCCTACACATGCTTATTATTTCCTACCATGCTTATTATTTGGTATCATGCTTATTATTTCCTAGCATGCTTATTTATTGCCACCATGCTTATTATTTCATGATACCATGCTAATTATTTGCTACCATGCTCATTTTTCCCTACCATACTTATTATGTGCTACTATGCTCATTACTAACTCGTTTACTTGTTCTCAATGCGGTGATTGCACAATGACGGGTGGTAGATCCACAAAAGGAACCATTAGTCATATGTATGGCCAAGAGAAGCCAAGAATAAGCCGTCCTCGAAATAGAAGACCTCCTGGTCGCTTCCTTGATGAGGAAGCAGGAGAGCGAGAGGTTGAGGTGCCACGAGGACGAGGAGGGAGTGCCACAGGGCTGGCACGAGGTCGAGGTCGAGGACGATCTCGTACTAGACACGTTCAGGAGCTTGTACTAGCCCCCGAGGATACTACACTCAGACGACGACGATGGGTGTCTTCGCCGCGCTCCGCTAGTGAGGTGATAATTGCTATCATTCTTATTAGTTGCTATTATTCCTGATTATTGTTATTATGCCTACTAATTGGTACTATGCTTAGATACCCTCCGCTAGTGGTACCACACCTTCAGAGGAGGAGGAGGTTGACGAGGACTTGGACGCCGAGCGGAGCGTGGAGGGTGAGGAGGACTTGGACGCCGGTCGGAGCGTGGAGGGTGACGAGGACTTGGACGCCGGTCGAAGCGTGGAGGGCGAGGACGATGTAAGTTCATTTCTCCCTTTTTACCCGACTTCGTTCATTCACACACATTTGAATTACCATTATAATTCTGATTGTAATTTTAATTTGCAGGGGTATGAGGAGGGCGCGCGGGGCGAGGAGGGCGAGGAGGGCCAGGACGTGCCCGGGAATGCTCTTTGGACCCGTGGATCAGCTACTCTACCGGATTTACCAAAAGCTCGAAGAGGGCAAATGGGTTGTGTATCCGGAGAAGCATGAGTAAGTGGCTCTTGGACTTGTTAGTATACTCTTGGATTGTTGGACATATTAGATAATACTAATTTGCCGATTCATGTGCAGTTCTCTTGGACTTCTTATCGCGGGCATGGGCCGCAAACCAAGTGGCATTGTCACCGTTCTCCCGAAGAAGTATTGGCCGAGGCCTCGTACCGCGTCGTCTCTCGATGGTCCCGATGGTCCCAAGAAGTTAGCCCTCAAATGGGATGACTATCATGCCGCACCTTGCGGGGTCATGACCACCACCACTGAGGATGGGAGACGAGTTGCGCCCACCTGTGCCCAAGTTGTGCTCAGGACTTTTTGGGTAAGACTTCTTTTTCAAAGCACACAAGTCAAGATTTTGTGCACTTCAGATTTTGTGCTAACCCACGAGTCTCACTATTGTTGTCTTGTGCATGATTGTAGGAGTTCTACAAATTGTCCTCCGGCATGGATCATCAGCAGGCTACCGCAGTCTTGGAGAAGATGGCCAAGAAGAATCTTAGAGATGCATTATACCATGTTCGCAAGCTGGCCATCACACACTACTTCGCTGAAAAAGGGAAGAGGAAAAACAAGGATAGAGTGATTGCGGAGAATCTTACTATCGAGGATGACGCTGGTTGGCAGAGTGTAAGTAAATTCTCCTTGTTGTCCTATGTTCATCACATATTGCATTATATTTATTGAATTGACATGTCTTCATTTATTAGATTTGTCCAACATGGTGCGTGAATAAGAAGGATGGTTGGTGCGCGCTGGTACGCTATTGGACTGATGATGAGGAGTTCAAGGCTAGGAGCATCCAAAACAAGGCCAATCGTGGCAGTGGGGGAACACACAATCAAGGCAACAAACCCTTCCCTCTCTACGAGAAGGACATGGTATATATATGGAACAACCCTCCTTCTATTTGTCTTCATGTTCCTTCTTTTCTACATAACATGCGTTTTCTGCACTCCAGGTGGCCGCTAATGGAGGGCAGGAGATTCCTCGTATCCAAGTTTGGCAGGCGGCTCATAAGAAGAAGGAGCTTGTTGAAGGCAAGGTCGTGTACTATGGCAAGACCGACGATTACGTGGATAGTTACAAGAAGGCATTCAAGTCGTTGCATGGGGAGGATTCTGACCCACTTTCAGAGCCATTCGACGAGATGGCGGTGATGATCGCAGGTCACGGCAAGCCACATGGCCGGACCAGCATTCTTAATGAGGTGCACAAGCCTACCATCACTCTTCCACGAATCCGGAACATGACCTCGAGCTCCGGTGTGTGTATGCCACCTCGTCCACGGCGTTCGACCCGTACTTCGACGATGTAAGCTTTCTCTCATTTTTGTCCTCATTTCGACTTCCATTTCATGCATCTCCATGTTGGCGGGGCTCATTATGTCAAATTGTAGGCCCGCATGATGGAAGCCTATGAGCAGCTTCAGGAAGAGTTTCAACATAAGATGCATGAATACGAAGTGGCGAATTCTCGCCTCAAGAGAACACATGCAAGAACAAACCAAGGTTAACTGTTACCCATCATAGCCACTTGTACTATTTTCTAACTTTCTCCACGCCTGACATTTAAACTACCTTGCAGGCGCTTTTCGCGGCTCTGGCAGCTGGTGGTCCGCCGCCACGCATGTGGAACCTCCAGGTGATACCACCGTTGCCAAAGATGCCCACGAAGGCGGAATTCCTCGCACAGCTTCCACGGCGGGACTCCGGTTAGTGCTTTGCCATACTACTAAGCTACTACTTACCGTTGCCTTGCACATTGATATTTACACTTAGCCATATTTTGCTCGTGCTATGTAGGGATCCTCGACTCACTCGA
The DNA here is from genome assembly GCF_022539505.1 of Lolium rigidum. Classification (NCBI taxonomy): domain Eukaryota; kingdom Viridiplantae; phylum Streptophyta; class Magnoliopsida; order Poales; family Poaceae; genus Lolium; species Lolium rigidum. Next base: position 204,353,482 of record NC_061511.1, on the reverse strand, counting down.
ACAATCCCTTTGGTCGTGCTGCTGCCTCCTCGCCATATGCTTCGCCCGCCGAGAGGACTCCGCTTCACTTTGGTGGTCCGAGTCCTGGTCACTCCGCCGACGTCTCTCCCCGTCGCGAGAGCCGTGAGTCCCGCCAACACTCGCCGCAGCTGGTGAGTTCCCTACCAAACTATCCACGGATGACTTTGATCATTTCTTCATTCACGGACTTTTACTTGCACAAGTATCCATGCTTAATTGGTGTTGTCTTCCATTTTGTAGTGATGATGCTCTCGAAGGTGATCCAGGATGACCTGTTGATACTATCTCTTGATTATGTATGGATGTTGCTTAGTTCATGGCATGTTGTCTATGACCGGTGATCCAGGATGTTAGACCTATGTTACATGCGTGGATGTTTAAGTTATGGATGACATGTTTGACATATGTATGGATGGATGTTGGAGTTATGTACCGATGACATGTTTGACATATGTATGGATGGATGTTGGAGTTATGTATCGATGACATGTTTGAGTTATGTATCGTTGAAATGGTTGAGTTATGTGACATATGTATTGATATTTGTATGCAATAATGTGAATTTAAAACTGCAACCAGAGCAAAAAAACCCAAAAACAAAAAAACTGGGGCACCTATGCCGACGGTTAAACCGTCGGCATAGCGAACGTACCAAAGGTGCCGACGGTTTAACCGTCGGCATAGGGGCGGCGATAGGTGGCTGCAGCAGCCCAGAACTTGCCACGTGGAGCTACGCCGACGGTTTAACCGTCGGCATAGACCCTACAGCCGGACGGATCGAGGTGCACGCTGCGGGCACCAGAAGAGGCCACGTCGCCCGCCTATGCCGACGGTATAACCGTCGGCATAGGGCTCGCATTGCTGGCTGCAGCCGGTGGCAAGGAGCCACCAGAAGACGCCACGTTGCACGTATGCCGACGGTTACACCGTCGGCGTAGCTCCTCCCGGCCGTTAACTGAGCTCCGTTAGCGGTGGCGCGCCGACGGCCAAGCGATACCGACGGCCGAGGAACCCCGTCGGTGTGTCGAGCTATGCCGACGGTGAAGCTACGCCGACGGTTTTCCGGCTATGCCGGCGAGCAGCGATGCCGACGATGACGCGCCGACGGTAACCGTCGGCATAGACCTACGCCGACGGTTTTACTTGCTACGCCGACGGTAATAACCGTCGGCACCGTACCGTTTTCCTGTAGTGTATGCATCGATTGATGCATACAATATTTATTACTTTACTTAGATAGTCTCCAATTCAAAACAAATTAATTACAGTTCACTGGCCACTTCAGGTCGATACATGGAGCAACCATCTAAAACGAGAACACATTAGAGTAGACTTGACATCATCTAGGATTCTCTTATTTTCATAAGTTGAAAAAGTATTATGCCACGAACCGGATGGCGGGTAGATGGTCCATTTTCACCGTGGCATAGTCGCAATAAGATATTCGAAAACCTATTTTGACATGTTTTAACAAATAACAGTGATAATTATAATATTATTGATACTTATTTGCCAGATTAAGTAGTATTTATCAACCATAGTATACTCACTTGGTTGCCACATTCCAAAATTTTATTCTACCCCAATGTACGAGTAAGAATTGCGTGTAGTAATCTCTTTTCGCGAAAACGCAAAAGACTTGCGTTTCGATGCATTGATAGAAAAGAAGGTTATATGTACAAGTTTGAGACCGGACGAACACCACGCCGTACAATTCGACCCAAGAAAGGAAAAAAACCCAGTCTAGGGGAGCAGAAGGCGCACACCCCGGGCTCCCGCGTCCGCCCAATGTCGCGTCTCCGCCACGATGTCGCTGAATAGGTTGTCACCGAAGGCCTCGCGTTGTCAAAGACCACCGTGTTTCGATGCTTCCATATCCACCATGTCGTAAGCATGATAATCGACGAAGTGCCTTTACGCAACTAGCGAGGGACGGTCCGCACCACCAGCGACCACCACTCCGCGAAGTTGCCCTCAGCCGTGGGAGGGCCTGAAGTGGATCGAATCCACGACAGCAGCTCAAACCAAACCATCCTGGAGAACGAACAACCTGTGAGAAGATGGCGCATGGTCTCCGTGGACTGGTCACAAAGCAGGCAGTTGGGGGTATGCGGCAACCCCCGTCTGGCCAGCCTCTCCCCCGTCCAACATCTGTCAAGACAGGCCAACCACAGGAAGAACTTCACCCTCGGCGGCGCCCATGATTTCCAGTTCAGCTTCCAGAAGCCTGCGATTATCGCCCCTTGAAAGAGGGCGTCATAGCAAGAACTGGAAGAGTACTGGCCATCCATCGTCCAGCGCCAAATCATCCTGTCCGGATCGGCCGAGAGTTGGGTATCCCTGAGCCGGCTCCACAGCTGCACATACTGCCATAGTGCCAGAGCGCTCGGTGCCCCACTATATCAGCGATCCACGAGCGGTCCAACAGGGCTTGGCGGACCGTGCGTGCCTTTCACCGGCGCTTCGGTACCAGCGCATACACCTCAGGCGCCACCTCCTTCATGGCTTTGCCGTCCAGCCACCTGTCCTCCCAGAAAAGGGCAGATTCCCCATTCCTGATCACCATGGTGGTGGAGACCGCGAAGGCATCCAGCTTCGTCTTCGAGAAGTTCATGTCCAGCCCACGCCAAGGTCGTAGGGGGTCAGTATGCATCCTCCAAACCCACCTCACCCTTAGGCTGATAGCAGTTCGAGCAAGGTCCGGAATCCCGAGGCCCCCGAGCCGCAGAGGTCGATAGACCCGTGCCCAGCTGACATGGCAGTGCCCCCCATTGGCATCAGCTCTGCAGGCCCAGAGGAAACCCCTCAGGATTTTGTTGACCTGCTTCAGGACGGTTTTGTTGACACCTAACACCATCAGTTGGTTCAGCGGGATAGGTGCAAGGACCGAGCGAATAAGTGTCAGGCGTCCCGCCATGGGCATCAAAGCCGCCCTCCAGGTGGGAAGTTTGTCGGCAAGCCGGTCGACCAGTGGCTGGAAAGAGGCAGCCGTCACTCTCCTGATGGACAGTGGTATGCCTAGATACTTCACCGGGAACGGCGCTAGCTGACAACCCATGAGCTCAGCAGCGCCAGAGGCTTCATCATCCGAGCACCCGATTGGGGATACCGAGCACTTGGCAAAATTGGTATGCAGCCCTGATGCCATCCCAAAGAGCTCCAGGATACCGCGAACAGCTCGCAGTTTAGTCTCATCTGGGTGACAGAAGATCACCACATCATCCGCATAGAAGGAGACCGATGTTTGTAAGTCCCGTCTAGCAAGGCGTCTCAAGACCCCCAGCTCGATGGCTTTTGCCAGGATCTTGTTGAGCGAGTTCATCACCAGCACAAACAGCGATGGCGATAGGGTGTCTCCCTGTCTCAGTCCCCTCCGATGCCAGATAGTGGGGCCTGGCTCGCCATTGAGCAACACCCTAGTACTCGCAGTGGATAGGAGGATGGAAACCAACTCGCGGAACCTCGGGCCAAACCCAAGTTTGCGCAGGACCTCAGAAGGAAGCCCCACGAAACAGAGTCGAAGGCGCGAGCTATATCCAGCTTGAGCATCACCCTCGGCTACTTCTCCCGATGGAGGAATCTAGCTGTCTGCTGGACCAACGTAAAGTTGTCGTGGATGCAACGTCTGCGAATGAACGCGCACTGGTTGCGATCTACCAGGAACTCCATCCTGGGGGCCAGACGGGTAGCCAACGTCTTCGCCACCAACTTGGCGAAGATGTGGATGAGGCTAATCGGCCGGTAATCACCCAAGGCCGCCGCATCAGGGCGCTTAGGCAGCAAGGTTAGTAGGGCCTGGTTAAGGCCCTGGAACCCGCGCCCGCACATCGTGTACATCTTGTCAAAGGCAGCCATGAAATCACCCTTGACCACGCTCCAGCATTTCTGCAGGAACTCAGCCGTGAAGCCGTCCGGTCCTGGCGCCTTGCCCGCCGATAGCCGCCGAACCACCTCCCAAACCTCATCCTCGGTGAAAGCTACCTCGAGCTCGGACAGGTCCTCTGGGTGGGAGCTGATACGTCTCCAACGTATCTATAATTTCTGATGTTCCATGCTAGTTTTATGACAATACCTACATGTTTTGCTCACACTTTATAATGTTTTTATGCATTTTCCGGGACTAACCTATTAACAAGATGCCGAAGTGCCAGCTCTCGTTTTCTCGCTGTTTTTGGTTCCGTAAAAGCTGTTCGGGCAATATTCTCGGAATTCGACGAAACAAAAGCCAAACCTTGTATTTTACCGAGACGGACCCAGAAAACCGAAGGAGAGACGGAGAGGGGCCAGGGGGGCCCACACCACCTGGCGGCGCGGCCAAGGAGGGGGCACGCCCAGCTATGGGGTGGGCCCCCCAGGCACCCCCTCGCACCGCCTCTTCGCCTATATAATACCTCGCGACGCGAAAACCCTACAACAATCAATCATATTCCAGAAAGACTCCAGGGGCGCCGCCGCCATCACGAAACTCCGTTTCGGGGGACATAATCTCTGTTCCGGCACGCCGCCGGATGGGGAAGTGCCCCCGAAAGCCATCTCCATCAACGCTACCGCCTCCATCATGCTTCGTGAGTAGTTCCCCCATGGACTACGGGTTTCAGCTGTAGCTAGTTGGTACTCTCTCTCCCATGTACTTCAATACAATGATCTCATGAGCTGCCTTACATGATTGAGATTCATCTGATGTAATCGGTGTTGTGTTTGTTGGGATCCGATGAATTGTTACATTATGATTAGTCTATCTATATAAGTTTGTGAAGTTATTGTTGCTGCAATCTTTTTGTGTTTAATCGGTGCACGAGTGGCATGATCTTAGATTTAAGCTCTATAATTATTGCTTAGATTGTATCTACAAGTTGTTCGCACATGTCTATGTCCGGAACCCGAGGCCCCGCAGTGACAAAGAATTGGGATAACTGGAGGGGAAGGCTTAGATATGAGGATCACATGTTTTCACCAAGTGTTAATGCTTTGCTCCGGTGCTCTATTAAAAGGAGTACCTTAATTACCAGTAGATTCCCTTGAGGCCCGGCTGCCACCGGCTGGTAGGACAAAAAATGTTATGCAAGTTTCTCATTGCGGGCACGTATGACTATATATGGAAAACATGCTTACATGATTAATAGACTTGATGTTCTGTCTTAATGCTATTTCAATCCTATCAATTACCCAACTGTAATTTGTTCACCCAACACTTGTTATTGGAGAGTTACCACTAGTGTACATAGCTGGGAACCCCGGTCCATCTGTCATCATCTGTCATCATCTTTCATCATCAAATACTCACTCGGTCCTATATGCCATTGGAAGTAGTATCAACTATTTTCTGGTGCCATTTCTCTGTGTTACTGTTACTATTGCTCTCATATTACTGCTGCTTTCACATCACCCCTGTTACTAGTGCTTTTCCAGGTGCAGCTGAATTGACAACTCAGTTGTTAAGGCTTATAAGTATTCTTTGTCTCCCCTTGTGTCGAATCAATAAATTTGGGTTTTACTTCCCTCGAAGACTGTTGCGATCCCCTATACTTGTGGGTTATCAAGACTATTTTCTGGCGCCGTTGCCGGGGAGGCATACCTCTACTCATAAGTTCACCTGGGGAGTACACTCTACCTCTCTCTCTGTTTTTTATTTTATTTTGTTTTGCTTTGTTTACTTTTGTCTAGTTTATTTGTGCTTAGTTTATTTCTGTCCAGTATTATTTTGCTTAGTTTACTTTTGTCTAGTTTGTTTTTGTCTTGTTTTATTTTTCTTATATACCCAAAAATCCATAAAAATTTGAAAAACCGAAAAATTAAAAACTGTTGCTATGGAAGAACCCACAACCTTTATGGAGCTTATAGAATTATATATGAATTATAGAGAATCAAGAAAGGGTAAAGTCATGAGTGCTGTTATAGAAAAATTGAATACAATTGCTAAAATCTTGCTTAAACGCCATGATATAAATTGTTGCTCTAAACAGGAAACTAAACATCTTAAATTCCAATGTGGCTTTAGTGAAGAAGTTTTAATTGTGAACTATCATTGGAATACCTATATTCATCTTGGGTTCGAAGAAGTAGAACAATTTGTTTTATTTATGGGAGCTTCTGAAATAGAATCCTTCATGTCTAAAAATTATGAAACCTGTGTTGCTTGTAAGGATCTTAAAGATTATGTCTCTTCTATCCTTGATTATTGCATAGAATATGTTGCCTGCCAAAACCCACCGGCGAGCAGCGACGGGCAACACGGAGAGCCGGGAGGCTCCCAGGACTGCTGGTGGGCCCTGGTCCCTCGGGCGACGGCCCGCAATGCTCCGGCACACGTCCTGGCTATTGCAAGGGCGTGCCACCTGACCTATACCTAGTCAGGAAGGTGTTGGATTGCTTCAATTAGTTTCCTGCATGGCAGACACGTAAGCATTAAATGAGCCTCGATCGGCTCTCAGGTTACCCTGTGAATCGGCTCAAAGAGCCGATTAACCCATGGTTCATAATGGATCTACAATGACATGGGGATCCTGCTTTATCAATACTAAGTTTAATCGATCTACGACAGTTTAGGGCTTTCACCACATAACCGGAACATCCTGCACGTAGTTGAGCCTGGCAGATACGAAAGATAACAGAAAACTAGTCCTAGAAGAAGCCTAAAAACCAACACATAGTTGATTCCCGGAACATCCCTTCTGGGATCGGCAAACCGTACCTTACGCACTACTGGATCATTCAACCCGTTTGCAAGGCCTAACTATGCGGATATCAAACTAATCCTTGAATAACAAGGAACAACCATGACAGATCAGATCTACTAAATAAAGACGAAGCAAGATGCTGCCCTTACACCTAAGATAGGTGCAAGGGCAGCTAGATATTGAGGGGCAGCATAACTAAGCAAACATATCAGAAAAGTATCGATGTAAGCCCCAAAACATCTATGATAACAGTGTTACTCGCCATCAACAAGGCTTCAGTACGAGCAACACAAAACAACGAATAAACCGATACTGCCTAGATCGCAAGATGCGATCTAGGCAGCATGACGCTTACCCTGAAGAAACCCTCGAAACAAGGGGTGGCGATGCGCCTAGATTGTGTTTGTTGTGAACGTGATCGTCCTCCTTTCTCAATAACCCTAGATACATATTTATAGTCCGTGGACTTTCTATCTTTGGAATAAACCTAACTGTGTACGAACCAAACTCTATCTCTTAATTCTAAACTAAAATGCAATCTACCATAATGTACAAATACACGGGCAATCTAGCCCAAATTCTCGTACGAGGCCGATTTAGAAACACTTTATGTGCATATCCTCCAAGCCCATCTCAATCGAGGCCCATCTTCTGATTTGGCTAAAATATGGTGATAACACATGCCCCCTGGTTTTGGCAATAATAATTCCAAAACCACTCTGTATTCCTTCATCGGGTCACGCGTTGCAGAGCAGAATCGTTACAGTGCCATTCATCATGATGCCTTGCCTTCTCAACTTCTCAGCACTGCACGATTGACAGTTTTGGCACCGCATCATCGAAACTGCCACAACATTGAATCACCTTTCACTATATCCCCTTTATTTAAACTCATCCGAGCAGTTCGCCTCTTCACTCCCCTGTTCCGCATTAGCCATCGGCAAAAAACCCTCCTCTGCCATGGACTCCTCCTCCTCCTACTCCTCGGACCTCTCCTCCCTCTCTTCCTCCTCCAGCGAGCCGGCGCCGGAGTACGGCCGAATAGCAGCGTACGAGGCCTGCGCCTCAATGTGGTGGGACGCGAGGGATTGGGACTTCTCCGTCGAGTCGGAGGACGACGAGTCCTTGACCGACGGGGAGGACAACCTCCAATTCCTCGTCGACGGGGAGTTGGAGGAGGCGAGTGATGACGATGCCTTCTCCTAGGGCGCGGACATCTCCTCCGACGAGGAGGAAGAGGAAGCGGAGGAGGACTCCTCCTCCGAAGAGTACCCGCCGGCGAAGCGCTTCCGCGCCGGGTCGGACGACAACGACGAGGAAGATGAAGCCCCTGCCGGCGGCTTCAACAGCAGCGACGAAGACGTCGCCGGCAGCAGCGCCGACGGCAGCTACGACGGCGACGACGAGGGCAGCGACGGCGAGGGCGGCGCCGGCCCTTAGATTAGGGACTAGTATAGGGCTAGTAGTAGTGCATTAGGCATCAGATCATCCTTTTGAGAGCAATCGGCTCTTATTGTAAAATCTCCCTTTCAATCAATGAAGAATACTTCTATATTTGATTTTGCCGATTGTCCAATCTGACTCTTCCGATTGTCACAGTAGGTCAACGCACAAAGAACCGATAGCAACGCATCGGTCTTTCACCATCAAACGCCAATAAGGCCAAACTCAATTACCTAATTAGACAGGTCCAAGTAGACATTCCCCAAATTCAAACGCTAACTTGATACCTGCTCGTAACATTTTGTACCTCTAGAGTCGATGGCTGCGCATCGGCTATTTTTATCCTAAAGTCGATGTCTGTGCATCGGCTGTACTTTGCGTCCTGTTGCTCAGTAAAAAAAAATTACTGGCCGATTTCATGCATCGGCCCCCATATTTCACTGTCCATCATCCCACATACTTGGGAAATATTTCTTGAGATGCTGGCCATTGACAGCCACTGGGAACTTCACACCGTCAGCTCCTCGAGCATGTATGCATTACCCTTCAAAACTTGGTCGACCCTGTACGGCCCGTGCCAATTTGGAGACCATTTACCATACGCTGCATCCTTAGTCCCCAATGGTAATACAGCTTCCCATACCAGATCACCAACATGGAACTCCTTTGGTATCACCTTCTTATTATATGCACGAGCTACCTTGGCTTTGTTCTCTTTAATTTTCTCAAGCGACCACAGTCTAAATTCCGTTACATCCTCAATGCTATCACTCATCAGGGCTGCATATTCTTCAGTTGTTAAATCATTCTGAAACGTAACACGTCTCGACCCAGCCGTGATTTCCCAGGGCAATACGGCTTCTTGTCCATAGACCAGATGATATGGCGAGGTTTTTATCGCTCCATGACATGACATGCGGTAAGCCCACAAAGCCTCTGACAATACCTCGTGCCAACGTCTAGGGTGCTCGTCGATTTTCCTCTTAATCAACTTGATAAGGCTCTTGTTGGACGCTTCAGCTTGCCCATTTGCTTGAGCATAGTATGGAGACGATCGGATCAACTTAATTCCCATATCCTCGCAGAACTTTCTGAACTCGTGAGAAACAAAAACCGAACCTCCATCAGTTGTGATAGTCTTGGGAATCCCGAATCTATGAATGACATGTTCTTTCACGAAATTGATAACATCTTTCGATGTCACTGACTTCATAGGGACGGCCTCCACCCATTTAGTTAAATAATCTGTAATGGCCAGAACCCACACATGGCATTTGCTCGATGGAGGATTGATTTTGCCGATCATATCCATGCCCCAACCTCGAAATGGCCAAGGCTTGATGATGGGGTTCATTGCTGATGCGGGTACCATCTGAATGCTCCCAAACTTCTGACATGCTTGACACCCTTTATAGTACTTAAAACAGTCCTCAAGCATGGTGGGCCAATAAAACCCTAATCGCCTGATCAACCATTTCATCTTATGAGCCGATTGGTGAGTTCCACAGGCGCCTTCGTGTACCTCGTGTAAAAGCCGATTTGACTCGGCTGGTCCCAAACATTTGAGAAGTAACCCTTCCAAAGTCCTGTAGAACATGTCATCCCCAATAAGGACATACTTCATGGCCTTGTATCTTATCCGTTTAGGTGCCCCCCGAGCCGAATCTTTCAAGTAATTGAAGATATCGGCTCTCCAGTCGTCCGGCTCCAGGGCCTGTACCTGAACATCGGCTCCATCCACTACGTCCTTGTAGCCTGACGCCATCTGTGCGAGATCGTTTGCCTCAGTATTTTGTGACCTCGGGATCCAATTGAAGTTTATGTACTTAAATTGTGTCATCAGCTCACGGCATTGCATCCATAATGGGAAGAGCGACTCGCTCTCACATTTGTATTCCTCCGTGAGTTGGGAAATCACCAATTTAGAGTCTCCAAAAAGTTCCACCGCCTCTGCTCCGGCTTCCAATAGCAACTCCATTCCCTTGCATATTGCTTCATACTCAGCGACATTGTTGGTGCAAGGGGTAGGTAGCCTGATGGAGAAGGAATATGTTGCCCCCCGGGGCGACACGAGTAGAATGCCGATGCCGCAGCCATCATCACAAACCGATCCATCGAAAAACATGGACCATGCATGCACAGACAGTGCTGCTATATCCGTGTTGATTCGTTCAGCAATAAGATCGTCCAACGCCTGTCCCTTGACTGCTTTCGCAGGCTGATACCGGATATCAAATTCCGATAGTGCAAACATCCATTTACTGAGTCGGCCTTTCAACACAGGAGCCGACAACATATGTTTGATGACATCTGATTTGCATATGACGACGATCTCCGCCGACGAGCAAGATGTGATGAAGCTTGGTGCAGGTAAAAAATAGGCAGAGGCACAACTTCCCGATCTCAGGGTACCTAGTTTCTGCATCCAACATCCTTCTGCTGAGGTAGAAAACGACTCTCTCCAGGCCATCATAAACTTGCACCACCACTGAGGCAATGGAAGTGTCAGCTACTGACAAGTATATATAGAATGGCCTGTCTTGCTGGGGCGGCACCAACACAGGTGGCTTCGTTAGATACTCCTTGATTTCATCAAACGCTCGTTGTTGCTCTGCCCCCAGCGAAACTCCTCATTAGATTTATTTTTTACCAATCCCATGAACGGCTCAATTCGTCCTGACAGGTTGGAGATGAACCTTCTGACGAAGTTGATTTTGCCGATGAGACGCTGGAGTTCCTTCTTCGTGGTAGGTGGCTTCATTGTTCGCACTGCCTCCTGACTTTTCAGGCCGATCTCAATTCCGCGTTCATGAACCAAGAAACCCAAGAATTGACCGGCCGTTACACCAAAAGCACACTTCTTTGGATTCATTCGTAGCCCGAATTTTCTAGTTCGGTCCAGGACGTGTCGCAAATCCTCCAAGTGTCCTTCCACTGAAACAGACTTGACTACCACGTCATCAATGTAAATCTCCACCAACTTGCCGATCAGATCATGAAAGATGTAATTCATGGCTCTTTGGTACGTTGCGCCGGCATTTTTCAGTCCAAATGTCATGACTACATATTCAAACAAGCCCACCGATCCTGGTACTCTGAATGCAGTCTTGTGTATATCTTCTGGAGCCATAAAAATTTGGTTGTAACCGGCATTGCCATCCATGAAACTTAAAACCTTATGACCGGCAGCTGCATTGATCAAAGTCTCCGCTACCGGCATTGGGTACTCATCCTTTGGAGTGGCTCTATTTAGATCCCGAAAATCTATGGCGACGCGCTATCGGCCATCCTTTTTCTCTACAGGTACGATACTAGAAATCTACTCAGCGTACCTGCATGGCCGGATGAACCCAGCGTTCAACATTTTCTCGATCTCTTTCTTGACTTCTTCTAAAATTTCGGCCTTCATCTGTCGAGCTCTCTGCTGGAACGGCCGAAATCCTTTCTTCAGAGGGAGTCGATGCTCAATGATGCTCCTGTCTAACCCGGGCATCTCTGTGTAATCCCAGGCAAAACAATCTGGGTATTCCTTCAACAAAGCTATCATCGGCCCCTCAGATGCGGATCTAACTTTTTGCTGATAAATGTTGGTCGTGGCTTATCCCCAGGACCAATGTCAATCTCTTCTAGCTCGTCAGTCGATGTAAACCCATATCCTAGCTTTCCGTCGGCTGCTAGATCGATGTTGAACACAGGCAAAACGTATGGTGAGGATAATTTTGGCCGATTGCTGGAATCGGCCTCCTTTTCAATTGCGTTGCACAATGAAGGTTTACAACTTATCTGTGCTCTACTACGGGAGGTGGTCTCCCTACTACGACTACGTGATATGCTTGAGGTGAGATCATTGCTTTTTATTTTTTGGGGCCGATCGCAGGGATCGGCCTTGCCACGTACGTCTACTGACCTTGGTCTTGCTACTCTGTCAGGCCGATGGATAAGACCAGCCTCACCCTGTTTTTTGTAGCTTCGATGCGGTCACAGCTATCCAAACTGACTCCAGAGATCGGCTCTTGATCATCTGCGTCCCAAATATTCATGCCAGCTATTGAGATCTCGATCGAGTCATCTGCATGAACGACCTCCACTTCATCTCCATCCCACTGTATCAGGCATTGGTGCATTGTGGATGGGATGCGGCAGTTGGCGTGAATCCAATCCCTCCCTAGCAGGACAGCGTAGGTGCTTTTGCTGTCGACGATGAAGAATGATGTAGGGATGGTTTTTCGGCCCACAGTTAGGTCCACGTTCAGAACACCTTGCGCTTCTGATGCTTGGCCGTTGAAGTCGCTTAGTATGACGTTGGTTTTGATCATATCTTCGTTAGAGCGTCCCAAACGCCGTAGCATGGAGTATGGCATTATATTGACTGTCGCTCCCGTGTCGACCAACATCTTGCCGACAGGCTGCCCGTTGACATAACCTCTTAGGTACAGGGCCTTCAAATGCTTGTAGCTCTTTTCTCGTGGCTTTTCAAAGATAACTGGCCGTGGGCCGCAGTCAAACTGAGCTACTGGCACTTCTTCGGTTCTCGGAGCACAAAACTCTGACGGAAGTATGAACACCATGTTTGTGCCAGCCGATGCCTTCGCATCGGCTTTTGTTTGTTTGGGGCGCCATTCTTTCTTCTGTGGACGCATCTCCGTCTCCAACGTTTGCTGAATTTTTACGGCCAGATCGGGCCGAGCTTTCCTCAACGTGTACAGGTATTGCGCCTCGGCTTCCTCCAAACTACGTAGCCGCTGCACCCTACGCTTTTGGGAGTGACTGAGTCCATCAGGGCACCACCTTGGCCGGTGGTATGTATCTTCTTCATCCTCTGACTCCTCGAACTCTTCCACTCGATATGACTCAGCTCGTCTGTTCTGAGATGGGAGAGGCCCTAGATGCATGAACACTGAAACGTCTCCCGTGTCCTTCTTCTGGTGTCTACATTCCGGGCAGTTGTCGACTGTGGGCAATCGGCTCATTCCCGAATCCCAGCAGTGCTTAAAGAAAGGACAATCCCAGTGTCTGTCCAGGTCTTCCTGCTCTCTTGACTTCCCCTTAGCGCGGCGCTCATAACCTTCGTCGTCTCTATCATATCGACGATATTTTCTGTTGTCTGCATCAGACCGACGATATCTTTTGTTATCTATATCGTACCACCGACGTCGGTCGTACTGATGCTCATATTTGTTAAGGAGGTGCGCGGAGAGTGGTCGTTGATACCGCACGCTTCTCACTTGTTCCTCGGTGACGTACCTCCTATCATCATATCGGGGCCGGTCGCGTGGGCGGCCTCCTCCTTTTCCTTGCCACAGGAGTGACCGATTTCTTCTTTGTCGTTGCCATGGTGGTGTACAGGCCCTGCCATGTTAACACCGAATGAGAAACATGGCTGGCGCTTCATGGAGTGGTTGAGTTCCACCATGTTGACGCCAGGAAACGGTTGCGTGTCCACTTTCATGGCAAACTGACCAAGGATCAAACGGCCTTGTTCTATCGCCGTTTGGATCTGCCGACGCAGTTCTTTGAAGTCATTGGTGATATGGGTGAACGAGTGATGCCACTTGCGATACGGTCTCCCGTTCACTTCTCGCGCCGTAGGGATTTTATGGCCTTCGGTAACTTCAGCTGTTTTTCCTTAAGCAATAAATCGAAAATCTGCTCAGCTTTGCTTATATCGAAGTCAAACCCTTTTGCAGGCCCTTGTTGTTTCACCCATTTGCAGGACACGGGAGCTGCCCCCCGAGCCCATTCAGCTACGCGCTACTTCCCGGTCTTCGGAGTCCTCAACGTCTTCTGTCTCGACCAGGCCGATCGGGCGTTTGAACTTATCTTGATACAACTCTGGGTGGCGCTGCTCATATAATATTAATTTCTGAACCATGTGCGCCAGCGAATTGTATTCTACTTGGAAAGCCAGATCTTTGAACGGCGCTGCGAGGCCCACCACTGCCAACTCGACTGCTTCTTTCTCAGTTAAACGAGCCGAATAACATCGGTTCTTGGATCAGCCCCGAAACGCTGAATGTATTCCGACACCGTTTCTCCCCGCTTCGCCGCACTCGCGCCGGATCGGCAATGCCAGCCTCGGTAGCTTCGAGTGATATTGTACATGAAACTCGCTCTCCGAGTTGCTTCCAGTGCCCGGACCGAATCCGGTGGCAACGAGGTGTACCACCCAAAAGCTGGTCCCGTGAGAGATTGCGCAAAGAACCTTACGCGTAACGGGTCTGATGCTGAAATCATGCCCAACTGTGCCAAATATCGGCTCACATGCTCAATTGAGCTGGACCCTTTTGATCCATTGAACTTTGAGAACTCAGGGAGCCGATACTTGGGTGGCAGTGGAATCAAATCATATTCGTTGGGGTACGGCTTGGAATAGCCGATTGTTCTCCTTTTTGGGAGGATGCCGAACTGGTCTCTCAAGATTGTACTGATTTGTTCCACTGTATGAGCTGCAGGGGCTGAGCTTTCATGACTCGTTCCAGTGGCATATTTAGCTAGCCACGCCTGTTTATCGGCGTCAGCTCCAGAGATCCCTCCTGCTGCAATCTGGTTCGTGCGCGCCAAGTTATTGCAGTCAGGCACGTACGTGCACACGTATCCATGTGGGATTTCTTTGGGTGGCTCATATAGGAATTGGCAATCTCCAGGATCGCCTCCAACCTTGTAGAAGACGTATGCCGGTGAACCCTGTGGCTCTGGAGCGGCAAGCGTGAATGGCAACTGCGGTCTGGTCTGGAACGGTATTTCTCCCTGGTGAGTCCCTAGGGCAGGACCTGACGGAGAGTACTGATGCTTCATGATTTCCTGAACCACGCGAACCGCAATGCGCTCATAAGAGTTCACCAGGCTCTCAGAATGACGGTGTATAGAATGAGCCACCATGTAATTAACTTCCTGGCGCGAGCTCGGTGCGTTCCTCTCGAAGGGAGAGACAGGTCCACTTCATCGAGAACGCCTTCAGGTGAGAATCCCTTCCACCTGATGCCATGTGTACGGGTCCTCTCGAAAGAGCCGATGAGATCGGCTTCGAAAAGGGCTTTGACCTCATCATATTTCTTCTTGTGATCATCAGCCAGCTCCTCGTACGTGTGTGTCCGCCATCTCAGCTGCACATGTTGACGCAGTTGTTGTAGAAGGTCCCACCGGGCGTGCCAGAATGTGTTGCCTGCCAAAACCCACCGGCGAGCAGCTACGGGCAACACGGAGAGCCGGGAGGCTCCCGTGACCGCCGGTGGGCCCCGGTCCCTCGGGCGACGGCCCGCAATGCTCCGGCACACGTCCCGGCTATTGCAAGGGCGTGCCACCCGACCTATACCCGGTCGTGCAGGTGTTGGATTGCTTCAATTAGTTTCCCGCATGGCAGTACACGTAAACATTAAATGAGCCTCGATCGGCTCTCGTGTTACCTCGTGAATCGGCTCAAAGAGCCGATTAACCCATGGTTCATAATGGATCTACAATGACATGGGGATCCTGCTTTATCAATACTAAGTTAAATCGATCTACGACAGTTTAGGGCTTTCACCGCATAACCGGAACATCCTGCACGTAGTTGAGCCTGGCAGATACGAAAGATAACAGAAAACTAGTCCTAGAAGAGGCCTAAAAACCAACACAGAGTTGATTCCCGAAACATCCCTTCTGGGATCGGCAAACCGTACCTTACGCACTACTGGATCATTCAACCCGTTTGCAAGGCCTAACTATGCGGATATCAAACTAATCCTTGAATAACAAGGAACAACCATGACAGATCAGATCTACTAAATAAAGACGAAGCAAGATGCCGCCCTTACACCTAAGATAGGTGCAAGGGCAGCTAGATATTGAGGGGCAAGCATAACTAAGTAAACATATCGAAAAGTATCGATGTAAGCCCCAAAACATCTATGATAACAAGATGTTACTCGCCATCAACAAGGCTTCAAGCACGAGCAACACAAAACAACGAATAAATCGACATCGCCTAGATCGCAAGATGCGATCTAGGCAGCATGACGCTTACCCTGAAGAAACCCTCGAAACAAGGGGTGGCGATGCGCCTAGATTGTGTTTGTTGTGAACGTGATCGTCCTCCTTTCTCAATAACCCTAGATACATATTTATAGTCCGTGGACTTTCTATCTTTGGAATAAACCTAACTCGTGTACGAACCAAACTCTATCTCTTAATTCTAAACTAAAATGCAATCTACCATAATGTACAAATACACGGGCAATCTAGCCCAAATTCTCGTACGAGGCCGATTCAGAAACACTTTATGTGCATATCCTCCAAGCCCATCTCACTCGCGGCCCATCTTCTGATTTGGCTAAAATATGGTGATAACAGAATATTACAGCGATAATCCTTATATCATTGATTATAAAGAGAGACTCATTCATGCACAAGAATGCACTCACAATTTGCAGGAACCTGTGGAAGAAGAAATTGCTGAACCAGAAAGCTCATTGGATGAAAAAGAGGAGGAGAGTGATGAACAAAAGGAGGAAGAATGGATTAGCTACCCATGCCAACCTTCTAATGAGAGTAACTCTTTATCTCTTACACTATTTGATTGTCCTCCATGCTTACCAAAGGAGGATGAATTTTATGTTCCTGTGGATTCTCTTGAAATATTCCCTATGAGTAAAACTTGTGAGAATAATTATGCTACTGTTATCTATGATAATCCATGCTATTTTAATAAATCTTATGATAATGCTTTGTTTGTGCCTGATATCGAAATGCACGGTATTAAAGAGTTTTGCTTAGCAAATGTTTATGATAAAGCTCTAGATGATGGTCCTATGTTACTTGATAATATTAATTGTACTACTAATGAAAATGGGATTGGAGAGGTCTTGACTTTATCTAGGAGTCCCATATCTTTTGAGATTGATCAATCATCTTGTTATATTATTGATAAAAGTGGGTTTGAAAGTTTTAATCCCATTATTTTTGAGCTTGATAAAAATTATGTGTTTGTGGATCATGAAAAACATGCTTTATGTGATAGTTATATTGTTGAGTTTATTCATGAAGCTACTGGAAATTATTATGAGAGAGGAAAATATGGTTGTAGAAATTTTCATGGTACTAAAATACCTCTCTACATGCTGAAAATTTTGAAGTTACTCGTGTTTTATGTTCCTATGCTTGTCACTTTATTCTTCATGAATTCATTTGTGTACAAGATTCCTATGCATAGGAAGTTGGTTAGACTTAAATGTGTTGTGAACTTGCTTTTTGATGCTCTCTTTGCTTCAACTCTCATCCTTATGTGAGCATCATTAAAATTGCTGAGCCCATCTTAATGGCTATAAAGAAAGCACTTCTTGGGAGATAACCCATGTTTTTATTTTGGTACTGTTTTGTTGTGTCTTGGAAGTTGTTACTACTGTAGCAACCTCTCCTTACCTTTATTTTACTGCATTGTTGTGCCAAGTAAAGTCTCTAATAGAAGGTTGATACTAGATTTGGATTTCTGCGCAGGAACAGATTTCTTGTCTGTCACGAATTTGAGTAGATCTCTCTGTAGGAGAACCTAAAAATTCTGTAAACATTCATGCGTGTTCCTCAGATATGTATGCAACTTTCATTAGTTTTGAGTTTTCTGATTTGAGCAACGGACGTACGTCGAATTTTTTTGTCTTTACTGGCTGTTCTGTTTTGACAGATTCTGTCTCTGTTTTTTTGCATTGTCTCTTGTGGACTTTAAGTAAGCCTTTCTAGACGTGGAGAGCTGTAGCTAATGTTTTATTGAGTTCTTGCAATGTGCCACTACAGTACTAAAGTGGATTAAAGTTTTTTGAGTACTAACCCCTCTAATGAAGTTTATGAGAAGTTTGGTGTGGCAGAAGTTTTCAAGGGTCAAGAGAGAAGGGTGATATAATGTGATCAAGAAGAGTGAAGAGCCTAAGCTTGGGGATGCCCCCGTGGCTCACGCAAGAATATTTCAAGAAGACTCAAGCGTCTAAGCTTGGGGATGCCCAAGGCATCCCCTTCTTCATCAAAAACTTATCAGGTCACCTCTAGTGAAACTATATTTTTATTCTTCCAAATCATATGTGCTTTACTTGCAGCGTTTATGTGCTTTTATTTTTGTTTGTGTTTGAATAAATTCGGATCCTAGCAATCCTTGTGTGGGAGAGAGACACGCTCCGCTTTTTCATATGAACACTTGTGTTCTTCGTTTTTCATGTTCATAGCGGAAGCTAAAAGCCGCATCACTTATTGATATTTGGTTGGAAACAGAAAATGCTTCATATTGTCTTGAATAATTTGATACTTGGCAATTGTTTTGAGCTCTCAAGTAGATCAAGTTTAAGCTCTTGCATCATGTAGTTTAAACCTATTAGTGGAGAACTACCGTAGAGCTTGTTGAAATTTGGTTTGCATGATTGGTCTCTCTAAGGTCTAGATATTTTCTGGTAGAAGTGTTTGAGCAACAAGGAAGACGGTGTAGAGTCTTATAATGCTTGCAATATGTTCTTATGTAAGTTTTGCTGTACCGGTTCATACTTGTGTTTGCTTCAAACAACCTTGCTAGCCAAAGCCTTGTACTGAGAGGGAATGCTTCTCGTGCATCCAAAACCTTGAGCCAAAACCTATGCCATTTGTGTCCACCATATCTACCTACTATGTGGTATTTCCTGCCATTCCAAAGTAAATACTTCATGTGCTACCTTTAAACAATTCAAAAGTTATTATCTCTTATTTGTGTCAATGTTTTATAGCTCATGAGGAAGTATGTGGTGTTTATCTTTCAACCTTGTCATTTACTTCTGACAAACTTTCACCAATGGACTAGTGGCACATCCGCTTATCCAATAATTTTGCAAAAAGAGCTGGCAACGGGGTGCCCAGCCCCAATTAATTACAACTTTCATTAATAATTCAATTCACATGTTTTGCCCTGATCTATCAGTAAGCAACTTAATTTTGCAAATAGACACTCCTCCATGGTATGCGAATGTTGGAAGGCACCCGAGGATTCGGTTAGCCATGGCTTGTGTAAGCAAAAGGTTGGGAGGAGTGTCATCAATAATGAAACTAAAATACATGTGTAAACAAAAGAGAAGAGGGATGATCTACCTTGCTGGTAGAGATAACGTCCTTCATGGGAGCCGCTCTCGAAAGTCCGGTTGATGAGGTAGTTAGAGTACCCACTACCATTCGTTGACAACAACAAACACCTCTCAAAACTTTACTTTTATGCTCTCTATATGATTTCAAAACTTGAAAAGCTCTAGCACATGATTTAATCCCTGCTTCCCTCTGCGAAGGGCCTTTCTTTTACTTTATGTTGAGTCAGTTTACCTACTTCTTTCTATCTTAGAAGAAAACACTTGTGTCAACTGCGTGCATTGATTCTTACATACTTACTTATTGCGCTCATTATTTTACTTTGTGTTGACAATTATCCATGAGGTATGCATGTTGAAGTTGAAAGCAATTGCTGAAACTTAAATCTTCCTTTGTGTTGCTTCAAACCTCTTATTAAGAATTTATTGCTTTATGAGTTAACTCTTATGCAAGACTTTTTGATGCTTGTCTTGAAAGTACTATTCATGAAAAGTTTTGCTTATCTATTTGTTAGCAAACTATAGATCATTGCCTTGAGTCACTTCATTCATATTATATGCTTTACAATAGTATGATTAAGATTATGTTGGTAGCATGTCACTTTAGAAATTATTCTTTTTATTGTTTACCTACTCGAGGGCGAGTAGGAACTAAGCTTGGGGATGCTTGATACGTCTCCAACGTATCTATAATTTCTGATGTTCCATTCTAGTTTTATGACAATACCTACATGTTTTGCTCACACTTTATAATGTTTTTATGCATTTTCCGGTACTAACCTATTAACAAGATGCCGAAGTGCCAGTTTCTGTTTTCTCGTCGTTTTTGGTTCCGGTAAAAGTTGTTCGGGCAATATTCTCGGAATTCGACGAAACAAAAGCCAAACCTCGTATTTTACCGAGACGGACCCAGAACACCGAAGGAGAGACGGAGAGGGGCCAGGGGGCCCCACACCACCTGGCGGCGCGGCCAAGGAGGGGGCGCGCCCAGCTATGGGGTGGGCCCCCCAGGCACCCCCTCGCACCGCCTCTTCGCCTATATAATCCCTCACGACGCGAAAACCCTACAACAATCAATCATATTCCAGAAAGACTCCAGGGGCGCCGCCGCCATCGCGAAACTCCGTTTTGGGGGACAGAATCTCTGTTCTGGCACGCCGCCGGGATGGGGAAGTGCCCCCGAAAGCCATCTCCATCAACGCCACCGCCTCCATCATGCTCCGTGAGTAGTTTCCCCATGGACTACGGGTTCTAGCTGTAGCTAGTTGGTACTCTCTCCCATGTACTTCAATACAATGATCTCATGAGTTGCCTTACATGATTGAGATTCATCTGATGTAATCGGTGTTGTGTTTGTTGGGATCCGATGAATTGTTACATTATGATTAGTCTAACTATATAAGTTTGTGAAGTTATTGTTGCTGCAATCTTGTTGTGTTTAATGCTTGTCACTAGTGCACGAGTGGCATGATCTTAGATTTAAGCTCTATAATTATTGCTTAGATTGTATCTACAAGTTGTTCGCACATGTCTATGTCCGGAACCCGAGGCCCCAGAGTGACAGCAACTAGGATAACTGGAGGGGAAGGCTTAGATATAAGGATCACATGTTTTCACCAAGTGTTAATGCTTTGCTCCGGTGCTCTATTAAAAGGAGTACCTTAATTACCAGTAGATTCCCTTGAGGCCCGGCTGCCACCGGCTGGTAGGACAAAAGATGTTATGCAAGTTTCTCACTGCGAGCACGTATGACTATATATGGAAAACATTCTTACATGATTAATAGACTTGATGTTCTGTCTTAATGCTATTTCAATCCTATCAATTGCCCAACTGTAATTTGTTCACCCAACACTTGTTATTGGAGAGTTACCACTAGTGTAGATAGCTGGGAACCCCGGTCCATCTGTCATCATCTGTCATCATCTTTCATCATCAAATACTCACTCGGTCCTATATGCCATTGGAAGTAGTATCAACTATTTTCTGGTGCCATTGCTCTGTGTTACTGTTACTATTGCTCTCATATTACTGCTGCTTTCACATCACCCCTGTTACTAGTGCTTTTCCAGGTGCGACTGAATTGACAACTCAGTTGTTAAGGCTTATAAGTATTCTTTGTCTCCCCTTGTGTCGAATCAATAAATTTGGGTTTTACTTCCCTCAAAGACTGTTGCGATCCCCTATACTTGTGGGTTATCAGGAGCCCAGGAAATCTAGGTCCAGCGAGTACAACCTGTCAACCGAGGTGCCCAGCATGCCCTCAAAATGTGAGAAAGCCGCTTTGGCCATGGCCGCATGGTCAGAGATGACCGCGCCATCAACCTGCAGGCTGTGTATCACATTCTTCTGGCGCCTGTACGCCACATGTTGGTGGAAGAAGGCCGTGTTGGCGTCCCCCTCCTTGAGCCAGGCAATCTTGGCCCGTTGCCGAGCCATAGTGCGCTCCAGGGAGGCTAGGCCTAGGTAGGCATGTTTGAGGTGTGCCTTGAGTCGACGTTCATCCGGAGACAAGCGTCGTGATTCCATGGCCACATCAAGCCTCATCACAACCTCCCGCGCTATCATCAGCTGCAGTTTGACACACCCCACCTTCTTGTCGCTCCAGCTCAGCAGGCAGCGTGCCGTGCGCTTCAGCTTGGTGGTGAGTTGCCGAAAGGGGTCTGGGTCCCCTTCGATAACATCCCAGGCGTTTCGCACAGCCTCGTCGAACCCGTCGAGCTTCAACCAAAAGCGCTCAAACTGAAAGCACTTACGCCCTGTGGACTTAGTGGTGCAATCTAGAAGGAGCGGGCAGTGGTCAGCCACCACCGTCAGACAGCGCAACATGCAGCTGGAATGGAGCTCCTCCAAGTCAACCGTGACGAACACCCGATCGAGCCAGACGAGGGTAGGCATCTCCCTCTCGTTGGACCAGGTGTAACGTCGCTCGTGTAGGTAGATCTCTTTGAGCTCGCAACCATTCAGGAAGCTCCTGAATCTGCCCATCATCCGGCGGTTGAGATTACCATTGTTCTTGTCCTCGTCGCGGTAAATCAGGTTAAAGTCTCCGCAGAGAGCCCAAGGTCCCGGGTGACTTCCGCGGACATCCCGCAACTCAGCCAGAAAGGCGACCTTGTCAGCCTCAGCCTGCGGGGCGTAAACACAGGTCAACCACCACCCAGTACCACCACCCACCGGGGAGACCTTGGCTGTGACACTGTTTTTGCCATAGTGGGCGTTGTCGAGCTGCACCACCCGACTAACCCACGCCACAAGAATTCCACCCCGAGTATCAGACGCCGGCAAGCAGAAATAATCATCAAACTCCGCGCCGAGCGCTTCCATAACGATAGCATGGGTTACAACAGATAGTTTCGTCTCCTGGAGACACACGATAGACGCACCCGTAGTACACACTACACTCCTAACAGCGGAACGCCTTGCGCGATCATTGAGGCCTCGCACATTGGCCACCATCACCCTAGGTTCGTACAACATTGGAACGATTGGAAGCACCCGTGGAACACCCGTGGGGATCAAGCCTTAATGAGGCGACCACCCGTCATCCCCAGCATTGGTGGAGAGCAGCCTCTGATCGTCGAAAGCGACCACCCATAGAACTCTGTGATCGCCTCAATCATGTCGTCTATCAGGGGTAGCTCATACATCTTGTGATACGCCTCTAGGGCGGCAGCCGACGGCGCCTCATCCCCTTTGAGCAGACCGAGCTTGCGCATCAGGTTCCGAATAGCCTTCATCTCCGCATTGAGGCCACCGGGTTGCCCTGCTATCCTCGAGCTGCGACGAGGTTGGAAGTTGAGCTCCACAAGCCTCCGTCGGACGGCCGGGGTCTGCAGGAGAGCGTCCGAGCGCGATTTTGCGGCTGTGAGGAACTCCCCAAGGGTCATGAGTCTCGCCACGCCAACCTGCTGATGGGGGATAGGTGGCTGTCGTGTTCTGCTTAACACCACGGGTGGTGAAGCGAAGCGGCACACCGTCGGGGTCGTGACAGGTGGAGAAGGGACCATGCTCGCTGTGTACGCAACTTTCATTCAACTGGAGCTTTTCCATCTGAGCAAGTTAAGTGCCTCGAAAAAATTCGTCTTTACGGACTGTTCTGTTTTGACAGATTCTGCCTTTTATTTCGCATTGCCTCTTTTACTGTGTTTGAGTGGATTTCTTTGCTCCATTAAATTTCAGTAGCCTTGGGTAATGTCCAGTGTTGGGAATGATTGTGTCCTTGCTCGAACATGTGAATTTTTGATTATGCACTAACCCTCTAATGAGATTGCTTTGAGTTTGGTGTGAAGGAAGTTTTCAAGGATCAAGAGAGGAGGATGATATAATATGATCAAGAAGAGTGAAAAGTCTAAGCTTGGGGATGCCCCCATGGTTCATCCCTGCATATTTCAAGAAGACTCAAGTGTCTAAGCTTGGGGATTCCCAAGGCATCCCCTTCTTCATCAAACTTATCAGGTCACCTCTAGTGAAACTATATTTTAATTCCGTCACGTCTTATGTGCTTTACTTGGAGCGTCTGTGTGCTTTTATTCTCGTTTGTTATTTTAAGTCTTTTTAATAAATTGGATCCTAACATGCTTGTGTGGGAGAGAGACACGCTCCGGTTTTTTCATTTGAACACTTGTGTTCTTCGTTTTATTTTTCATGTTTATGGTCAAAGCTGAAAGCCGCAACACTTATTGTTATTTGGTTGGAAACAGAAAATGCTTCATGTGGTAATTGGTATACTGTCTTGAATAATTTGATACTTGCAATTGTTTTGAGCTCTCAAGTAGGTCATGTTTAAGCTCTTGCATCATGTAGTTTAAACCTATTAGTGGAGAACTACCGTAGAGCTTGTTGAAATTTGGATTGCATGATTGGTCTCTCTAAGGTCTAGATATTTTCTGGTAAAAGTGTTTGAGCAACAAGGAATACAGTGTAGAGTCTTATAATGCTTGCAATATGTTCTTGTGTAAGTTTTGGTGTACCGGTTTATACTTGTGTTTGCTTCAAACAACCTTGCTAGCCAAAGCCTTGTACTGAGAGGGAATGCTTCTCGTGCATCCAAAACCTTGAGCCAAAACCTATGCCATTTGTGTCCACCATAACTACCTACTATGTGGTATTTTTCTGCCATTCCAAGTAAATACTTCATGTGCTACCTTTAAACAATTCAAAACTTTATTACTCCTTATTTGTGTCAATGTTTTATAGCTCATGAGGAAGTATGTGTTGTTTTATCTTTCAATCTTGTTGGGCGGACTTTCACCAATGGACTAGTGGCATATACATCCGCTTATCCAATAATTTTGCAAAAAGAGTCGGCAACGGGGTGCCCAGCCCCAATTAATTAACTTTCATTAATAATTATCTTCACATGTTTTGCCCTGATTTATCAGTAAGCAACTTAATTTTGCAATAGACACTCCTCCATGGTATGTGAAATGTTGGAAGGCACCCGAGGATTCGGTTAGCCATGGCTTGTGAAAGCAAAAGGTTGGGAGGAGTCAGCTATAAATAAAACTAAAATACATGTGTAAAGAAAAGAGAAGAGGGATGATCTACCTTGCTGGTAGAGATAACGTCCTTCATGGGAGCCGCTCTTTGAAAGTCTGTTTGACAAGGGGGTTAGAGTGCCCACTACCATTCGTTGACAACAACAAACACCTCTCAAAACTTTATTTTTATGCTCTCTATATGATTTCAAAACTTGAAAAGCTCTAGCACATGATTTAATCCCTGCTTCCCTCTGCGAAGGGCCTTTCTTTTACTTTATGTTGAGTCAGTTTACCTACTTCTTTCTATCTTAGAAGCAAACACTTGTGTCAACTGTGTGCATTGATTCTTACATGCTTGCTTACTGCACTTATTATATTACTTTGTGTTGACAATTATCCACTAGATATGCATGTTGAAAGTTGAAAGCAATTGCTGAAACTTAAATCTTCCTTTGTGTTGTTTCTAAACCTTGTATTAAGAATCTATTGCTTTATGAGTTAACTCTTATGCAAGACTTTTTGATGCTTGTCTTGAAAGTACTATTCATGAAAAGTTTTTTGCTATATGATTCAGTTGTTTAGTCATTATCTTTTTGGTAGCAAACTATAGACCATTGCTTTGAGTCACTTCATTCATCTCATATGCTTTACAATAGTATTGATCAAGATTATGTTGGTAGCATGTCACTTCAGAAATTATTATTTTTATAGTTTACCTACTCGAGGGCGAGCAGGAACTAAGCTTGGGGATGCTTGATACGTCTCCAACGTATCTATAATTTCTTATGTTCCATGCTAGTTTTATGAGAATACCTACATGTTTTGTTCACACTTTATAATGTTTTTATGCATTTTCCAGGACTAACCTATTAAAAAGATGCCACAGTGCCAGTTCCTGTTTTCTGCTGTTTTTTATTTCAGAAAAGTTGTTTTACAAATATTCTCGGAATTGGATGAAACAAAAGCCCACGACCCTATTTTCCACGGAGTGTTCCAGAAGACCGAAGAGGAGTCGAGGAAGGCCAGCAGGGGGCCCACCCCATATGGCGGCGCAGGGGGGCCACTCCCGCGCCAAGGCGTGGGGAGGGATCCCCTGGCTCCCCCGACGCTGCCCCTTCGCCTATTTATTCCTTCATCCCCGAAAACCCTAGTACCGAGAGCCAAAATACCAGAACAGTTCCAGAGACGCCGCCGTCGTCAACCCTAACTCGGGGGTTTAGAAGATCTCCTCAGGCACCCTGCCGGAGAGGGGAATCATCACCGGAGGGCTCTACATCACCATGCCCGCCTCCGAACTGATGCATGAGTAGTTCATCCTTGGACTACGGGTCCATAGCAGTAGCTAGATGGTTGTCTTCTCCTATTGTGCCATCATGTTTAGATCTTGTGAGCTGCCTACCATGATCAAGATCATCTATTTGTAATGCTACATGTTGTGTTTGTTGGGATCCGATGAATATGGAATACTATGTCAAGTTGATTATTGATCTATCATATATGTGTTGTTTATGATCTTGCATGCTCTCCGTTGCTAGTAGAGGCTCGGCCAAGTTGATACTTGTAACTCCAAGAGGGAGTATTTATGCTAGATAGTGGGTTCATGTCTCCATTGAATGCTGGGAGTGACAAGCAACCCCTAAGGTTGTGGATGTGCTGTTGCCACTAGGGATAAAACATCAATGCTTTGTCTAAGGATATTTGTATTGTTTACATTACGCACAGTACTTAATGCAATTGTCTGTTGTTTGCAACTTAATACTGGAAGTGGTGTGGATGATAACCCGAAGGTGGACTTTTTAGGCATAGATGCATGCTGGATGGCGGTCTATGTTCTTTGTCGTAATGCCCTAAGTAAATCTCATAGTAGTCATCGTGATATGTATGTGCATTGTTATGCCCTCTCTATTTGTCAATTTCCCAACTGTAATTTGTTTACCCAATATGTTATTTATCTTATTAGAGAGACACCACTAGTGAACTGTGGACCCCGGTCCATTCTTTTACATCTGAAATACAACCTACTGCAATTATTGTTCTCTTTTGTTTTCTGCAAGCAAACATCATTTTCCACACCATACGTTTAATCCTTTGTTTTCGGCAAGTCGGTGAGATTGACAACCTCACTCGTTAAGTTGGGGCAAAGTAGTTTGATTGTGTTGTGCAGGTTCCACGTTGGCACCGGAATCCTTGGTGTTGCGCCGCACTACACTCCTTCACCAACAACCTTCACGTGATCTTCATCTCCTACTGGTTCGATAACCTTGGTTTCTTACTGAGGGAAAACTCGCTGCTATACTCATCATACCTTCCTCTTGGGGTTCCCAACGGACGTGTGCTTTACCATCACAAGCAGTGAGCTACAGATATGTCCCGAAATTTGACATGTTTTCTCTCTGAATTATGGGTCCAACATCCCTTATCTGTCCGTACCCGCCACATCGTCCGCGTGGTCCGTCCCTACAAGGAACAACTAGCCAACTTGCCCCCCCTAAAAAAACAAAACTCAACTAGGCAACCCTCGATGCGTGCATCGCGTGATCGTGCGGCCATCGAGCGTTCCTGGCCAGCATACTTCACTCTTCTAGTATATATAAATGATGCTCGTAGCCTCTCCAGAAGCCAGAGCCAGGATAACCCTAACCATTTCACAGTCTCGCTTGTGCTCTCCCTGACCTGGATGGAATCCTAGCTATGTGCTAGCGGCGCTGGCGTTACATCAATCACCGGGATAGTAATAACTGGTGTTGTGCTATGTTCGCGGGAGGTGCATCGGCAGCCTCACTCTCCCCCCCCCTCTGTGGCCAGATTTGTCGAGTTGTATGCCTGTCAGAAGGCAAAAAGTAATTGTCTCTAGAGGCGAGTATGCGGAGGAGGCGGGGCTACATGCGACCATCGAGGATGTGGAGGCTATCTTAGCGACAAGGCAGACCGTCTCCCAAGGTACTTGTCCACTGGTCGTCGTGACGATGAATATGTGCATTCTTTTAAATTATATAAACCTACCGCTTTTTATATATGTAGTTTCATGGTAAAAGTTTCAGCAACGAGCATCCTCAATAGGAAGAGTAAAAAAAGAAAAAGATAAAAAGTTGTGAAAAAAAGAAAGAGAGTGGAAAAAGAAAAGAAAAGAAAGAAAAAGTGAGAGAGAGAGAGAGAGTTAGAGAGGATGCTCAACGAGTTGTTCATGTTGTCTCGATATGTATGTCCTATAGTTGAGATACCCATATCTTTTGGTCCTTTGTACAGGCGACATGGAGGTACCCATTGCGATACTTGGTTGAAACATGTATCTAAAGGTATAATTGATGCCCCCCATGGGGGCTTCACAGCGATCTGCGCTTCTGGGCCGTCGGATCACCTCATCAGCGTATCTGGTCCGTTCGTTGTTGCCTCTCCTCCCACTAGATAAAGCCATGCAATGGCCATGTGCTACCCGCCTCTGGCTGGAAGTGGGCCCCACCATCGTCCGGACCCGCCTGTCAGTGACTGCGGGTGAGATTGCTCCTGGTCAGAACGTGGTTAACCTCTCCTCCCACTAGATAAAGCCATGCAATGGCCATGTGCTACCCGCCTCTGGCTGCAAGTGGGCCCCACCATCGTCCGGGCCCGCCTGTCGGTGACTGCGGGTGAGATTGCTCTTGGTCAAACGTGGTTAAAATAGGCAGCCCACAGTCCAAACCCTAGCCGCACTCCCCAATCCCCGCATGCCCCCAGTCCACGCTCTCCCCCAATCCCGCACGCAGGGGCGGGTCGACGGCGTCGACGTGGCGCAGGAGGGCGTCGGCGGCGCCGCAGAGCTCCGAGCCGGCGGCGGAGAGGCGGAGCACGGGGCGGCCGAGCGGGGCCACGCTCTCCCCCAATCCCGCACGCAGGGGCGGCGCGACGGCGGGCTTCCCCTCGAAGCGCGCGTCGATGTGGCGCAGGAGGGCGTCGGCGGCGCCGCAGAGCTTCGGTCCGCCTCATCGTTGCCACCGCCGGCGGCTACCGCCGATCCGTCTCCTCAACAATCTCGCCGAGCCCCGCGGCATCCCTCTGCCACGCCGCTCGTCTTTCCCGGCAGGAGGAGCACCTTCCTGGCAGGTCCATCCTCACTCCCAGGCGGTATTACGTGCTCTTTGCTTCTCCTCTCTTCCTCTCCTACCTCTTCCCCATCAAATTTTAGTGCTTGATCTGTTTTGCCTTTGCAAAGGGATGTAGCCTTGGGCTTTATCCGTGAGGTTGAATGATCTGATCTACTTTGGATATGCTTTCTCTGGCTTCATGACATTTTTGCTTGCCAGGTGTTTGACGAATTGTGTACATGGGCTATTCTATGGTTATGGTGCTCCAGGATGTGAGTTCGATCTAGCTAATATTTATGCTCCATCCTGCTATTTGTAATCTTGCAATTAAAATAAGAGCATGTTATGGAGAGAGATTTTATATGAGCTTTTGTTTCATATACTTGTATTCAACTGTACCTGATTTTTTGTTGTTGGATGCTTCAATATTCTGTACAGCTGTGCTAAATAGACTGGCAGAAGACCACGTAATTTTGATTTTAAGTGCAAAGGCTTCATCTCTTATGTGTATATCAGATGATGCAAGGCATGTCAGTGTTATTTCTAGATAATATTTATGGTTTTTTATGTAGGTTTGTGCAGAAACATCAATTATTTGTTGCCGTTGGCGTAAACAAATCAAGAAAATACAGTAGGTATGGTTTGGGTACATTTTACTCCAAGTAAAATATTAATCAACGTTAGCTCTCTCGCCCTGCTGGTGAGAACCGGGAGGAGGAGGAGCAGCAGCAGAGATGGAGGGGTCCTGAAGAAGATACACTTGATGGAAGAGGAAGAGATGCCCCGACGGTGCCCTGCATCTCCCGTCATCCTCCATCCCCGCCTTCTCTTTGCCCCTGCGCAGCGGCTCTAACCATCTTTTTCTGGGGCAGCAGGAGCGCTTCGATGGCGCCGGTTCGAGCTCTCTCTCTCTCTCCGCGGCCGAACGGCGAGGTGGGTCTTCCTGTGGTGATACTTTTGTTTCCTGTAGTGTAAAATATTTTTGATTATGGTTGTTCTTTTCTCAGAAAGTTGATGCGCAAACAGTCACCTGTCTAGAGATCCGTTGCTTCATCGTTGTTTTGTCCAGAAAAGATTGCGGATCAGGGCATCACAAAGTATTCCACAAAAGTTCTACCTGTAAGCAATGTTCTGAAATTATTTCAAAATATTCATGCATGAGCCATTTGTGTCACCGTTTCCGTGCAGAATACATCACTCATTTAATTGTCAGTCTAATGCCTTTATAGACTCGGTTCCAGGTTGAGCTGATGTGATACTGTTTCCTTATGTGCAGTTCAACTATGAACATAGCGTATATGGATTTCGAGAATATTTCAAGAAGTATGGATTCAAGTCTCTGAAACAATGTTCTGGTATATCATGGAGAAGCCCTGCAGAGCTAACCGGACTAGCTTGCGTGAGTCCGGCTTGTTGAACATCCCTTCAGTGTTATGGTTCTACCATGGTCAAGCATATCCACGAACAAATATGAAATACTCTGTTATTATATATTACCATTCCCTGACAAATGGTTGAAAACATGGCGAAGCTCTTTGCTAGGTTTCCACTATGCTCAAGAATGAGTAGAAGAATTTATGGATGTTTCACATGATGTGTTTCGTGGAATGTCTGAACTGCACATTACAGAACCATTTGGATCTGGATTCAAATGGCCTGGATCAGTACTGTGATTTAATTTGGTGGTACTGTCTTTGCTGGCTAGGGTCTGGTAATGGTGGTCATCTCCAGCTCAAGTCTGGTCGACTACGTTAGGTTGTATGCATCCTTTTCTGAACAATTACCGCATTTGCTGTGCATCCATGTAAAACCAATTGGTTCTCAATTTGACTTTTGAATAATTAGTATTGATCTGCATCCATGGATTTAATTTTTACCTTTTTGTACAATAATAGATTTTTGATTAGCTGCGAAATCTGTGGTGAATATATGCCTGAATGTGACAATCCATTGGTGTATCTGCAAACTGCTTGAAGGTTTGTTGATATTTTGTTCACATGTTTCTTCAGTTCAGCTATGCTTAGATTTGTATTATCACACTAATAACTTGCCATTTACCTACTGATTATGCCTAAGATGATTAATTATGAGCATACAAACTTTTTTAACGCACCTCATTTCTAATAATTCACTCTCTTTGGGTTGAGACCAAAGAGAATTCGATTGAATATCTTTTTTATGGGTTAATCTTTGATGCCACCATATTTCTGCTTTTTACTATTCTTACGTCCTTGTATATGGTCTATTTCTTGCAAAATTTATTAGTTTAAGATGAAGATTGACAGAAATATCAAGAATTTGGCGATGCATATTCAGGCTTTAAATTGTTATCAAGCCAAAACTTGTGCATACACATTTACCCCTTCAATTCAGCGTGTCCTATTAAAATAAGCTCTAGGCGAGGCATCCCCTTTTATCTCGCTTCTTGATTTTCTCTATTTCCCTTCTTCTGCAAGGAATTTTTTTTGCAGTATGTTCACCACACATAACTTTTACTTCTGGTATTGTTAGCTCCAACACCTTCGAACAACTGCTGGTCTGGGAGTGAGAACCGGAAGCATTATGCAGACTGCACGGAGATCTCACCCTCATGTCATTACCCATGTCAAAAAGCCAGCATGTTCCTCAGGGATGGCATGTCCCCTATCGAGGTAATGATCTCCATCTTTCTTTCCATACATATTGCAATTCTGTTGCTATATACATGTGTACCATTCGTAGAGAACACAATGTTCCAAATAGTCAATGGAAAGGGGCATAAAGTATAGCATGTATGGAATGTACTTGCCAGTTTATGTGTGTACCTTAGTGTTGCTTCAAGTGTTGGTTCTCTTATTAGCTTTGATGGAATATTTTGCTCTTATATTCGAGTTTACAAGGTATCTGTATAAGTATCATCAAGTGATTTGTCTCCAATGGATTTCACTTATTAATGTTCTTTTATTAATAGTTCAGGCTATTGTCTTAACAATACGAATCTCGCTGAAAAGAATGTCTTGGGTAGGTTGGTATTTCAAATTTCTCTGTATCTTGATCTTGCATGTTGGGACTTGCTCCTTGGGTTCCCCATTCATGGGTTTCCATCTCTACTATCTCAAGTGCATCTTGAGTGCCATTACTTTGTATTGTATTTGGCCGAATTACTCTACGACAAGGTGTGCAAGATAATTGACAATTCTAATTGAACTTACTCAGGAAAAACAAGATGCAGAGATATTAAACTTTTCAAGCTTTTTTTGGTCATCTAGATCATTGGATTATAAAAAAATGCACCCATGAAAGAAAAGTACAGTGACGCCTCACGGGATAAGAGGTGGGAGCAACAAGCCTTGCATTTTCCAGTGAAGTTGCAACTGTATAAAAAAACTGATGTTGACACTACCGTGTAGGAATTCATGCCTACCTTAGGGTCTTTGTTTACATTTCCAAGTGAACCTGCTGCTATTGCTTTAGGTTAGAATATCTTAACATATTATGTCTTTCATTTATCCACGATTTATATAACAAGGCTTAACCGTCGTCGAGAGGAGCTGCTGGTGGCCGGTAGGAGCGTCGAGCAAGGGCTGGCCGCATGCCTCAACCTCCTCAACCAGCACGAACCGTCGCCTAGAGGAGCTTCTGGTGTCCAGTAGGAGCAGCATAGCCCGCCTCTCGCACCGCCGCATGTCGTCGTGCCATCGTCGGGTGGAGCCGCTGGTGGAGCTCCGCCCTTGGACTTCGTGGCCTACTCTGCCTCTTTGTTGCCACCGAGGACGCCGAGCAGTGCACAACAGCCTGTTCTTCAAAAAAGACCATAAGGTTCTCTCTCCATGTCTCAGTTGTACGGTGAAAATCTCATCTTTGTTTGTGCAAATCTGTTTTTGTCTGTGCTTTACAAGGTGCTTGATAAAAATCCTAGCTAATATGGTTGTATGTACTATTTAAGGAGAAGAAAATAGACTATCTGGTGACCTTTGGAGATGTAAGTAGCAAGAATCATCGCTGATATTCGACCAAGGAGAAAGAGGAGCAGTGCTTGGGGGCTCCGATGTGCCGGCGGCCCTGCGCCCCTTGTCAACGCCTAGCAAGGTACCTTCCCAAATCGCGAGTTATGCTCTCCTCATGGTCGCTAGCTGAGTGCTTGTTTGATAGTTGGCGTGATGATGTTGATATGCTAGCTTGGTTGTTTCCTACTAGGTTGTGATTGCTGATACTGGTATTTTACTTGAGGCATGCATGATTTATGATCGATTTAGGTTTGGGTGATCTGGTTGGTCATTGTGGCGCTTTGCATACAGAACACGACCTGCCACTTTTCCATGACATTAAGACTAGGTGATCCTCTCTTCCTCCTTATTTATCCTTTGACCATGTTTTGATTTAATCCCATAAAGGATCAACAAGGATTCACTTTTTTGAAAAAGAACACTCGTACTTTTGTTGCTGAGGGGAAAAACTACTTTGTTCCATGGTTTTGATAAATATATTCCTTAAAGTGTTGAAAGTGATTTGTATAGGTCACAATGCATGCCTTCATTTAAATTTAATTAGAATTGGGGTTATCTACACAATGGTAAAACCATCCCTGGATACAATTCAACATCTATTATAGCAGGAGAATGCTTAGTATAACTTCAGTTCACCTTTGTAAGGATTAGAAGCGTTTCTCCTATTTTTCATACTCTAGCTATATTCACAATTGAAAGGTGATGGGTCTTCTGTATCATGTCTGGCTTTCTCAACTACCTGAAAGCGCAGAGCTCCGAGCTAGCTCCGGGACGCTGATGGCCTGATGCTACACAACAACAATATCTCATTACACCATAATGAATTCACGCAACCAACGCTAACCAATATTTTGTATGATCAGCGAACACAGACACTACATTTATTTTATGTTTTTGTTCTATACTAGATGTTTATTGTCTGCAGGTCACCTTATTCTGAAGATAAAAATATATGTTTAGCCGTTGTATTATGGATAACGGAAGTTTTTAGTTTGGTGTGGTCAAGTAATCATTTTAAGAACCAAAATCGTGATATTTGGGTACTATTTCTTCAAGTGATAAGTAATTTTGAGAATAGACTAATCTTGTTGCTCCTCTTTTTGGAGTAGGAACAAGCACTCGCTTGCTATTGGCTGTGTGTATATGTCAATGCTGCAATTATATTCATCACAGTTGCATATTAAAGAGTACTAATTGTTTTAAGCTGAAGCTTGGCTCGCAAAGTAAGCCAGATCTCACTCTAATAATAAATAAAAATGTTGGAAACGAGGCAGGGGTCTCCATTTTGGGCCACCGAATAAATTAAGTCGAAATGTAATGCAGTACAACTGTGTGGGTTGAAATATGAGCCAAATTATCTTAATAAACAATGCTAGACACGGTTTGCATTTCTATTGATATCTTCCTTAGTTTAGTTCACATGCCAAATTTAAAATGAGTAGTGGTGTTACTTTTGAAACTTGAAACATGACAATATTAAGTGAGAAAGGTACAATTTGTGTTTATTCAAGAAATCACCTGTCTCAAGCTGGTGAGATGAGAAGCTATTTTGTTTGTCTATTAATAATTTACTTCATTTGTATGGTTCTTAGTGTGTTACTTAGGTTTGTTTGGGTTTGGTCTCATTGACCAATACATTCAACATTCTTGCCATCTGCTTAACCTTTTGTGTAGTTCCATGTATGCTCAGTGGTAACTTTTAGATTAATGTTTGCCTCCGTTTTTTAATTGGTAATGAAACTTCAGTGACGTATTGACCCGTTCATGTGATTGCAACTTCATTTAAAGTGCATATCATAGTTGTCTATAAAGTGATATGCCCTTTAGTCACTGCTATATGCTATGGAGTTTCTAATGTTTGTTTTAGTCTCCAGTGTCGACAATGGTCATTTAGAGTTAAATAATATTACCTCCATACCAAAATATAATATGTTTTAGTAGGCTATTTTTCTCACTAAAATGTCTTATATTTTGTAACAGAGGAAATATATTGTTGACCACTTTTAGTTATGGTTTGTACAGGACTTGCAATCATCCTTTGATGAAACTGATTTAATAATTATCCTTTACATTCTTTTCCACTTGTATAACTGGATCTCTTTCCGCTAAGTGTATTTTTTTGTTATCAGATGATACTTGAATTTTCTTGGTAGGCGTGCCATCCTATCCCTTGGGATGACCTATAATGATCTAATGAAGCAATGGTGTTGGGATGCTTACTCTTTCATTTCTACTGTTTAGTTGTGTTTCTTTTGTCGTTGTATGTTTACATCTATTGCTCCTGAATATTCATCTAACTTTTCAACATGAGTATGTTTCTGATATTCACCTAATTAAGTTTCTTTACATACTGCATTGTAATAGTTCTAGAACAATATATCTTCTAAACCCCAATTTTTTCCATCCCCTCGGATAATTGTAGAAGAAGTTTTTATTTAAAGTAACATGGACCAATAGCTAGCTAAAATATATTGGTGATGTTATAAGTAGGCACATTGCTGATAGGTTACGGCCTTGCAGGCTACAAGCTGCAAATGCCTATTCTTGTTGCGAGGATATTCAGTCTGCAAGCCTCACTTTGTTCTATTTTATGATGGCACTCATCATCTTCAAGGACGACAACAATTCATGGCAATTCTAGGTCTGCCAATAGAAGTATAATTATTGTCAAATGCAATTACACTTCCTCAATCAGGTAAGATTACGCTCCATTTTTTCCACATAGGCTCAACTGAATGTTGCACTCACGTGCCATTTTTTGGTTCAATAGGTAATGTTCATTTATCCCTACTTTTGATCAACCTAGGCTTGGTACTATTCAGAGTAGTGGATGTACATCAAGACCACAACCCAGTTTACACCTGCCAACCAATTTTCACAGAAGTCCTATAGCATATATATTCAGTTTCAACAATTAAACTCGATTCCATGAACCTTCGGGTTGCTCATTTTCAGAGTGGTTTTGTAGTAGTGACGAAGTCATTAGTGTGGCATCCAAATTAACAAGATATGTACTGTACTCGTACTTGTAGTTCCAGGTTACACATTATTCCCGAAATCTGTAGTTTGGAACAGGAAGTAATACTTATTTTGAGCATTATAACATGTATGACCGGTTTAGCCACACGAGTTAAATAGCATGTTGTTTCTTAACTCAGGTTTTGTTATCCAATTATTTTTACAAAAAACTAAAGCAAAAACAGAAACCCAAGTCAACCCAAATATTCTGCTAAACCCTGTGAACTAAAATCTGTTATTGATACGTCAAAAGAATCTGTTATTGAACTAAAATAAAATTTCAGTGAGCATCTATAGCTACAGCTGACTTGAAACAAAAAAATGCATAAACATGATTTACTTTCTCAGGCTACAAACAAGAAAGCACAAATGTTCTTTATGTACAAGGTAAGGCTGATACCTTTTACCCTTAGCTAATATGATCTCCCGTCCTTCTTTTTTACCAAGTTTAAGCCATGGACGATCAATGCAGCTTAAGCCATTCTACAACAGTTTACCCACCATGATCCAGGGTAATGATCAATTCAGCTTAAGCCATTCTACAACATGATCCAGGGTAATGATCAATGCAGCTTAAGCCATTCTACAACAGTTTACCCACCATGGGCGAAGTGATGGTGACATTCTCTCCGTCATACACATCATCCTATTGGAGAAGTCTCAGTCCAACTGTCTTTCGAGCAATCAGTGTATATTTTGTTGACTATACAGTTAGTCCGTACTAAAAGACATGTTGTACTAATGAAGATTTACATAGTGTTTTACCAATTGGATAGTTCTGTTACATTTGATGTTTGATTACCATCGATTTCTACAGATGCTTAATATAGTGTTTTACAAATTATTTATCAGCACCGTGAGCCAAGGGGGCCCCCCCAAATATTTCTCTATTTCCTTGATTGTATATGATGGTGTGCTACCCTATTTGTTATTTCGTGTGTTTTATCCTAATCAAATAGTACTCCCTCCGGTTCTTGATATATGGTGTATAGTATTTGGCATGGAAATTAAGAAACGA
Source organism: Lolium rigidum (assembly GCF_022539505.1). Taxonomy (NCBI): domain Eukaryota; kingdom Viridiplantae; phylum Streptophyta; class Magnoliopsida; order Poales; family Poaceae; genus Lolium; species Lolium rigidum. The sequence continues at coordinate 204,316,712 of NC_061511.1, read as the reverse complement.
ATATGGAGAGAAAAGTACGTAAGTTTTTGGTGGGATTTATCCTGGACAATTGACATGATAAAATAGAGAAGTTTTCAAAATATAACCACATGTGAATCCCTAAAAAATATTGATACAGGTTATCCAACACAATATATCTTATATTTTGGAGACTTTTCTCAAAAAATTATACACCTTATATGTAGAAAGAGTATCAATTTTTTTTGTACAAATAAAAAACATCATTATATAAACTGTAGATCACTATGAATTTCACGGGATCGTGCGCCAAGGCGCACATTTAAATCTAGTGTTGAAAAGTCTTGGTAACCCAAAGTTGAGAAACAAGAGGTGTAGTCCTTAGCATTCAAGAAAATGAGGCAACACTTACTCATAAAAGGTCAAACTCATGACACATAGATATTTTCATACATAAGATACTTGGTATCCATCTTATTATTATTGTTGACATGAATTGCATAGCCCAAAACCTTCACAAAACCAGAAGAAAAAAAACAGTTATAGGCTACGGCCCAGGTGGTCACCCCCGCACACACGCGGCGATTTACAAGATTCCTCGCTCGGTCTCTAGGGAGCGGTAACTGCACACGGCAGCCCATCAGAAGTGAGATGGAGCCCAAGTGAGCGAGCCCACGCACCGTCTATGTAATCCAATTCAGCCCCGAGGGTTTCAGGTTAGGCGGGGACGGACGGCCATGATGGGCGGCGCACGCATCGGACGGCCAGGCCGCGGGCTCGGCCTGTTAAAAGGCACCATCCCACTCCAAACCCCCACCGCTCCGTCCGGCCGGCTTAAACCCTAGCTTTTTCTATAACGCGGCGCTCTTCCCACGTCGCCGCCACCACCACCAGCCGCCTCCGTTCCGATGGAGTTCTGGGGTAACGCTCCCTCACACCTTTGCCCTCTCCGCCTCCTCCTCCTCCTCCTCCTCCTCCTCCTTACATGGCCGCCGTTCAGTGCTCGATTTACGGCTCCGTACGTGCTGCTGCTGTATATGATATGTTTTGCCTGCAACAACCATATGCCAATATCTGTAACAACCATATGTTTTCCATCTCCGGTCTGGTAAAATCAGCCTCCTGCTTTACATTCAATTTGCTTGATAACTGCTTGGATTCGACCATCAATTCATTTCAAGTTACTCCTGCTGTATTTCATTTTGGTAGTTTCATTCTTTGGATTAGCCAGTAGTTATTTGTCATAGTGTGATGGAGGGACATGCAAGTTCTTGTTGACTGATAAGGAGCAAACTCTCCCATGATTGTATATTCCTTGGCAAACTCCACAGAATAAGCCTTTGAATGCTGTGATTCCCCTGGTCTCATATTCCATCGCCCTTGATAGGGGCGTTGCTGCAGTTAAACTTTGGGACTTGCCATGAGACTATCATTTATATTTTTAAGTGTTATATGTTCCGCATATTTTCTTTCAACCATTTTATGTTTGGGACTTGCCATGATACAATCATTTATAATTTTCCAAGTTTTATATGTTTCGCACATTTTGTTTTAACCATTTTTTTCTTTGACGGGTGGACATCGAGTCCTTCAGCTTCATGGGAGCAAACATTCCATGTTTGTATATTCCTAGGCAAAGCTTCACAAAGTAAGACTTCTGTTGTTGAGGTTTCCTCGTAGGAACACCTCCTTCAGGAGGTGATCTCATATTCCACCGTCCTTGGTAGCAGCGTTGTTGCATTGGAACTTGCCATGATGCCAGCATCTTTATATGTCTGGTTTTTACTTCCTAGACAACTTTGCAATACTGCTGTCAACTAGCTCTAGCTGTGTGCAGTGTTTGAATCACCATATTTATGAATAGTTTCTCTCTATCAAATATTGCCAACCTTTCTATGTTCCATTTCTGCTATTTTTTACTTTGAAAAGAAGCTGAAATCTGTACATGTAACTGAGCCTCAATTTTTTCAACTTGTGCAGGCCTTGAGGTCAAGCCTGGACAGTCAGTCAAGGTCTCACCTGAAGATGACTTCTTCCTACATCTCTCCCAGGTCTGCTTACTAACCATACACCCATCTCTTGTTTATTCTCCTTAATAACGTCTCCTGCCATCAACGGGCGATTAGTTAATTGTGACCTCTTCATCCTTTTGCAATCCCTCTTTTAACAAGCGGTGTACATGTAATTTAATTGTCCTGCCTTACTGTGTATGGTACTGAAATTTCTCTCCCTGTTTTGTTTATCTTTGGCAGGGTGCCCTTGGTGAGGTCAAGAAGGATGACAAGGCGACCATGTTCGTGAAGGTTGACGACCAGAAGCTCTCCATTGGGACCCTCTCGAATGACAAGTTTCCACAGATCCAGTTTGATTTGGTCTTTGAGAAGGAGTTTGAGCTCTCGCACACCTCCAAGTCCTCTAGCGTCTTCTTCTCTGGCTACAAGGTCTTCCAGCCTGCTGAAGGAGATGAGATGGATTTTGATGATGATGATGAATCTGAAGGTATTTATACTGTTGCTGTACTTGTAGTACTAGTGCTCTTGTATTGAGATGAAGACGACTGAACAGACTCTATTTTTTCAGATGAAGAGGAGCAAGAGAAGATTGTTCCAGCCACCATGGCAAATGGTATCCAGATTTCTCTCTCCCTTTTATCTTTTCCAGTTCATTCAGTTGTTGGCATTTCTTTTTCATGTATTTCTGTTTGGTAAACCATATGCTTCTGTAACTTTGTCAAACCATATGCTTCTGTAACTTTGTCTAGGAGAAAACCTTTGCCAATGCATACTTTATACTATTCTTTCCAGGCAAAACTGAAACAAAGGACAAGGAGCCAAAGCATGTCAAGATTGCCGGGTCTGCTGGCGCTGCGAAGCCAAAGCCTGATGTAAAGGCTGCCGTTGGAAAGAGCAAGAAGGACGATGACAGTGATGATGACGAGAGTGATGATGACAGCGACGATGATTCTGAGGGAGCGTTGATTCCCATGGATGATTCTGTGAGTTCATTTTCTGACATCATGGTAGTTTATTATGTCACCATGGTCCCAGTATAGATTTTAAGTTAGATGCTTGACTGACGCTGTAATGCTGTTGGTGCTTGCTAGGATGATTCGAGCGAGGGTGATGACAGCTCTTCAGATGATGAAGATGAGAGTGACGATGAGGAGGATGAGGAAACACCCAAGGTCTGTTACACCTTGATGCGCCCTTCTTGCCTCTTACAAATCTCCCTACTGTGATGTTGTTGCCCTAGTGTACATGATGCTGGTAATATGTGTGCAGAAGCCAGAGTCTGGGAAGAAGAGGGCAGCTGAAACCGTGTTGAAGACACCTTCTTCTGATAAAAAGAAGGCCAAGATCGCAACACCCTCGGGCCAAAAGACAGGTGAGAAAAATGCAAAGCATGTTTTCAGGCCATTTGTGTCCATTTATGTCGTTGATTGTGATATACTTAAGGAGGGCTCTTGGTTTCATTGCAGGGGACAAGAAGGGTGCTTCTGTCCATGTGGCCACCCCGCACCCAGCCAAGAAGGTGGCTGGCAAGACGCCAGCCACCAATGAGAAGTCGCCCAAGTCTGGTGGGTCTGTCGTGTGCAAGTCCTGCCCCAAGTAAGTTTTCAAACGCCCATGCTCTTGGACCACCAAGTTTGTCACCTCGTGATTCCAGACCTGACATGATGAATCTCTTTGTGCTGTTGCTCACTCAGGACCTTCAACAGCGAGAACGCCCTGCAAGCCCACTCGAACGCCAAGCACAAGGCTGCTGCCAAGTGAGCGAGAGGATAGTTCTTGATTCTTATCTGCTACCAAGTAATGCTGTGTTAGGCTTATATCTTGTTTTGTCCCAAACCATGTTGAGTGAATGTCACGAGAGACAGTTTAGTAGTGGTGTGGTGAAATGAACCGGAATGAACAATGCTGCTGTTAGGATGCTGTTGTCGTTGGAATTATTGTGTGGTTGGTGGAGATTATTTTGAATGGTTGAATGAATTTATGAATGGAGCCTCAGTAAGTTGTGGGGATTATGCTCTTGTTGCGTGTCATGCTACTTTCTTTATTGTTGTCTTCCAGTGTACTAGTACTACTTTTGATGGAGGCAGCCAGGCAGGGGCTCAGCGTGAGAGGCGATCACACATGCTGATCTGCCGTTTTCTCTGGTCCCACGATTCCACCGCTTGGACGAAAACAATTCTACAGGCTTATTATCCTCACGCACAACCTCCTCCACTCGTTTCTCACAAAGGAAAAGTTGTTTGCTGTTTGGATTGACTAATGCCTTTCGTTCTAACTGCCATGTCGTTATTTGGACTCACATGCACTTCAACGAAAGCATGTCCGGCAGGCTGGCAATAGGTTGTAACTTTGTGTAGTACTAGGAAATTTTGTAGAAATAATACAAAATTGTTGCTGAAATACCTTAGTATCAAAATCGTTGGTGACAGTTTTGTAGAAATAATACAATATTTGGGTTGCTGAAATACCACGGAAGTGCCAGTGAAATAGGCAGCGGATGGGGAGTGCTTTTGTTTCTAGATTGTTGGTTAAAATATTGTAGAAACAAAATAAATATTTAGGTTGCTGAAATACCGCAGAAGTGCCGGTGAAATAGGCGGTGGATGGTGGAGTGCTTTTGTTTTCAGTGTTGCTACAAAAGGAAATGGTAGTATTTCTCCGGCCAAAAGAGGCAAATCTTTCTAAATTTACCCTAGCTAGAAGAATGTCATCCCAGGTGAAAATATGATGGATGGTGGAGTAAGTATATTTTTTTGATGTTACCGTAGAAGAACACAACATTATTTCCCCTAGTAAAAGAGGAGGCGAATTTTATATTTAAAAAATCACCGTTGAAGAATTATTGTCCAGAACCACGGTTGAAGTTTAAGGTTCGTGTAAAAATTACTACCCTTGTCCGTCATTGCAAAATGACCGGCGGAGAAATATGCATCCTTAAATAATTAATAGTAGGTAGTCAACGGTGTGTTTCATAGTTGACATCGGCAATGTTCAGGATGTCTACTGAGGATTTTTTCTGTAGAAAAATATAGGTAGTTGCCGCCTCACGAAAAATTACTATCGAAACTAAACTTGAGGTTGAAATTTCCACGTTGTTGCACCGTTGAGAAATTATTGTCACTCGAATATGCGCCCTCAAAAAATTAAATATTATGTAATCAACGGTCTATTTCATAGTTGACACCGAAAAATTATTCAAAGATTGCACCGAAAAATTGTTTTTGCGACATTATAGGTAGTTACCACCCTTGCAAAAACTGATTGTTATATTGTTAACGCGAAAAATTATTAGGAAAGTTAACTATTTCAACCGACGATCTAGAATTACCACCAGATTCTTTCAAAAATAGTATGAGGAATTTTTAAAAATCCAGAAATAAAAAAATGGTGCACCATGCACGTGAACAGTAACCAAATCAATGAGGGAGCAGAAAAGGCTTCAACTTTTATATGTAGTACTAAAAAGTAAGGCGGTAAATGAGGGAGCAGAAAAGGCTTCAACTTTTATATGTAGTACTAAAAAGTAAGGCGTGGCATACCGCCGTGCCTGTAGAGTGCTAGCAGGTGGTACATGCAGAAGTTGATTATAATTTATGGAATAGGCTTATATGAGCAGGACACAATAGATAGTTTGTATTTAGCTTGGCACGAAATAACCTTTTGGTGTTCACAGGTTAGAGGATAGGACATAAGATATACATTTTGTTCCTCCCAAAATGAATATTGGTTTTGTTAGTTCTTAATTTTTTTGGGTTCTTTTTAATTTTCGGTGAAAGAATAGTTTGTCTTCATGCATGGCATGGGGGAGTGCTATGCGGGAGCAGTCGGTGGACATGTGGCGGAGTGGCAGTACACGTGGCGGGGGTTACCTTGTCAAGCCGTGCTGGTCTCTTGTGCATCTATCTTCTCCTGTTTCTCACATTGCATTGTACTTAAATACTCATCCCTTCCCCTTGTATGAATCCTCGGTCTAGTTCTATTTGGCAACACTCCAGATCGGTGGACTTTCCTCTCATTGATCTAGCCTAGACACCAAAGGTAGCTAGTAAATCAAGATGGAAGGGGGAGGTTGTTGGGGAGGGGTGATCCCCGGTGTGCTGCATGTCCACCAGAGATGGTCGAAGCGCCAGAGCGAACAAAGAGGCGCCAAGGAAGAAGTGTGCAAGACATAAGGAAAGAAGAGGAGGCAAGCGGAGTGGAGAGGGACTGATCTGATGGCAGGCACAACTGGTTGGAGCGATAGCAAAGACAGACAGCCTCGAGATGACCAATCTCCACTTCATCGTAAACTAAAAGGTAATTTCACTTACCAATCATAACAACACAGTCTGTCAAGAGAATTGGTGATGAGTATGGAAGAAGGTAAGTAGTTTAAGCGTACAATAGAGAATTATTTAGTGGACAAAAATCAAAATAAAAAAGAAAATAAAAACAACAAAAATGGCCATCCAGCTGTATTGTTGGTGATTTAGAACTGTTTGTTTGCCTCACATTCAAACCAGTGCAGGCTATGCTGAATAAATTGATGGTAAGCAGAGGGCAAAGAACTGTAAACAAAAAGAGCATAAAGGAAAACTGAAAGCATCAGATTAGTGAAAAGGCATACACTTGGATACATCCAGTTTGTCTACCATAGATAAGATCACTGTATTAGATGGGACAGTTTGAAATTTACAGAGTTTCTCTGACACGTATGAGCAGTGAAGGTGTGTGCACTGCTGTGAATTTTGTTGAGCACGGACAGCGCCTGGTTGACTTGTTCGTACCTGCCCTGGACAAAAATAGCATGTTTGCTAGTATTAGAGATCTAGGCTTGGAGTGAAGGTTAAAGTGCAAGCAAAATGGAGTAACTAAAAGTGAGGAAGAGCAGATCAAATCTAAATTTGACATGATTCAAGAGAAACAGTATCACGGTAGGGACGAAAGAATTTATCTGAACTTGGAATAATGAAAGCTATGGACATATATCATTCTATGGCAGAAGAAAAACATATAGCAAGATTGCTATTAGGAATCTAGGATCCAAAGCCATGGTTAAAAAGTCAACAAACTGGATAAACTAAATGAAAGAAATAGCAGAAGAGATCTGATTCTTACATGAGTTCAGAGGAATAGCATCACTGTGTCAACAAAACAATTAATCGTACCGCTGTATTCAATAAGTAGGTGACACTCGTACTGGCTACATAGTTAGGTAGGTGGATAGTGTTCTCCGTTGGGTCAATCTGAGGCAAAGAATGAAGATACTTTTAATGCTACAGAAAAACGGTATTGTTCTGCATATATGGACATACAGATAATCTGCTAGTATTTCATTGTGGAAAGGAAGCTCCCATCCCATATGGTATGTCAAATTAACTCACAAAGTGTCATTTGTCATAATCATATAGAAGTAATAGTAGCTTGATCAGATCCACTAGGCATATTTATACATAGGTACTTAATACATAAGTTGCTTGGCATTCGCACTTCATCATTGTCGTGGTTTTCGTTTAACAAATTTGAACTAAAACCATGACACTTAATATAGATCGAGTGAGTATTACATTTACCGCTGAAAGAAAACAACATGTTGGACAATTAACTCTGTTCTTATCCATGCTTCAGGGATGAAACATTTCTAATAGAAAGGTCGAAGCTTACTTCATGTGTTATCTTCCTTCACTTGTTCTCTGAATTGATCCGTGTGGTTGCTTGGTACACATCCCTCCACTCTATTTCCCTCTACCATGGACCAAAGCTGAAATTATAGTTTATACAAAAGACAACTGAAATTTTTGTCAGTAACTCAAACAGCAAGATTTCAGGAACATGTGTGCAACTTAGTATAGTTTTTCTATCCGTGCATACTCATGAGTGCCCATGCAAGAATTAGTTGAGCTCACTTTATAGAAGTGCCTTTTCTACCGTGTTTGGCTTTTTGTCAAAACAGCTTGTTAAATTGGAATTTTGTGCTCTGGGAAGAACCTGAGCATATGGTTGGCAAAGTGTTTTATTTTATTTTGATGCAATTTGGTATCTCTCGTTTTCACTGATGATCCTATAAAGGTAGTTCCTTCCAAAAGAGTGACAAATAAGAGTTTGGTCGCACTTAGTTGAAAACAAAATTAACCAATTGTAAAGGGACGACATGCTGATCATACAAAGATGTAAAGCCATCTGTAAAACTTGATTATAAGGAATTGATGAAGGAAGCCATATATCATTTGCAATATGTTGAATTCCGATATGAAATATAGTTAGTGAATTGAGCTTGATCTTTTATATCCATTCATATATAAGAGCGAGCAAATCAGAGGTCTGCTACCTTACAGTCGACAGAAGAGGGGCATAATGTGGAAAAATTACTTCAAATTATATGAAACTGTGTGCTAGAAATTATACCCTGCATCGTGTTCTAATTAGCAGTCAAGCTATTGGTGAATATTTATTCTTGGGTCTTGATTTGTTTTTTATGGTATGATATCTGTCAGCACATACATTAAACCAACATCCCGTGACAGACGAGAAAAACATTGTTTTAGTATGTTACATACAGAGAAATAGCAGTCAAAGGAAAAGAATAACAACAATAATAGGATAGAATGAATAATATAAGCAGTGTACAGGGTGATGATTTACTGGATATTTGAGCGCGTCAATCTGAACAGAGAAGTAGAACAAAGTCATGCATTTTGATTAACTATGAGTCTGCAAATACCAAGCACAAAAGTAAAATCTAAAAACCTCACATGTAACTCAGATACTGTAAATTTATACTCCATGGAGGCTGATAACTCACCTTATGTACATGGAGAGAGGACCAAGAGGATCCTCATTTAAATATAACTCAGGAACAATTGAAAGAACGTTTACTTCTTGCTAATATTAACACCACTCTTCTTGGACTAAGCACTCCAACAATCTCGTCAGCTGTAGGCTACACTGGTACATGACAAATTGAACCAAAAGATGAGTAATATAGGTACAACGAAAAGAAATGAAAACAGAGAAACCAAAAAATCTGAACCTTAGTACCTGTGGGGCATACCATCAAATGTGAAGATCTGTAGCACCACCGTCCTGACTGCTCCTTGTGCCGCTTGGCCGCCTGCACCTCAGTAGCTACTCCCGTGTGAGAAAAAAGAGAGAAATAAGTAGGGAGTGAGCAGGAGCAGGGGACTGAGCAGGAGGAGTAGAGACTTACAAACTCGCAGGGACCGAGGACACGCATCTGCCAAAGAGATGGCGTCGGCTCGCCCAGCTGTTTGTGTTGCCGCAGGTGCCATCGTCGACGCGGACGTGCTAGCGGTGAAGGACAGGCTTGCTCTTGCCCGTGGAGGAGACGCCGGCGGAGGTAAATCTCCTGGTCTGCACTGGCCCCGCCTTCATGGTCGGGGATGCGCCGGCGGCCGACTCCCCTGGAAGCGAGGAGGTGGAGCTCCAGTCTGAGCCCGCGCCTCGTTCGCCACGGCCGCCTGCAGGCCCTCGAACTCCTCCAGCCGATTGACGCCTCCAGCGACGAACACGTCCGGATGCGTCCAACTATGGCCGTCCTCGGCCGCCTGCAGCAACGCTCCTGCCTCCGCTCGAAGCCGGCCGTCAGAAGCCGTGCCCCCTGCCGCGGCCATTAGTCCTCCTCGCTTTCCTTTTCTTTTTAGGGCATCTACAGCGCATGGCGCTAAGCAGGGGCGCCGGGATCCTAATCCCACTGAACTGGCAGTTGCTTCGTACATTCCCGGCCGCTAGGCGCTTAGATACAGGCGTCGATGCAAGATTTCGCGCCGGGCGCTTTGTTACAGTTGGCTTGGATATGCAAATAAAATCAAATCTGGTGTACAAATAAGCGCCTCAAAAATGGAGGCCAGCGTTGGAGTTACAGACTCTTAGCATCAACGTTGGGATTAATTTTCCTGTTTCCTCCGCTTAAGCGCCTGAATAAGCGCTCAGCATTGAACATGCCCTTAGAGGAAAGGGATGAAGATACGATTGGCTTCCTCGATTGTTCCGGATGGCCAGAGGGGAAAAGCGTTCTCGAGGTCAACGTACTACTCGTCGGTTTGGTCAAAGCGGTGCAAAGAGGGCCACCACGATCAATGCACAATTGAACAAAGGAACAAATACCGGAAGACCGGGAATTAAAGTTACATAAAAGTAAAAAACAACAGAGGATAGGAGAGATAACCGGAAGAAATAAAAAAAAGATACCGGAACCTGCCGGTCAACACGAATTTAACACACACAAATAAAGAGAGATCAAAACCAACTCAGGGACCGTTACAGGAAAGAGTTGCCCAAATTAACGCGTGAATAGTGCAAAAGCTTAACGTGGGTAAATCTGATTGGAGGAAACGGAGGGAGTAACAGTTCCAAAAACGTTCTCCTTTCACCAAATGGGTTCAACTTTGATATAGTGTATGATATGCATATTTAAGTGCTATCACCTTTTACCACACTGCAAAAGTCAAACCGTGAAAGATCATGACAAACAGGCACTCATGTTCTTGCTGGATATGTGTATGCGAGGCAAGTCTGGTTCGAATGTTTGAGAGCACTAGGGATTGAGAGTGGAATCCCTTCGGTGGACGACATTCTACAAACTTAATGGTCGCATGCATGAGTTCAGTTCAGAAAGGAAAGCACAGCTTCGACACTTTGGTGATCTTAATAAGCTGGCGGCTTTGGAAGCAGATGAATATGCTACAGAATTCCATAATGCCAATAAGCAGATCTCAGTACAAGGTTTAGGGGAACAAATTTTACAGGAGTGGAACCAAAGCTGGTCTAGGAGGGTGCAGTATGTTCGCTATTCTTGAAAGGAAAATATCCCTGTGCCACCCGGTGGCTATACCACCCCATTCATTGCCGTTGATCGATTGTTGCGATTCGGATGCACACCCTGCCATTGTTTTTTAATTAGGCCATCTCGGCAGTCATTAGGCTCCTGCACTCCTGCATGTAGCAGGTCCACTGTTGGTGCATGTAGCAGGTCCACTGTTGGTCTGCTCAGCTTCAGCTCCTTCGAGTTATTGTTGGAAAAATATAGCAGGTGCAGCGTGCTAGAAATCGTGCCAGACCTTATCTTTGCGAGCTTCTCTGAAGCTCACAAACTTATGTCTATTTTTCCATACCACAACGAGCAGCTGCACTGCGTTGGGAGGACGAGGGGCAGCACATCGGAGAGGCGAAGGAGCCCCGCTGCCGAGCACGTCCGAGGAGAGGGGCACCGCCGAGGACTCAACGTTGAGGGTGGAGGCGGCCTACGCGGAGATAGGCGCCGCCGATCATGGTTTCAAATTTCAGTTTCGGAAAAATTTCAGCCCCTACTGAAATCACTGAAATTCAGTGAATTTCAATGATTTCGGTCAAAAGAGTGAAATTTTCTACCAAAATTAATTAAAATATTCAAAAATTTGAAAAATATTTTGAATATTTTTTAGGTCCATGTGTATTACTGAAATGACTGAAATATTATGGCCGAAAGGTAATTATTTCGGTGTCCACCGAAATCACTGAAATTCAGTGTATTACGTTGAAATCTCAATGAAAATGAAATCCATGCCGCCGATAGGGGCGCCGCCAAGCTCCTTGCGGTGCGGGAAGGAGGCCGCGGCGGAGGAGCATCGTTGAGCATGTCGCGGACAGGGACCCCGCCAAGCTCACCGAGGTGTGAGGAGGAGCGCCGCCGAGCAAATAGGGGTGCCGCCAAGCTCGCCGCGTTGTGGGGAGGACTGAGGAGCCAAGGAGGCCGCCACCGCGGAGACGGGCGCCACCAAGCACACATCGGTGATGGCGCAGCGGACGAGCACATGGAGGCCATCGTCGACGTGCTCATGGAAGCGGCCGTCAGGTAGGGGAGGCCGCCGCGACGAGCGCATGGAGGAGTACACGCAAAGAGGAGGCGCCTGCCCGCTAGCGTGGGAGGTCACCACCGGCGAGCACATTGAGGCGTGCGTGCGAGGAGTCCGGCGGCGGCAGGCATGCTGGGTGCCTCAGTATTAGCGTGTGAATTAATCTGGAGTACGTATTAGTGATTCTAGCAACATATGTCTCGATTTTTTTTATAGTATACAAAGGATTCATGGAACTGCTATTAGAGTAGCAATCACACCAGTTTTTGCAAGTGACACTAGGAATTCGGCAACCAGTCAGTAGGAATGCTAGTTCACTATTTTTAGATTTGCCATGAGCAGGTCCCCAATTTGCTCCGAATTGTTGGATTTATCACGGGCAGGATCCCTAATTTGGTTCGATTGTTTGGACTTGCCCTCATTTTTTATTTTGAATTTGCTTCGCTTGTTTCCTCCACCGAACCGGGCGGGTGGCGCAGCTCGAGTCCCAGCAAGTCTCGCTTGGGCACGTAATGGTATATAGCACTATAGCTGATGGAGTTGCTAGATGCTTGTTTGTTTCTTGGTGGCGCATCACGTCACGTGTAAATGTTAGCCTGTTTTCTAGTCGGAGCTGCAGCTACCTGCGCCTACAACACAGTTACTGTTAGACTGATCATGCAACTTTTAATGGATGAGCTGACGAAACCTGCCGCAGACCTTGTCAGACGGTCTGACGCTTACCAAGTTGAGTCGACGGTTATTTAGGTAATCTAATGACACTGGTTATGTATACCACACCGCTTAAAATTTGGTTGTGCCAGCACTTGTCAAAGTTGACCGAATCTCCAATACCAGATCGGACGGCGGCTAAGGGGGTGGTATAGCCCACCGGTTCTTGAAACAACCTTTCTTCTATAAAATTAAGGCAGGCAATTGCGTACTCTTGAAAACAAAAAGGAAAAATAATGATCTGCTACAAGGTACATTCGAGTGCCAAATAAGTATTAAGGGAAATGACATTGTTAAATAATGGGAACATTCCTTAGATTATTCAATAAGCTAGTATGTCATATATATGGCCAAAAGAAGGTACATGTAAGGAAACGATATTTCAAGAGGTAGCCCAAATTAATTATTTGTAGAATAATAATAATACTCCTTCCCGTTCCAAAATAATTTGCTTAACTTTATCTAGATAAGAAAAAATAGAAACATATTTTAATTATTTGTACATTCGTATCTAAAAAAAATTGAGCAAGTTGACCGGAGTATATTGTGACGCCCCGGAACCGGTACCATGAGGATTCCGACGATCCCGCCGAAATCCGCACGATATCGATTTAGAGACGCCCTCCGACACGACGTGCGCGAAGAATCACACACGTGATGCCAGAGAAATTAACATGAGCGGTAACATTACAACAGGATTACAATAGGGCCCACAAGATACATATATTACAACAACGACTCCAACGAGTCAAGATACAAATATACAATACAAAGATCCAAATCATAGAGAAGATCAAATACGTCCGAGTACGGACAAGATACAAATTGGACTAAGAGTCCTGAAGATAACCAGCGGCGTCCATAACCCTGCCCGAGCCAAGCCGGAAGGGTAACCTTGCTAACGTCGTCATCTCGTACCTGTCAAAGTCGGGCCATCGGTTGCCGACAAAAGGGAGGAAGCAAAAGATAAAGGGAAAAGGCGAGAGTAAGTACCAAGGAACGAACTCCGGCACGGACTTAGCGAGACTAGAAATGGCTATGCTCGCCGGGCGAATATATATATCGCCTGAGGCTATATGGTAGGTTTGGCGGCAGCAAAACAATAACCAATAGAGACACGGTACAACATCCGTCTACTCAGAGAAAATAAGAGAGCGCACAAGGTAACAGATAAATACTACACAAACATAACCCAGCCAAATACACATATCCCCTCCAACAAAGCGAAGAGGCAATGTAAAAGGCACTCAACGGTGGACAAGTTTTATTAGGTATCGGTTGTAGTTTTGCTATATTACTAATCAAGTTATTAGCAAATTATTATCAACAACATAAAGGTGTAAGTTGTTCTATGATCGAGCTATACAATTCCAAGTCGTCCATAACCGCGGACACGGCTTATCGATAAGATTTAACCTCGCAGGGGTGCCCAAATGTAGCCACACGCACGCTCAACCCACTTGCGACAGGTGGATATCACGACTTGCACTCTCCTTCACTACAACAATGTCCAGGAAGCCACCTAACTAAGTTAACCCGTATCGAAGTCCGGCCGTGCTCCGAAGCGGACTTAGCTGTTGCGAGAACGGCTAAGAGGATCAGAGCCCACTAGAGGATGACCTCTTAACAATGCGGACCGCACCTACGAGCGTGCAAGAGACAACGGGGTTACAAGGCACTCACGGCTTCCCCAGAAGTAATATCATATCATCTGACCACAAAGAAACATGCTTGCACGCCCGAGAGAAACAAACAAACATTCAAACTAGTTGTGGCCACTGGACAAAGCTGTAGATTCCGGTAGTGGTCAAGGGGAGACCCGGTAAGCATAGCCACGCGTGGTTAGAGCGCTCAGTCTCGGAACAGATAACAAGAACTCGGGTCCTAGGGGACATTAGTGAGTCAAAGTTCCGATGCTTCCGCAAAGGGGCTCACAGATGCCTCTGCTTACAGTTTTAGTTGTTAACAATAAAGTAAAGTGTGAATATCTCCAACAAAAGATATAGCATGTGATAACCTCCCAACAACCCAACATATCCCGATAACAGATCGAGATAAACAACAGAGCCTAAACATGCCTACGACTCGCAAGGCTCAACGTCAAGCAACGGCTAAGGGTAAGGAATGATATATATATGATTATTATGGTAAACAAGTGGAATAGGACACGTGACTCGATAAAGAAGCGCAACATAAGGATATCAATGCGAGGGAGAGTAGGTGAAGAGAGAGGGCTCGCCTGTGAAAGGTTGCAGAAGAACTTGTTGGAGAACTCGTCGTATCTCACAACACCACTTCGCGATCCTATCCGGGAAGAAGCAAATGCTGGAACACACAACGTATGCAATCTTACTACTACGGAAGAAGAATCGGCATGATCAAGATAATATGCATGACATGGCATAGATGGTGCAGTGCAACTTATCCATATTAATCGGAGTCGGAACCCCGGACAATCAAATTAGGTTTGGAGTTGCAATTCTACCGGCAAATTTAAATGTTGGTTAGAATGGCATAGCATGGCAAGGATGAGCTACTTCAATATTAATCGGAGCGAGGAACCGTAGCCGGTAATTCCCAAATACTCCGCGTTTAATTATTAGGTGCGATGCAAACTATAACGGAACCACATGATGCGGGATGCAAACAAGTTATATATGTCACATTTTAGAAAATAGGGTTGGCTTAGGGTTCGGAGTCTCACGGTATCGAAACAAGGGGTATTCACCGGGTTGAAGAGGAAGTAGACGAAGCGGGGGTTTCGGCCTTCGGTTCCGTGAAGGAGATCTTCGGGTTCGCAAGGTTCCTGGCTTCGATGTTGGTGGCGCACTTGGAACGACGTAGAGGTCTTCGGATTGGAGATGAAGTACATGATCCTTGTGTCTAACATCACCGAGGTCACCGTTGACTTGTCGTCCTGGTTCACCCGGAGGGCTTGAAGATCCTGTCAAGATGTTGTAGTCGAGAGGTCAAACACGCAGAACATGATGCGCTCGTGTAGCAGCTGCAACACACCATACTAAGAACTCACTACAGGGAGGCAAAACAGCGGAAGGAGCTCGTGCTCACGGGCGCAGCAACTGAAACAGTCAAGAAGTGAACCTCAAGAAAAACATGTCCGTGCCGGTGGCGTCGTGTCCTTCGTGATGCAGCAAAGGACGGAGAGGAGCAACACGGGGACCTGCAGGACCTGCGCCTAGCAGCAGGGAACGGGGAGGCGGTGGAGGACGGCGTCCTTGCGGCGGACACGCGCGGCGGCTGAGCTTCGAGGAAGGGAGATGGAGGCGGGGAGCGGCGGCTGCCAGCGAGGGCGAGGGGAGCGCGGCGCTGGGAAGGTGCTGCGAGGCGGCGGCCAGAGCAGGAGGATGGAGGCGCGTGTTCTGGGAGGAAAAGGTAACGGCGAGGCGGAGGCCGATGCTCGGGGAGGAGGAGGCGCGCGCGTTCGTGTGCGGGCTCCTGCCGGCGTCGTGGAAGAGAGGAGGGCGCCAGGCGGAGACGCGGTCGGGGAAAAGGCAGAGCAGGGCGGCGGGAGCTGCGCCGGCCAGACGAGCCAGGCAGGAGGAAGCGCCGGGGCGACGGGGGATGTGGCTCTCGTGCGCGGGCGACCACCGTGCGGGAGCGAGCCAGGAGGTCACGACGTCGGGGTCGATGGGGGGCTCGGGCTCGAGCGGACAGAGAGAAGTGAGAGGAGGGACCCGATTGCTTGGAAAAGATAGGAGGCGGGGGTGGGAGTGCAAATGTGCCAGGGGCTGTCGGGGGGAACCCTAGGGTTCCTGCCGGCCGGGCCGGATGGCCTTTGCTGGGCCGCCGACTGGGCCTGGGTTTGGCCTGGTCGGCTGGGAGGTCTTCTCCCTTTTTTATTAAAATATTTTTCCTTTTTTTTATTATTTTCTGTTTGTTTTAAAACTGTTTTGAAAGCAGTTTTATACACGAAAATAAATAGATTAAAATATGTTTTGATTTGAGACAAAGAGAGGAGGAATAAGTTAGCAACAAAAATAAAGTTTAATAAAATAAATTTGGGGATCAAAACTATGCATGATGCCATGACTTGCAACGACACGAAAAAACAAGCGGCGAAGAAAAACTAATATATGGGGGTTTTCGGGGTCGTTACATATATCAACACCCGGATTTTTAAGTCCAGATGTCTATTATGCCATACATCGCAATCCTAGGAATATTGTTTTTGTGAGACATAATAGATTGATATCACAACACATCATTCATTACAAACCATAATCGTCTTACAATAAAGGATCACATGATCCAGTTCTTAAGTTGATCTAATGATCAATTACAAAACACATAGCGGAAGCGAAGTAGCGGTTGCGGTCCATCTGTTCCACATGCAACTTTTGACGTCAGGAGTAGTCCTAGTTGTCGTAGACGTCCTGCTGTCCATCTTCCGGGTTCTGGTACTCCTCTTCATAGTCTGGCCATTTGAATAGCCAGGGACAAAGCCATGAGTACTTTAAAGTACTCACAAACTAATTCTAGTGTAAGCACTATCAACTATAGTAATGGGGTTCTAAGCTCTAGG
Organism: Lolium rigidum; assembly: GCF_022539505.1. Classification (NCBI taxonomy): domain Eukaryota; kingdom Viridiplantae; phylum Streptophyta; class Magnoliopsida; order Poales; family Poaceae; genus Lolium; species Lolium rigidum. The sequence continues at coordinate 204,299,658 of NC_061511.1, read as the reverse complement.
TTCATTTGCATAAAGCCAGTTTTATTTCATAAGCATTTAGTAGTAAAAGACTCTTGATTTGCCTAACTAACTCAAGTGGGAACATTAGTGTCATTCCCGCAACTCTGTTGTGATTCAAGTCAAAGTCACCATTCACCTTTCAAGTTCAATTCACATGTCATATGTCACATTTTTGAAAATGGTTTGATGACGGAACAGTATGGCCTTTCCAATCGTCCGTAACCGTGGACATGGCTATTCGAATAGTTTTACACTCTGCAGAGGTCGCACACTTTTGCCACAACATTTGCAATAATCCGTCAGGGTTAACTGGCCCCGATTTATCACACTCCGTGTGCGGACTACCAACCATAACCTTTCATTTACATACCCTAGTATAGGCACCTCTCCCCATGAGCTTGGCCTCCCGGTGAAGACAAACCGTCAGCCAGGAACTGCACAGGGCTTGGGCCAGACGTTCACCTCATTTCACGTCATTTTACATCATTTCACATTTCAATGGAGGCAGCCTCGGCATAACCCCTATGACGCTTGTTTAGAGGGAACCCATACTAAAGCACCTAAATTTCCAGTTAAGCCCTTACCCATAATCAGGTATTGTGGGGGTACTTCGAAATTGGCATGGTATCGCATCCGAACCCAACCATCAGTTTTTGAAAAATTCACCCTGTCATTCACCATTCATATTCACCTTCAAAACATTCAATAGAATGACTCAACATTCTAAGGTTTTCAAAGTCATTTGGTTCACAAGTTCCCATCTAGAGTAGTCACTTTTAGTTTTAGCACTAGCAACTGGGCATGAGGGGTGCTAACTAGCTTGGAGCTCTCTAGGCTAAATTTGATGATCTTGTTCTACTCTATATCTAGACCAAGTGAATCATGAATCAAAAAGTAAACTTAGATAAACAAAACTCAAAAACTTGTAAGGTAAAAACTTGGGATAGGATCATTAAACATAAAGTATGATGTAGTGGTGCCTTGCTCTATTAGAGCTTTGCACTAAGTTAACTTGCAAGAATATTAGCTTGCCTTGGTTGGGGTAGTGATCAAAGTTCTCTTATTCGTCTTCAAAGTAGACTTCCTCCTCCTGGTAGTCCTCGGTACTAGCGTCTATAAACGGATACGAGGTAACAATCACCAATCAATACTTAAGGGGACTACTTAGCCTTAATGGCTCACTCAAGATGATCTATCATCATCACAATCATTAATTAACAACAACTAGGGTTTTCTATTTAGTGGTAGGAAAATAATTTCCTCTCATTGAAATATTTATTAGGGTTTCTATTTCTTATTTTTGAGAAATAATTTCCTCTCACTGAATCTTGTTAAGATTTAATCTCCTCAAATAATAAAGTATGAGTACATGTTGACCAAGGTCAACACTTCATATTTATCATTTGGGGAAATGATTTAAATGAGGTATTGTACCTCATGCAATTTAAATACTACTATGGACATAATTTAATATTCTCAAATAATAACATATGGGGTCATGAAGACTAATGTCATCACCTCACATTGAATTACTTGGAACAATGATTTAAATGAGATGTTACATCTCATAAGATTTAAATATTATTTTTGAAATAATTTAAATGAGCTAGAAATGGCCACACAGCCACTATTTGAATCTAGCCCATGGTCATATAAAACAAACCTAAAAGTTTTGAACCAAGGAAAAAAGATTTTGGCATGACTATCAATCATGTCCACCTAAAAGCGACTGAACCTTTTACAAAGCACAATCTTTGTCCCTCAAAGTATGGTAAGACTCATGATCCTCTCTCTACTCTATCAGACCGTGATCAACTGATCATCATCAGGCAGTGGACGCGCTGTTGCGGCAGCATGCACAACCTCGTTTCTGCAAACATTGTAAAGGTTGTTAGTTTTGCTCACATTTAGATATATTTGAATACAACAAATCTTCTAAGTGTTAGATTTGTGGATCAGCTAGTGTAGATCTAATGCCGGGTAGTGACTATCTCTCTAAAGTGTGCATGAGAGAGAGAGAACGAGAGAGAGAGACGATGCATGTGGCGACCCCGGAGGTCGGGGCTAGACAAACCCAGATTCACATCTGGCATATGCCTAACCTAGATCTCTAGGGCCTACAGGGTGAGAATCGGTAACACAAGAGTGAATCTACGACTAAAAAACAAATATATTACAACTCTTAATAGAGTTAAGATCCAAATTTATTACACGCAGAGGTCACTACCACAATTCAATAAGCAACGGAAAGCAAATTATGTTATTCTCGATAACAAGACTGCAAAGGGCCTAAGATGCCATAACATAAGGCGACGTCCCAGCCCATAAGTCTCAGGCTGCCGCCTGGAAACTCCAAACTACTCGTCGACGTCAAGGTAGAAACCACCATCAGTTGGAAGGACTTCGTCTGAAAAAAGCATGTAAAGCTGAGTACAGGGACTCAACAAGACTTAGCAAAGCGGGTATGCGAGGATTTATGTGGAGCTCATTTTGCGTAAAGCCAGTTTTCCTTTGTAAACAAGAGGGAGCAAAAGCTCGTCTATTCAGACCATTTTAAAAAGGGATAAGAGAGCGATATCAACTCTAGGTCCAAATATTATCATGTTGAATCCACCGAATCTTCATCATCACCTGAATCTTTCAACTAGGATCACCCCCTCGACACCCTCAGAAGGGATCCTTATTCACACTCTTGATATCAAGTTTTACGATTAGGTTCAAGTTGTCTATGATCACACGTCCTTTCCCAAGTCGTCTGTAACCGTGGACACGACTTTTCGAAAAGATTTAACCCTGCAGGGGTGTACAACTTTAACCACACTCGCCGACCGACTCTTAGTGTCACTAGGTTAACACACTTCCTTGGTGTGTCGACAGAGGGTGGTCGACCAAAACCTCTCCCTTACTTCGCCTATTCCATGAGTCAAACTAACTGGGGAACTCCGTTATCGTAGGTAGCCATTCTCTGAGGCGGTCCCGGTCATTGTGCGCAGGGGATCCAGTTCAATGCCTCTAGCATCCTTCACCCTAGCCACGTCCTGTATGATGCATCTTTGAAAACCTTTTCAACCTTTTCCCCATGTGAAAGAGCAAAGTCGATACTCCATGTTTTGCGTGTTTGATAACAACACTTGAATGAATCTCACCATGTACAAAGATTGTCTTTGATAGATTTGCAAGTGCACGGTGGTCTCGCTGGACACGTCATGATCGGGGGACTGAAGCGTAGCTTATAGGTTTTCTGGTTTTGTGTGTGTATCGCGAGGTGACATGGTTGGAGTGGAAAAGAGGAGAAATCAGTTTCTGCCAAAGCAGTGCTACTGGCACCAGTAGCGGTAGTACCGCTACCCTACTGGTACCGCTCCACAGTACCGCTCTGGAGGTTTTACACTGAAAAGTCCCACAGAACAAGTTACGGTACCTCTACGGTACCCTGTGCGGTAGTACCGCTTGAGAGCGGTAGTACCGCCTCGGTACCGCTTAGGTACTGATGGCGCGTGATGCACACATCCGTTGGGAACCCCAAGAGGAAGGTGTGATGCGCATAGCAGTAAGTTTTCCCCTCAGAAAGAAACCAAGGTTATCGAACCAGTAGGAGATGAAGGCCACATGAAGGTTGTTGGTGGAGGAGTGTAGTGCGGCGCAACACCAGGGAATCCGGCGCCAACGTGGAACCTGCACAACACAATCAAAATACTTTGCCCCTACTTAACAGTGAGGTTGTCAATCTCACCGGCTTGCTGAAAACAAAGGATTTAAACGTATGGTGTGGAGAATGATGTTTGTTTGCGAAGAACAACAGAGAACAGAGATTGCAGTAGATTGTATTTCAGATGTAAAAGAATGGACCGGGTTCCACAGTTCACTAGTGGTGTCTCTCCAATAAGATAAATAGCATGTTGGGTGAACAAATTACAGTTGGGCAATTGATAGAATAGAGATGCACATACATATCATGATGACTACTGAGATTTAATTAGGGCATTACGAGAAAGAACATAGACCGCCATCCAGCATGCATCTATGCCTAAAAAGTCCACCTTCAGGTTAGCATCCGCACCCCTTCCAGTATTAAGTTGCAAACAACAGACAATTGCATTAAGTATGGTGCGTAATGTAATCAACACAAATATCCTTAGACAAAGCATCGATGTTTTATCCCTAGTGGAAACAACACATCCACAACCTTAGAACTTTCGGTCACTATCCCAGATTCAATGGAGGCATGAACCCACTATCGAGCATAAATACTCCCTCTTGGAGTTACAAGTATCAACTTGGCCAGAGCCTCTACTAGCAATGGAGAGCATGCAAGAACATAAACAACACATATATGATAGATCAATTAATCAACTTGACATAGTATTCAACAATCATCGGATCCCAACAAACACAACATGTAGCATTACAAATAGATGATCCTGATCATGATAGGCAGCTCACAAGATCTAAACATGATAGCACAAGAGGAGAAGACAACCATCTAGCTACTACTATGGACCCATAGTCCAAGGATGAACTACTCACGCATCAGTCCAGAGGCGGGCATGGTGATGTAGAGCCCTCTGGTGATGATTCCCCTCTCCGGCAGGGTGCCGGAGGTGATCTCCTGAATCCTCCGAGATGGGATTGACGGCGGCGGCGTCTCCGGAACTTTTTCCGTATCGTGGCTCTCGGTAATAGGGTTTTCGCGACGGAGAGAATATATAGGCGAAGGGGCAGAGTCGGGGGACGCTTGAGGGGCCCACCCCATAGGGCGGCGCGGCCAAGGGTGGGGCCGCGCCCCCCTAGGGTGTGGCCGCCTCGTCGCCCCTCTTTGTCTCCTCTTCGGACTTCTGGAAGGCTCCGTGCAAAATAAGACCGTGGACTTTTGTTTCGTCCAATTCCGAGAATATTTCCTGTGTAGGATTTCTGAAACCAAAAACAGCAGAAAACAGGAACTGGCGCTTCGGCATCTTGTTAATAGGTTAGTGCTGGAAAATGCATCAAAATGATGTAAAGTGTATATAAAACATGTGAGTATTGTCATAAAATTAGCATGGAACATAAGAAATTATAGATACGTTTGAGACGTATCAAGCATCCCCAAGCTTAGTTCCTACTCGCCCTCGAGTAGGTAAACGGTAACAAGGATAATTTCTGAAGTGACATGCTACTATCATAATCTTGATCAATACTATAGTAAAGCATATGAGATGAATGAAGTGATTCAAAACAATAGTTTGCTAACAAAAAGATAATGACTAAACAACTGAATCATATAGCAAAAACTTTTCATGAATAGTACTTTCAAGACAAGCATCAATAAGTCTTGCATAAGAGCTAACTCATAAAGCAATAGATTCTTAATAGAAGGTTTCGAAGCAACACAAAGGAAGATATAAGTTTCAGCAGTTGCTTTCAACTTCAACATGTATATCTCATGGATAATTGTCAACACAAAGTAATATGATGAATGCAAATAAGCAAGTATGTTAGAATCAATGCACACAGTTGACACAAGTGTTTGCTTCTAAGATAGAAAGGAGTAGGTAAACCGACTCAACATAAAATAAAAGAAAGGCCCTTCGCAGAGGAAGCAGTGGATTACTCATGTGCTAGAGCTTTTTATTTTGAAAACATGGAAACAATTTTGTCAACGGTAGTAATAATTCATATGTGTTATGCATAAAACTTCCTATAAGTTGCAAGCCTCATGCATCGAATACCAATAGTGCCCGCACCTTGTTCTAATTAGCTCGGATTTCCACGGATTATCATTGCATTACATATGTTTCAACCAAGTGTCACAAAGGGGTACCTCTATGCCACCTGTACAAAGGTCCAAGGAGATAGATCGCATTTGATTTCTCGGCTTTGATAGATCTCAACTTGAGGACATCCATACCGGGACAACATAGAAAACAGATAATGGACTCCTCTTTAATGCTTAAGCATTCAACAACGAATAATATTCTCATAAGAGATTCTGAGGATTAATGTCCAAGCTGAAACTTCCACCATGATACATGGCTTTGGTTGGCGGCCCAATGTTCTTCTCTAACAATATGCATACTCAAACCATTTAATCATGATAAATCACCCTTACTTCAGACAAGATGAACATGCATAGCAACTCACATGATATTCAACAAAGGTGTAACAGTTGATGGCGTCCCCAGAAACATGGTTACCGCTCAACAAGCAACTTATAAGAACTAAGATACATAGCAACATATTCATCACCACAATAGGTTTTAAGCTATTTTCCCATGAGCTATGTATTGTAAAGACAAAGAATGAAAATTTTAAAGGTAGCTCACAAGCAATTTACTTTGGAATGGCAGAAAAATACCACATATAGGTAGTTATGGTGGATACAAATGGCATGAGTTTTGGCTCAAGGTTTTGGATGCACGAGAAGCATTCCCTCTCAGTACAAGGCTTTGGCTAGCAAGGTTGTTTGAAGCAAACACAAGTATGAACCGGTACAGCAAACTTACATAAGAACATATTGCAAGCATTATAAGACTCTACACTGTCTCCTTATTGCTCAAGCACTTTTACTAGAAAATATCTAGACCTTAGAGAGATCAATCATGCAAACCAAATTTCAACAAGCTCTACGGTAGTTCTCCACTAATAGGTTTAAACTACATGATGCAAGAGCTTAAACATGATCTATGAGAGCTCAAAACAATTGCCAAGTATCAAATTATTCAAGACCATATACCATTTACCACATGAAGCATTTTCTGTTTCCAACCAAATAGCAATCAACGAAGCGGTTTTCAGCCTTCGCCATGAACATTAAAGTAAAACTAAGAACACCAGTGTTCATGAAAAAGTGGAGCGTGTATTTCTCCAATACAAATATTGTTGGAATCCAAATTTATTCAAACAAAAACAAAAATAAAAACAAACAGACGCTCCAAGTAAAGCACATAAGATGTGACGGAATAAAAATATAGTTTCACTAGAAGTGACCTGATAAGTTTGTTGATGAAGAAGGGGATGCCTTGGGCAACCCCAAGCTTAGATGCTTGAGTCTTCTTGAAATATGCAGGGATGAACCACGGGGGCATCCCCAAGCTTAGACTTTTCACTCTTCTTGATCATATTATATCATCCTCCTCTCTTGACCCTTGAAAACTTCCTCCACACCAAACTTAAAGCAAACTCATTAGAGGGTTAGTGCATAATAAAAATTCACATGTTCAGAGAGGACACAATCATTCTTAACACTTCTGGACATTATCCAATGCTACTGAAAGTTAATGGAACAAAGAAATCCACTCAACACGGTAAAAGAGGCAATGCGAAATAAAAGGCAGAATCTGTCAAAACAGAACAGTCCGTAACGACGAATTTTTCCGAGGCACTTAACTTGCTCAGATGGAAAAACTCAAAACTAATGAAAGTTGCGTACATATCTGAGGATCATGCATGAATTTTCTCTGATTTTGTTTATTCTTCTACAGAGAGAAAAACGCGAATTCTTGACAGACAAGAAATATGTTTCTGCGCAGGAATCCAAATCTAGTATCAACCTTCTATTATAGACTTTACTTGGCACAACAACATTATAAGGAGAGGTTGCTACAGTAGTAACAACTTCCAAGACTTAAGAAAACAGTAGTAAAAATAAAAACAACATGGGTTATCTCCCAAGAAGGGCTTTTCGTTAACGCCTTTCAGCTAGGCGCAGAAAGTGCAAATCAAGTAACATCGAGGGATGAAGCATCAACATCATAATTTGTTCTAATAATAGAATCAAAAGGCATCTTCATTCTCTTTCTAGGGAAGTGTTCCATACCTTTCTTAAGAGGGAATTGATACTTAATATTTCCTTCTTTCATATCGATAATAGCACCAACAGTTCGAAGAAAGGGTCTTCCCAAAACAATAGGACAAGATGCATTGCATTCAATATCCAAGACAACAAAATCAACGGGGACAAGGTTATTGTTAACAATAATGTGAACATTATCAATCCTCCCAAAGGTCTCTTTATAGAATTATCAGCAAGTTTAACATCCAAATAACAATTTTTCAATGGTGGCAAGTCAAGCATATCATAAAGTTTCTTAGGCATAACAGAAATACTTGCACCAAGATCACATAAAGCATTATAATCAAAATCACTGACTTCATCTTAATGATGGGCTCCCAACCATCTTCTAACTTCCTAGGAATAGAAGCTTCAAGTTTTAATTTCTCTTCCCTAGCTTTAATGACAGCATTTGTAATATGTTTTGTAAAGGCTAAATTTATAGCACTAGCATTAGGAATTCTAGAAAGTTTTTGTAAGAACTTAATAACTTCATAAATATGACAACTATCAAAATCTAAACCATTATGATCTACAGCATTCTAAAAAATTTCAGCACTTTTATCAGAAACAGTTTCAGCAGTTTCAGGCAATTATGCACGCTTTGTACTAGGAGTAGAAACATTGCCAACACCAATTATTTTACCATTGATAGTAGGAGGTTTAGAAACATGTGAAGCATCAACATTACTAGTGGTGGTAATAGTCCAAACTTTAGCTACATTATTCTCTTTAGCAAGTTTTTCTTTTTCTTCTCTTTCCCACCTAGCATGCAATTCAGCCATCATTCTAATATTGTCATTAATTCGAACTTGGATAGCGTTTGCTGTAGCAAATGACTTAATATCTTTATCTTCATTAGGCATAACTTTCAATTTTAAAAGATCAACATCAGCAGCAAGACTATCAACCTTAGAAGCAAGAACATCAATTTTACCAAGCTTTTCTTCTACAGATTTATTAAAAGCAGTTTGTGTACTAATAAATTCTTTAAGCATGACTTCAAGACGAGAGGGTGTAATCCTACTATTGTTGTAAGAATTACCATAAGAATTACCATTATTAGAAGGATATGGCCTATAGTTGTTACCAAAATTATTCCTATAAGCATTGTTGTTGAAATTATTAGTTTTTATGAAGTTCACATCAACATGATCTTCTTGAGCAACCAATGAAGCTAAAGGAACATTATTAGGATCAACATTAGATCTACCATTAATAAGCATAGACATAATAACATCAATCTTATCACTCAAAGAAGAGGTTTCTTCAACAGAATTTACCTTCTTACCTTGAGGAGTTCTTTCAGGATGCCATTCAGAGTAGTTGATCATCATATCATCAAGAAGCTTTGTTGCAGCACCCAAAGTGATGGACATAAAAGTACCTCCAGCAGCTGAATCCAATAGGTTCCTCGAAGAAAAATTCAATCCTGCATAAAAGGTTTGGATGATCATCCAAGTAGTTAGTCCATGGGCAGGGCAATTCTTTACCAAAGATTTCATTCTCTCCCATGCTTGGGCAACATGTTCATTATCCAATTGCTTAAAATTCATAATGCTACTTCTCAAAGATATAATCTTAGCAGGAGGATAATATTTACCAATGAAAGCATCTTTACATTTAGTCCATGAATCAATACTATTTTTAGGCAAAGATAGCAACCAATCTTTAGCTCTTCCTCTTAAGGAGAAAGGAAATAGTTTCAGTTTTATAATATCCCCATCTATATCCTTATACTTTTGCATTTCACAAAGTTCAACAAAATTATTAAGATGGGCGGCAGCATCATCAGTACTAACACCAGAAAATTGCTCTCTCATAACAAGATTTAGTAAAGAAGATTTAATTTCATAAAATTCTGCTGTAGTAGCAGGTGGAGCAATAGGAGTGCATATAAAATCATTATTATTGGTGCCAGTGAAATCACACAACTTAGTGTTCTCAGGAGTATTCATTTTAGCAGTAATAAAAATAAACTAAACAAACCAAATTAAATAAGTAAAACAAGTAACTAATTTTTTTGTGTTTTTGATATAAGGAAAGCAAACAAACAGAAAATAAAATAAAGTAAAGCAAGACAATAAACAAAGTAATGAGATTGGATGTGAGAGAATCCCCTTGCAGCGTGTCTTGATCTCCTCGGCAACGGTGCCAGAAAACAGTCTTGATGGCACGTGATGCACACGTCCGTTGGGAACCCCAAGAGGAAGGTGTGATGCGCACAGCAGTAAGTTTTCCCTCAGAAAAAACCAAGGTTATCGAACCAGTAGGAGATGAAGGCCACATGAAGGTTGTAGGTGGAGGAGTGTAGTGCGGCGCAACACCAGGGATTCCGACGCCAACGTGGAACCTGCACAACACAATCAAAATACTTTGCCCCAACTTAACAGTGAGGTTGTCAATCTCACCGGCTTGCTGAAAACAAAGGATTAAACATATGGTGTGGAGAATGATGTTTGTTTGCGAAGAACAAAAGAGAACAGAGATTGCGATAGATTGTATTTCAGATGTAAAAGAATGGACCGGGGTCCACAGTTCACTAGTGGTGTCTCTCCAATAAGATAAATAGCATGTTGGGTGAACAAATTACAGTTGGGTAATTGACAGAATAGAGATGCACATACATATAATGATGACTACTATGAGATTTAATTAGGGCATTACGACAAAGAACATAGACCGCCATCCATCATGCATCTATGCCTAAAAAGTCCACCTTCAGGTTAGCATCCGCACCCCTTCCAGTATTAAGTTGCAAACAACAGACAATTGCATTAAGTATGGTGCGTAATGTAATCAACACAAATATCCTTAGACAAAGCATCGATGTTTTATCCCTAGTGGCAACAACACATCCACAACCTTAGAACTTTCTCATCACTCGTCCTGCATTCAATGGAGGCATGAACCCACTATCGAGCATAAATACTCCCTCTTGGAGTTACAAGTATCAACTTGGCCAGAGCCTCTACTAGCAACGGAGAGCATGCAAGAACATAAACAACACGTATATGATAGATCAATTAATCAATTTGACATAGTATTCAATATTCATCGGATCCCAACAAACACAACATGTAGCATTACAAATAGATGATTCTGATCATGATAGGCAGCTCACAAGATCTAAACATGATAGCACAAGAGGAGAAGACAACCATCTAGCTACTGCTATGGACCCATAGTCCAAGGATGAACTACTCACGCATCAGTCCGGAGGTGGGCATGATGATGTAGAGCCCTCCGGTGATGATTCCCCTCTCCGGCAGGGTGCCGGAGGCGATCTCCTGAATCCCCCGAGATGGGATTGACGGCGGCGGCGTCTCTGGAACTTTTTCCGTATCGTGGCTCTCGGTAATAGGTTTTTCGCGATGGAGAGAATATATAGGCGAAGGGGCAGAGTCAGGGGACGCTCGAGGGTCCCACCCATAGGGCGGCGCGGCCAGGGGTGGGTCCGCGCCCCCTAGGGTGTGGCCGCCTCGTCGCCCCTCTTCGTCTCCCCTTCGGACTTCTGGAAGGCTCCTGCAAAATAAGACCGTGGGATTTTGTTTCGTCCAATTCCGAGAATATTTCCTATGTAGGATTTCTGAAACCAAAAACAGCAGAAAACAGGAACTGGCGCTTCGGCATCTTGTTAATAGGTTAGTGCCGGAAAATGCATCAAAATGATGTAAAGTGTATATAAAACATGTGAGTATTGTCATAAAACTAGCATGGAACATAAGAAATTATAGATACGTTTGAGATGTATCAGGTACCGTAACATAAGTTACGGAACTACCGCTGTGGTACCGCTTAGGTACCGCTTGGGATCCAGTACTCCTAGAGGCCATTGCGGTACCTCAAGCGGTACCGCAAGCGGAAGTACCGCTGTGTGTCCACGTGGATAAGTTTTGTGGGGGGTTTCGAATACATAGCGGTAGTACCGCTTACCAAAGCGGTAGTACCGCTTAGGCAAAAACTGCACATAACGGTTGGATTTCGGGGGCCCTATATAAAGGCCCCTTCTTCCCCAGATCGTTTTTATCTCTTCTCTCTCTCTCCCCTCCATTTTTTCTGAGATTAATCCTTGAGGATCTCCCCAACCATCCAACCAATCTTGCCCAAATTTTGAGGGGTGGTGGAGGAGGCCCCGATCTATAGTTCTACCAATAGAGATTTCACCAATTCGTGCTAGTCCTTAGTGGATCTTGGTGGTAGGGTTCCTATGGTGGGATCTTGGATGAAGTGCTCCTATGGAGGCTAGCTCTGAGTTGTGCTAGCCCCATAGGGTGTTGGGAGCCTCCTAGTGTTGTGGAGCTCGCCCCAACCTTGTGTAGGAACCATCGCCTCGACCGGTGCCTTAGTGGAGAAAAGGGAGCCCCTTTGTGGAGCTCTCTTGATGAAGAAGATGAGGCCTTCCTTTGTGGTGTCGCCTCCTAGCCTCTTGTGTGTGGCTAGCACCTCCTCAACGTAGACGTACCCCCTTTTGTGGGAGGAACTGCGGGAAACAAATCCTCGCCTCGTCTTCGCGCCCTCCGGTTGTCCTGCTCCTCCTCTTTATTATTGTTGCATGGTTCCTTTACTTGTTGCACTAGCCTAGGATCATACTAGGAACATCCCCACCACTAAAGCTATCACCTTTATTTCCGTTGCACTAAAAATTGAAAAAGAGAAAAAATTTGCGTAGCGCCCATTCACCCCCCACTTGTTCGATACGGTCCGTTCAATTGGTATCAGAGCAAGGTTTCTTACTCGGGATTTACCGCCTAAGAAATGGCATAACAAGAGGTGGTTGAGAATGGGTCCCTTCCCGGTGAGCTACCACCTCCACCATCTACCGTCAATAGCACAACGGCTAAGTTGGATGACCTCAAGAAATTGGAGTCATCCATCGTTAGCCAAGTGAAGGCTATGATGATGGAGTTGGTAGCTCCAAAACCAACCCCCACCATAGATCCTAAGGCAAGTGCCGAGGTTTCCCCACCCAAAGTACTTCATTTCCTCTTATTGATTTTTTTGCTCAATCGACGAAAAATCAACAAGGGGAAAAGCTTTGGGAAGCCGGCACTTCTACAAAAGGGAAGGATGAAACACCGGTTGCGGGACAATTAGGAGGTAATCATGCGGTTCCTCCACCAAGTGATTACACCATAAATGTCCCAATACCCATGCCTCATATTTTGTCTCATGGTTCACCACCATTACTTGAATCCAATAGCTTTGAGAGTTGGCAATTCTTGATGCGGTCTCATGTGCGCAGCGCGTCCACCAAGCTTTGGCGCACCATCGAGGAGGGATATTCACCACGAGACCCGAAGCACTTGACTAGAAGAGAAGTGGTGGATGAACAACTCAACGCCACCGCCATCAACATGATTCACATGGCCGTCACGCCCAAGGATCATGCCCATATCCGCTCTCTCAAGACTGCCAAGGAAGCATGGGATAAACTCGACAAGCTCTTCCTCAGAAATGAGAGCATCCAAAGCTCTCGTTTCGATGAAGTGAACAACATGGCCGACAACTTCGTCATGATTGAAGGAGAATCTCCTGAAGAGATGTACCGGCGCCTCATTTCTCTCGCCGTACAAATGCAAGATCTTGGAGCAAATTTTGTGGATGACCATTGGATCAAAAGAAAGTTCTACAACACTCTCCTCCCTTATGAGGAAGTAAAGTTGACGGCCATCCGCCAAAATGCCTCCTTCCGTGCTATGACCTCCGATGAAGTCCTTAGTGAAGTCATCGCTTTGGACATCTCTAAGAAGAATGCGGAGGACCTTGTTGCTTGGGCTCACAACACTCGCAAGCCCAACCTTGCATTGAAGATAAGGGAGCGTGAAGCAAGTGAGAATGATGAGGATCCCATGGAGGGGAGTCCGGATGATCTCAAGGCAAACTACCATGAGCACATGGCTCTCGCCGCAAAGAGTTTTTGGGATGGAAACAAGACACGAAGCTCAAGACCAAGAAGATACTCACCTCGTGACTCTCCAAGAAATTTCTCCAAGAGCCCAAGGGAGGGGCAAAGGGGGAGAACATGCTACAATTGCAGCGACAAAAGTCACTTCGTCGCGGATTGTGTCTATGAGAGAAGGGAAGACAATGGTGGAAGGCTCGTCCGCAAGGACAAGTTCAAGTCCCTCTCCAAAGGATTCTCCAAGTTCTCCTCCAAGCCCGGTGACGCCAAGGTCTCCTTCACCAAGAAGCCAAGAGCCTTTATCATCCGTGAAGAGTATTCCTCCGATGATGGTGAGGAGCATGAAGACAAGAGCTCAAGCAAGGATGAAGAGGGAGTGGCCGCCATCGGCATTTCCACTCCCTCTATCTACATCTTTGACTCTCCTAATGAGAACCACGTCACCAACAACTCTCGTTGCCTCATGGCAAAGGTATCTTCGGAGGTAGAATCTTCTTCCAAACTCACATCTCCCTCTAATGCTATATCTATTGATGATGCCACTAGTCTCACCATTAAGCGTGAGATTGTGGGTTTGGATGCTTTTCTCACTAACATGCAAGGGGATACCAAGATCCATGTTGGGGCCCTCTTGGCTCAACTTGGTGCGGCTCAAGACCTCATAGAAGATAAGGAGAGGCTTGAGAGGGAGGCGGCAAATGAGATTGCCTCTCTCAATCAAGCACTTGAGGAGGAGCAAAATTTGCGCATGTCTCTTGAAGCTAGTGTCATTGTCCTCGAAGACTCCAACAACGCTCTCATCTCCCAACTCACCAAGGACCGAGATCATGCTCTTGGTTTGGTAGGTGAGCTCAAGAAGAAGAAGCTTCTTCTTGAGGATGACCACAAATCACTTCTTGAGGAAGTTGCTACTCTCACCAAGGATTTCAAATCCTTGGAGAGTAAGTATGTGACTCTCTCCGAGATGAGTGATCATCCTCAAGAGGAAGCTTGGAAGGAGAAATAAGATGAAGGCACCAACTCTTTGTGCGACGAGCTTGTTGACCAAGTTGCTTCTTTGAAGAGGCATAATGCATTGCTCTTGGAGGTCAATTCCCTTCAAGAAGAATCTTTGGATGAGTATTACCGCTTGAGCAAGGAGAAGACATCATGTTGCAACCATGAAGAAGAGATTTCCACTCTTGAGAAGACCAAGGCTAAGCTCTTGGAGTTAAATGGCAAGCAAGAAGAGTCCTTGATGGAATGCCTCCGCATGAGCAAAGAAAAGGCCACTTGTTGTGATCATGAAGATGAGATTGCCTCTTTGAAGAGGAGCAAGGCCAAGCTCATGGAGATCAATTCCATGCAAGAAGAAGCCTTGAAGGATTACTTTCCTTTGAGCAAGGACCGTGCATGTTGCAATCATGAAGGTGACGTTGCCACTTTGGAGAGCCACAAGCGCCTATTCATAAAGATGAACTCTCTCCAAGAAGAAACTTTGATGGAACATTTCCGGGTGAACAAGGAGAAGGAGGTCCAAGTGTTTGATATCACTCACCCTCATCCAGAACATGAAGATGAAGTTAATCGCTTGAAGGCCAAAATTGATAGACTCCAAAGCCAACCCGATACTTGAAAGGAGTCATTGAAGCTAAGGAGCCAATGAGGGCTCATGCAAAGAAGGAGGAGTGGCTATCAAGCCTAAGAGGAAGAGAAGAAGAAGGACCAAGAAGAAGAAGAACAACGAGGACATGAGCACCATCCGTGAGGGTGATGAATCTAACCCAAGAAGGGGTGAAGCTCCTGATCCTACCACAAGGGGTTACGCTGGTCCTAACAACCCTTCTCATGTTCTCTTTGTTGATTACTATGGACATATTCGTGCTCGCTTTGTTGGTCCTTATGAGGACAATGTTGATTGTACTATTTGGGTTCCCAAACCCCTTTTTACTAACATGATAGGACCCATTGAAAAATGGGTACCTAAATCCAAGACTTGATTCCTTGTAGGACTATGCTTCCGGTGGTGCTAAATGAATGGTTGATAGTGGAGCCACAAGTCATATGACCGGAAGGAAGGAAATTGTTGTCGACCTTGAGCCATCTCATTCTACCGTCTCATATGGCGACAAAACAAGCTCAAAGGTATTGGGTCTTGGCAAGGTGGTGGTAACACCCGACATTTCACTTGTGAATGTCCTCCTTGTCGAGACCCTTGGTTACAATTTACTTTCCGTTCATCAAATTGCACGCATGGGTCTTTGTACCTTTTTCGATGAACATATGGTGGTACTCTTGTGGAGCAAGACACTCCGTGTAGCCTTTGTGGATATGTGGAGAACAGATTGTATGTTGTTTATTTCTCCGGAAAGACAACATCATCCGCTCTTTGCCTATTCGCTAAAGGTGACAAGGGTTGGTTATGGCATCACCGACTAGCCCATGTCAACATGAGGACTTTGCAAAGTCTCCACAAGGGTGGCCACTGACATAGGCATCCCCAATGGGCTTGACGAAGATGGTACCTGGGGTTTACTAAAGGCCCACGAGTCGAAGAATATGAAGTTCGGAAGCCTAGTTAGTATTAAGGAAAGCTAGAGTTGTATTAGGAAATATAGAGACTTGTAATTTTACGGGACGGGTTAGAAACCCTCCCGGACTCTGTAACTTGTGTATTACGAATCCCTCGGCTCCGCCTCCTATATAAGGGGGAGTCGAGGGACAAAGAGAGGATCGAATCCATTGTCAACATAACCCTAGTTTCTTAATCGTCGAGTACTTTTCGGCTGAAACCTTCGAGATCTACTTGCCCTCTACTTCTAACTAAATCCTAGTCTACAATACGTAGGCATTGACGAGTTAATACCTTGTCAATTGGCGCCGTCTGTGGGAACTAGAGGAGACAAGGAGCTGATCTCGATGGCACGTTCAAGATCGTCGACTTTGTCGGTAGCAAGCAACACGATGGATCGAGGTAAACAAATCAAAACTGGTCTAGTTGATTTTGTTCCTCACCCGCCCTCTCGTTTGGATGCATATGCGTATCTGGAGGAGCCCATGGAGATGACGTTCGGAAAGTTTCGATTCTGTGTCGAGAAAGAAGGATCGTATCGTCTCGAAGTTCCGATCTCGTCGGGATTATTAGCGGTCGGTTTCGACTTTTCGTCAGGCGAAGAGGAGATTTCGTCGCCGCGCTTCATCAACAGCATAGCAAGCAAAAAGCTCGCCAAGATCTTCAGCAACATGTCCTTCGAGTCTTCTGCGGACTTTGATATAAGCAGCAACTCAGACAGCATCGACAACTTCAATTTCATCGATAGATCTATTGTTGTTGAAAAGGTCTTCATCAATCTATACGATGGTGTCAGCAATCCTGACAAAAATCAAAACTCAAAATATCATCAGATCTATGCAATTGAAGAAACAAATCGAGCAGAGCCAGAGACGTCAGAGGCTTTCGACGATGCGGGAAACCCATATGTCGATCCCGCTGATCTCAGGCGAGGTTTAGGCACCAAATATGTCGGGCCTACACCGCATTTAAGGGTTCAACTCCCACAAGAAGCGTGGGACAGAGCCGCAAGAGCCATGGATGGCACAGAACCAATGACCACAACTGCTACAGCAGAGGAATTGCAAGCTTATCAATATAGACTCGCTCGTGTTGGTAGAGAGTTAGAAAAAGAGACAGCTGCATTGAATAGAAGAAAGGAGGCAGCTTCCGCGTCAAGCAGGCGAAGGGCAGATCTAAGCCGACAGTCAGCAACTTTGGGAGATAGTCACAGAGAAGCTCGAAACAGAGCAAGATCTCGGCTGCAAAGCATACCCGAAGCAGAAAGAGAAAATTTAGTTCAAAACCTCGACATGTCTTTTATGTCAATCGACACAAGGGGAAATATTATTCCCAAAACACCGGAAGCTAGATACATGGCAACGCAAGCTTTCATCCTTGCGTCCAGGCCACCCCCTGGGGACCCGAGAGAAGCGTTGTACAACAAGGCTATGGCAGGAGTTGGAGCCATGGGAACAGCATTCGCAACTACACCTCCCGAAGGAGCTGCAAGGCAAAATAGTCCGCGGCCTACTGCAGCAGTGCAGAATCCACCGAGAGCGAGCGGAACAAGAGATACAGCAACTCAGGCAAGCGTGGATAGAGCGCGGCAGGACAGAAGAGAACATCGGCAGTCACCAGAAGTTGATGAGGAAGATATGTGTGGACTTCCGTGTTTCACAAGACGAGTTCGAAAAACTCGAGTCCCGTCAGGGTTTAAGTTACCCGACAATTTCAAAAAGTTCCATGGTCTATAGGATCCCGAGGATTGGCTAGTTGATTACCTCAATACGGTGAAATTGATAGGTGGAACCAGGGAAACAACCATGCAGAGCATCCAAGTACACTTAAGTGGGGCAACACGATCGTGGATAAAGAAGCTACCTCCGGGATCCATCGACAGTTGGGATAGTTTCGAGGACGTTTTCGTAAAGAATTTTCAATCCACATGCAAAAAACCCGCGTCACTAGAAGAGGTAAGGGCTTGCAGGCAGAAGTACGACGAACCAATGAGAAAGTACATCCAGAGGTGGAATATCATCAAAAACTCGGCATAGAACATTGTTGGAGATATGCCCAAGAGGCAATAATAAAGTGGTTATTATAATATCTTTGTGTTTATGATAAATGTTTATATACCATGCTATAATTGTATTAACCAAAACATTAATACATGTGTGTTATGTAAACAACAAGGAGTCCCTAGTAAGCCTCTTGTATAACTAGCTTGTTGATTAATAGATGATCATGGTTTCGTGATCATGAACATTGGATGTTATTAATAGCAAGGTTATGTCATTAGTTGAATGATATAATGGACACACACCCAAATGAGCGTAGCATAAGATCAAGTCATTAAGTTCAATTTGCTATAAGCTTTCGATACATAGTTGCCTTAGTCCTTCGACCATGAGATCATGTAAATCACTTACACCGGAAGGGTACTTTGATTACATCAAACGCCATTGCGTAAATGGGTGGCAATAAAGATGGGATTAAGTATTTGGAAAGCGTGAGTTGAGGCATATGGATCAATAGTGGGATTTGTCCATCCCGATGACTGGATAGATATACTCCGGGCCCTCTCGGTGGAATGTCATCTCGATTAGCTTGCAAGCATATGAATAGTTCATAAGAGATCACATACCACGGTACGAGTAAAGAGTACTTGTCGGTAACGAGGTTGAACAAGGTATGGAGATACCGATGATCAAACCTCGGACAAGTAAAATATCGCGAGACAAAGGGAATTGGCATCGTATGTAAATGGTTCAATCGATCACTAAGTCATCGTTGAATATGTGGAAGCCATTATGGATCTCCAGATCCCGCTATTGGTTATTGCTCGGAGAGGAGTCTCGACCATGTCTGCATAGTTCATGAACCGTAGGGTGACGCGCTTAAGGTTCGATGTCGCATAAGTAGATTCAGAATATGAGATGGAGACCGAATATTGTTCGGAGTCTCGGATGGGATCCAAGACATCACGAGGAGGACCAGAATTGTTCTGGAAGAATTCTGTTGTGTTGTATTTCAAGAAAAGTTGTTCTGGAAATATTCTCGGAATTGGACGAAATAAAAACAGAAGTTCTTATTTTTCTGTCACGTAGACGGAGTCCAAAGGGGAGACGGAGAAAGGCCAGGGGTGGGCCACACCACACCTGGGCGCGGGTCCCACCCAGGCCGCGCCAGGGTATGGTGTGGTCCCACCAGGCGCCGGCCCTAGATGTGTTTTGTGAAACCCTAACCCTACCTCCCGACTATATATAGAGGGGTAGTTTGGCCGGCCATTGCTGCTCCGTACGCAACCCTAATTTGCCACCTCTCCTCCCTCCCAGTTTCTCCTGCTCCGGCTTAGGCGAAGCCCTGCAGGAATTCTTCTCCACCACCACCACCACACTGTCGTGCTGTTGGGATTCTGTGGAGATCTACCACACCTCCGCTGCCCGCTGGAACGGGGAGAGGAAGGAGCTTCATCGACACCGTACGCGCGACCGAGTACGGAAATGCTGCCGGATTGCAGCACCGGGGACGATCGTCTACACCAACAACGAGATTAATCTCGTAGGCTTTGGAATCTTCGAGGGTTAGTCTCATATCCATCTCGTTGCTTCGATCTTGTAGATTAGATCTTGGGTGTTCCATAGATTAGATCTGTTGGTTTTATTCGTCTTGCGGTAGGAAATTTTTTGTTTTCTAAGCAACGAACCCCTTCAGTGGTATCAGAGCCATGTCTATGCATAGATCTGTTGCACGAGTAGAACACAATGGTTTTGTGGGCGGTGATGCTTTTTTTGCTTTAGTTTGTGTACTTTGCATCTTGCGGGATGGTGGGATGAAGCGGCCTGGGATAACTTTACATGACCGCGTCTCATGAGACTTGCTCCACACTTGACATGCAACTTGTATTGCATAAGTGGCTTTGCGGGTGTCTGTCTCTCCAATCATAGTGAAATTACAATTTATACTTTCTATTGTCAACACTAGTATCACCGTTGTGGTTCATGTTCGTAGGTAGATTGTATCATACTCGAAAACCCTAAACCATGTAAAATATGCAAACCAAATTAGAGGCGTCTAACTTGTTTTTGCAGGGTTTGGTGATGTGATATGGCCATGATATGATGATGATTATATTTGATGTATGAGATGTTCATTATTGTATTATGGCAACCGACAGGAGCCTAATGGTTGTCTTTAATTTTTGTTAAAGACCTGCGTGTCTATTCATCATGTAATAGCTTTGTTTCAACTAGTTGTTATAGTAGCTATAAGTGATGGACAACCATGAAGCGGCGCCACTGACCTTGACGCCATGCTGGTGATGATGGAGATCATGTCCGTGCTTTGGAGATGGAGATCAAAAGCACAAGAAGAAAGGCCATATCATATCACACATTATGAATTGCATGTGATGTTAATCCTTTTATGCATCTTATTTTGCTTAGATCGCGACGGTAGCATTATAAGATGATCCCTCTCACTAAATATCAAGATAATAAAGTGTTCATCCTTAATATGCACCGTTGCTAAGACTTGTCGTTTCGAAGCATCTCGTGATGATCGGGTGTGATAGACTCTACATGTGCATACAACGGGTGCAAGCCGATTTGCACACGCGGATACTAAGGTTGCCTTGACGAGCCTAGCATGTACAGACATGGTCTCGGAACACGGGATACCGAAAGGTAGAGCATGAGTCATATGAATGATATGATGAACACTTTGAGTGTTCGCCTTTGAAGCTACATCTTTTCTCGTGAAGATCGGACTTGGTGTAGTGGATTTGGTTCGTGTAATCACTAAGACAATGCGAGGGATGTTGTTTTGAGTGGGAGTTTGATACGTCTCCAACGTATCGATAATTTCTTATGTTCCATGCTACATTATTGATGATATCTACATGTTTTATGCACATTATATGTCGTATTTACGCATTTTCTGGAACTAACCTATTAACAAGATGCCGAAGAGCCGCTTGCCGTTTTCTCGCTGTTTTTGGTTTCAGAAATCCTAGTAAGGAAATATTCTCGGAATTGGACGAAATCAACGCCCAGGGTCCTATTTTTGCACGAAGCTTCCAGAAGACCGAAGAGGAGTCGAAGTGGGGCCACGAGGTGGCCAGACAACAGGCGGCGCGGCCCGTGCCCCGGCCGCGCCGGCTATCGTCCGGGCCCTCGTGCCGCCCCTTGACCTACCCTTTCGCATACTTAAAGCCTCCGTCGCGAAACCCCCAGCACCGAGAGCCACGATACGGAAAACCTTCCGGAGACGCCGCCGCCGCGAATCCCATCTCGGGGATTCGGAGATCGCCTCCCGGCACCTCGCCGGAGAGGGGATTCATCTCCCGGAGGACTCTACACCGCCATGGTCGCCTCCGGAGTGATGAGTGAGTAATTCACCCCTGGACTATGGGTCCATAGCTGTAGCTAGATGGTCATCTTCTCCTCATGTGCTTCATTGTTGGATCTTGTGAGCTGCCTAACATGATCAAGATCATCTATCTGTAATACTATATGTTGTGTTTGACGGGATCCGATGGATAGAGAATACTATGTTATGGTGATTATCAATCTATTACTTATGTGTTGTTTATGATCTTGCATGCTCTCCGTTATTAGTAGAGGCTCTGCCAAGTTTTTACTCTTAACTCCAAGAGGGAGTATTTATGCTCGATAGTGGGTTCATGCCTCCATTGATATCTCGGGATCGTGACTGAAGGTTCTAAGGTTGTGGATGTGCTCGTTGCCACTAGGGATAAAACATTGATGCTATGTCTAAGGATGTAGTTGTTGATTACATTACGCACCATACTTAATGCAATTGTCTCGTTGCTTGCAACTTAATACCGAAAGGGGTTCGGATGATAACCTGAAGGTGGACTTTTTAGGCATAGATGCAGTTGGATGGCGGTCTATGTACTTTGTCGTAATGCCCAATTAAATCTCACTATATTTATCATATCATGTATATGCATTGTTATGCCCTTTTCTATTTGTCAATTGCCCGACTGTAATTTGTTCACCCAACATGATTTAATCTTATGGGAGAGACACCTCTAGTGAACTGTGGACCCCGGTCCTATTCTTTACATCGCATACAATCTACTGCAATACTTGTTTTACTGTTTTCTTGCAAACAATCATCTTCCACACAATACGGTTAATCCTTTGTTACAGCAAGCCGGTGAGATTGACAACCTCACTGTTTCGTTGGGGCAAAGTACTTTGGTTGTGTTGTGCAGGTTCCACGTTGGCGCCGGAATCCCCGGTGTTGCGCCGCACTACATCCCGCCGCCATCAACCTTCAACGTGCTTCTTGGCTCCTCCCGGTTCGATAAACCTTGGTTTCTTTCGAGGGAAAACTTGCTGCTGTGCGCATCATACCTCCCTCTTGGGGTTCCCAACGAACGTGTGAGTTACACGCCATCAAGCTCTTTTTCTGGCGCCGTTGCCGGGGAGATCAAGACACGCTGCAAGGGGAGTCTCCACTTCCCAATCTCTTTACTTTGTTTTTGTCTTGCTTTATTTTATTTACTACTTTGTTTGCTGCACCTAAACAAAACACAAAAAAATTAGTTGCTAGTTTTACTTTATTTACTGTCTTGCTCTCTATATCAAAAACACAAAAAAAATTTAGTTACTTGCATTTACTTTATCTAGTTTGCTTTATTTACTGTTGCTAAAATGAATACCCCTGAAAATACTAAGTTGTGTGACTTCACAACTACAAATAATAATGATTTCTTATGCACACCTATTACTCCACCTGCTACTACAGCAGAATTCTTTGAAATTAAACCTGCTTTACTAAATCTTGTCATGAGAGATCAATTTTCTGGTATTAGTTCCGATGATGCTGCTGCCCATCTTAATAATTTTGTTGAACTATGTGAAATGCAAAAGTATAAGGATGTAGATGGTGATATTATTAAATTGAAATTGTTTCCTTTCTCATTAAGAGGAAGAGCTAAAGATTGGTTGCTATCTTTGCCTAAGAATAGTATTGATTCATGGACTAAATGTAAGGATGCTTTTATTGGTAGATATTATCCTCCCGCTAAAATTATATCTTTGAGAAGTAGCATAATGAATTTTAAGCAATTAGATACTGAACATGTTGCTCAAGCATGGGAGAGAATGAAAACTTTGGTAAAGAATTTCCCAACCCATGGATCGACTACTTGGATGATCATCCAAACCTTCTATGCAGGACTAAATTTTTCTTCGCGGAATTTATTGGATTCAGCTCTGGAGGCACCTTTATGTCCATCACTTTGGGGGCGGCTACAAAGCTTCTTGATGATATGATGATAAATTACTCTGAATGGCACACGGAAAGAGCTCCACAAGGTAAGAAGGTAAATTCTGTTGAAGAAACCTCTTCCTTGAGTGATAAGATTGATGTGATTATGTCTATGCTTGTGAATGGTAGATCTAATGTTGATCCTAATAATGTTCCTTTAGCTTCATTGGTTGCTCAAGAAGAAAATGTTGATGTGAATTTCATTAAAAGTAATAATTTCAACAACAATGCTTATAGGAACAACTCTGGTAATAACTATAGGCCATATCCTGTTAGTGGTAATGATTATGGTAATGCTTATGGTAGATATGAGGAAAAGATGCTAGAAATTGAAAGATCCACTAAAAAGTTTATGCAATCACAATATGAGCAAAATCAATTGTTTACTAAAACTATGAATGAACAATCTACCTTGTTGAAAAATATAGGAAATCAACTTAAAAACTTGAATAGGGAGATTTCTGGTCTGCAAACTAAAATTTCAAATGCTGAAACCCGAATCTCATACATGTCCGCATCACAATCCTCTTTAATTAATAAAATGGCTGCTAAACCTGATGATATTGATAATAATATTACTACTACAGCAAATGCCATCCAAGTTAGAATTAATGAGAATATAAGACTAATGGCTGAATTGCGTGCTAGGTGGGATAGAGAAGAAAATGAAAAACTAGCTAAAGAGAATAATGTAGCTAAAGTTTGGACTATTACCACCATTAGTAATGATAATGATTCACATGTTGCTGCACCTCCTACTATCAATGGTAAAATAATTGGTGTTGGCAATGTTTCTACTCCTAGTGCAAAGCGTACAAAACTGCCTGAAATTGCTAAAACTGCTGAAACTGCTTGTGATAAAACTGCTGAAATTTTTTCCAACCTTGGGGACAATGGTCCCATTGCTGTAGCTTATAATGATTTAGATTTTGATGATTGACACATCTCTGAAGTTATAAAGTTCTTACAAAAACTTGCTAAAAGTCCTAATGCTAGTGCTATAAATTTGGCCTTTACAAAACATATTACAAATGCTCTCATAAAAGCTAGAGAAGAGAAACTAAAACTTGAAACTTCTATTCCTAGAAAGTTAGAAGATGGTTGGGAGCCCATCATTAAAATTAAATTCAATGACTTTGAATGTAATGCTTTATGTGATCTTGGTGCAAGTATTTCGTTATGCCCAAAAAGATTTATGATATGCTTGACTTGCCACCATTGAAGAATTGTTATTTGGATGTTAATCTTGCCGATAATGTTAAAAAGAAACCTTTGGGGAGGATTGATAATGTGCGCATTACGGTTAACAATAACCTTGTCCCCGTTGATTTTGTTGTCTTGGATATCGAATGCAATGCATCTTGTCCTATTGTGTTGGGAAGACCTTTTCTTCGAACCGTTGGTGCCGTTATTGATATGAGGGAAGGTAATATTAAATATCAATTTCCTCTCAAGAAAGGTATGGAACACTTCCCTAGAAAGAGAATGAAGTTGCCTTTTGATTCTATTATTAGAACAAGTTATGATGTTGATGCTTCTACTCTTGATGTTACTTGATTTGCACTTTCGCGCCTAGCTGAAAGGCGTTAAAGAAAAGCGCTTATGGGAGACAACCCATGTTTTTACTACAGCACTTTGTTTTATATTTGAGTCTTGGAAGTTGTTTACTACTGTAGCAACCTCTCCTTATCATGTTTTTGTGCCAAGTAAAGTTTCTATGTTAAAGTTGATGTTATATTTGGGAACGCTGCGCAGAAACAGCATGGCTGTCTGTCACGAATCTGGGCCTAAGTCTCTGTAGAAAATTCGAAAAAATCTGCCAATTTACGAGCGTGATCCTCAGATATGTACGCAACTTTCATTAGTTTTGAGTTTTTCCATTTGAGCAAGTCTGGTGCCATTTTAAAATTCGTCTTTACGAACTGTTCTGTTTTGACAGATTCTGCCTTTTATTTCGCATTGCCTCTTTTGCTATGTTGGATGAATTTCTTTGATCCATTAATGTCCAGTAGCTTTATGCAATGTCCAGAAGTGTTAAGAATGATTGTGTTACCTCTGAACATGTGAATTATTAATTGTGCACTAACCCTCTAATGAGTTTGCTTGAAGTTTGGTGTGAAGGAAGTTTTCAAGGGTCAAGAGAGGAGTATGATATACTATGATCAAGAGGAGTGAAAGCTCTAAGCTTGGGGATGCCCCCGTGGTTCACCCCTGCATATTCTAAGAAGACTCAAGCGTCTAAGCTTGGGGATGCCCAAGGCATCCCCTTCTGCATCGACAATATCATCAGGTTCCTCCCCTGAAACTATATTTTTATTCAGTCACATCTTGTGTTCTTTACTTGGAGCGTCGGTTTGTTTTTGTTTTTGTTTTGTTTGAATAAAATGGATCCTAGCATTCAATGTGTGGGAGAGAGACACGCTCCGCTGTTGCATATGGACAAATATGTCCTTAGGCTTTACTCATAATGTTCAAGGCGAAGGTTGAAACTTCTTCGTTAAACTGTTATATGGTTGGAATTGGGAAATGCTACATGTAGTAATTCTAAAATGTCTTGGATAATGTGATACTTGGAAATTGTTGTGCTCATGTTTAAGCTCTTGCATCATATACTTTGCACCCATTAATGAAGAAATACATAGAGCTTGCTAAAATTTGGTTTGCATATTTGGTCTCTCTAAGGTCTAGATAATTCTAGTATTGAGTTTTGAACAACAAGGAAGACGGTGTAGAGTCTTATAATGTTTACAATATGTCTTTTATGTGAGTTTTGCTGCACCGGTTCATCCTTGAGTTTGCTTCAAATAACCTTGCTAGCCTAAACCTTGTATCGAGAGGGAATACTTCTCATGCATCCAAAATCCTTGAGCCAACCACTATGCCATTTGTGTCCACCATACATACCTACTACATGGTATTTATCCGCCATTCCAAAGTAAATTGCTTGAGTGCTACCTTTAAAATTCCATCATTCACCTTTGCAATATATAGCTCATGGGACAAAATAGCCTTAAAAACTATTGTAGTATTGAATATGTACTTATGCACTTTATCTCTTATTAAGTTGCTTGTTGTGCGATAACCATGCTTCTGGGACGCCATCAACTATTCTTTGTTGAATATCATGTGAGTTGCTATGCATGTCCGTCTTGTCCGAAGTAAGAGGGATCTACCACCTTAATGGTTGGAGCATGCATATTGTTAGAGAAGAACATTGGGCCGCTAACTAAAGCCATGAATCATGGTGGAAGTTTCAGTTTGGACATATATCCTCAATCTCATATGAGAATAATAATTGTTGCTACATGCTTATGCATTAAAGAGGAGTCCATTATCCGTTGTCCATGTTGTCCCGGTATGGATGTCTAAGTTGAGAATAATCAAAAGCGAGAAATCCAAAATGCGAGCTTTCTCCTTAGACCTTTGTACAAAGCGGCATGGAGGTACCCCTTTGTGACACTTGGTTGAAACATGTGTATTGCGATGATCCGGTAGTCCAAGCTAAGTAGGACAAGGTGCGGGACTATTAGTATACTATGCATGAGGCTTGCAACTTGTAAGATATAATTTACATAACTCATATGCTTTATTACTACCGTTGACAAAATTGTTTCATGTTTTCAAAATAAAAGCTCTAGCACAAATATAGCAATCGATGCTTTCCTCTTTGAAGGACCTTTCTTTTACTTTCATTGTTGAGTCAGTTTACCTATCTCTCTCCACCTTAAGAAGCAAACACTTGTGTGAACTGTGCATTGATTCCTACATACTTGCATATTGCACTTGTTATATTACTCTATGTTGACAATATCCATGAGATATACATGTTATAAGTTGAAAGCAACCGCTGAAACTTAATCTTCCTTTGTGTTGCTTCAATACCTTTGATTTATTGCTTTATGAGTTAACTCTTATGCAAGACTTATTGATGCTTGTCTTGAAGTACTATTCATGAAAAGTCTTTGCTTTATGATTCATTTGTTTACTCATGTCATTACCATTGTTTTGATCGCTGCATTCATTACATATGTTTACAATAGTATGATCAAGATTATGATGGCATGTCACTTCAGAAATTATCTTTGTTATCGTTTTACCTGCTCGGGACGAGCAGAACTAAGCTTGGGGATGCTGATACGTCTCCAACGTATCGATAATTTCTTATGTTCCATGCTACATTATTGATGATATCTACATGTTTTATGCACATTATATGTCGTATTTACGCATTTTCTCGGAACTAACCTATTAACAAGATGCCGAAGAGCCAGTTGTTGTTTTCTGCTGTTTTTGGTTTCAGAAATCCTAGTAAGGAAATATTCTCGGAATTGGACGAAATCAACGCCCAGGGTCCTATTTTTGCACGAAGCTTCCAGAAGACCGAAGAGGAGTCGAAGTGGGGCCACGAGGTGGCCAGACAACAGGGCGGCGCGGCCCAGGCCCTGGCCGCGCCGGCCTGTCGTCTGGGCCCCTCGTGCCGCCCCTTGACCTACCCTTTCACCTACTTAAAGCCTCCGTCGCGAAACCCCCAGTACCGAGAGCCACGATACGGAAAACCTTCCAGAGACGCCACCGCCGCGAATCCCATCTCGGGGGATTCAGGAGATCGCCTCCGGCACCCTGCCGAAGAGGGGATTCATCTCCCGGAGGACTCTACACCGCCATGGTCGCCTCCGGAGTGATGAGTGAGTAATTCACCCCTGGACTATGGGTCCATAGCTGTAGCTAGATGGTCGTCTTCTCCTCATGTGCTTCATTGTTGGATCTTGTGAGCTGCCTAACATGATCAAGATCATCTATCTGTAATACTATATGTTGTGTTTGTCGGGATCCGATGGATAGAGAATACTATGTTATGGTGATTATCAATCTATTACTTATGTGTTGTTTATGATCTTGCATGCTCTCCGTTATTAGTAGAGGCTCTGGCCAAGTTTTTACTCTTAACTCCAAGAGGGAGTATTTATGCTCGATAGTGGGTTCATGCCTCCATTGATATCTGGGATCGTGACAGAAGGTTCTAAGGTTGTGGATGTGCTGTTGCCACTAGGGATAAAACATTGATGCTATGTCTAAGGATGTAGTTGTTGATTACATTACGCACCATACTTAATGCAATTGTCTGTTGCTTGCAACTTAATACTGAAAGGGGTTCGGATGATAACTCCGAAGGTGGACTTTTTAGGCATAGATGCAGCTTGGATGGCGGTCTATGTACTTTGTCGTAATGCCCAATTAAATCTCACTATATTTATCATATCATGTATATGCATTGTTATGCCCTTTTCTATTTGTCAATTGCCCGACCGTAATTTGTTCACCCAACATGCTTTAATCTTATGGGAGAGACACCTCTAGTGAACCGTGGACCCCGGTCCTATTGTTTACATCGCATACAATCTACTCGCAATACTTGTTTTACTGTTTTCTTGCAAACAATCATCTTCCACACAATACGGTTAATCCTTTGTTACAAGCAAGCCGGTGAGATTGACAACCTCACTGCTTTCGTTGGGGCAAAGTACTTTGGTTGTGTTGTGCAGGTTCCACGTTGGCGCCGGAATCCCCGGTGTTGCGCCGCACTACATCCCGCCGCCATCAACCTTCAACGTGCTTCTTGGCTCCTCCTGGTTCGATAAACCTTGGTTTCTTTCTGAGGGAAAACTTGCTGCTGTGCGCATCATACCTTCCTCTTGGGGTTCCCAACGAACGTGTGAGTTACACGCCATCAGAGTTCACCTAGTTAATTTAAGAATTAAAATTGAACTCAATTTATCATAAACTTAGTCTAAACTCTTTGCAAATATATTGTAGATCATGGCGCCCCCTCCATCAATTTTAACCAGTTCCTAGAGAAAGAACAGCTTAAGGGCAATGGTAGCAACTTCACTGACTGGTTTCGTCATGTGAGGATTTTCCTCACTGGTGGAAGCCTGCAATATGTGCTCGATGCACCGCTAGGTCCCCCACCACCTCCTGCAGTGTCCGAGGACATAAAGAATGTTTATGAGACTCGGGTTACTCGATACTCTGAAGTTCAGTGTGCCATACTATGCAGCTTAGAGGCAGAGCTCCAAAAGCGTTTTGAGCACCACGACCCTTGTGATATGATGCGTGAGCTCAAACTTATCTTTGAAACTCATGTGGCCGTGGAGAGCTATGAGGCCTCGAAGCGGTTCTTTAGCTGCATGATGGAAGAGGGCAGCTCCGTGAGTGAGCACATGTTCGCCATGTCCGGACATGCGAAGAAGCTCAGTGACATGGGGATGATGATCCCTAACCAGCTGGGTATTCATCGTGTCCTTCAATCACTACCACCAAGTTACAAGAACTTCGTGATGAACTATAACATGCAGAACATGAATAAAGATTTACCTGAACTCTTTTCCATGTTGAAATCTGCTGAAGTTGAGATTAAGAAGGAGAATCAAGTGTTGATGGTCAACAAGCCAACCAATTTCAAAAAGCAGGGCAAGCCTAACAAGGGTAACTTCAAGAAGGGCGGCAAGAAAGTTGCTACGTGTTGGCGTGTAGTTGACGTGGGAGTTAGAAATCTCTGTGGTGTAGCTTTTCTTCAGTTCCCCGGCAATGGCGCCATAAAAAACCAAGGTTATCGAACCAGTAGGATCCAAGAAGCACGTGAAGGTTGATGGTGGAGGAATGTAGTGCGGCGCAACACCAGTGAAACCGGCGCCAACGTGGAACCTGCACAACACAATCAAAGTACTTTGCCCCAACGTAACAGTGAGGTTGTCAATCTCACCGGCTTGCTGAAAAAAAAGGATTAAGTGTATCGAGTGAAAGATGGTGTTTGTTTGCAAAGAACAAGTAAAAACAAGTAGAATGTATTCAGATGTAAAAGAATGGACCGGGGTCCACAGTTCACTAGAGGTGTCTCTCCAATAAGATAACTAACATGCTGGGTGAACAAATTACAGGTGAGCAATTGACAAATAAAGATTCAATACATATCAATAATGATTACTATGTGATTTAATCAGGGCATTACGACAAAGTACATAGACCGATATCCAACATGCATCTATGCCTAAATAATCCACCTTCAGGTTATCATCCGAACCCCTTCCAGTATTAAGTTGTAAACAACGTATAATTGCATTAAGTATGACGCGTAATGTAATCAACACAAATATCCTTAGACAAAGCATTGATGTTTTATCCCTAGTAGCAACAACGACATCCACAACCTTAGAACCTCATCGTCACGATCCCAGATTCAATGGAGGAATGAACCCACTATCGAGCATAATTACTCCCTCTTGGAGTTACAAGTATCAACTTGGCCATAGCCTCTACTAGCAACGGAGAGCATGCAAGAACATAAACAACACATATATGATAGATTGATAATCAACTTAACATAATATTCTATATTCATCGGATCCCGCCAAACACAACATGTAGCATTAAAAATAGATGATCTTGATCATGTTAGGCAGCTCACAAGATCTAAACAATGATAGCACAAGCGGAGAAGACAACCATCTAGCTACTGCTATGGACCCATAGTCCAAGGATGAACTACTCACGCATCAATCCGGAGGCGGGCATGATGATTTAGATGGACTTGAAGGACGTACACGTGGGACATCTTCGAAGCGGCCTCGCGCTAAGAGTTTGGGCTTAATTGCCCGTGTATCTGTAACATATTAGATCGTGTTGTAATCTAGATTAAGAAGATAGAGTCCGGCCCGTGCACGGTTAGGTGCACGCCTCAATTAGAAAGTCCCTTGGACTATAAATATGTATCTAGGGTTATCAGAAAAGAAGGACAATCACCGTTCAACCAAAACAAACCAATCTCGGCGCATCGCCACCCCTTTCCTACGAGGGTTCTTATCGGTAGCATCATGCTGCCTAGATCGCA
Organism: Lolium rigidum; assembly: GCF_022539505.1. Classification (NCBI taxonomy): domain Eukaryota; kingdom Viridiplantae; phylum Streptophyta; class Magnoliopsida; order Poales; family Poaceae; genus Lolium; species Lolium rigidum. Next base: position 204,268,220 of record NC_061511.1, on the reverse strand, counting down.
TCTCGCGATCTAGGCAGCGTAAAGCTTAGTATTGTTCATGCGTTGCTCGTACTGAAGCCTTTTTGATGGCGAGCAACGTAGTTATCTTTAGATGTGTTAGGGTTAGCATTGTTCTTCACGTAATATGCTATCGTAGTGCAACCCTTGCATATCTAGCTGCCCTTACGTCTATCCAGACGTAAGGGCAGCATCTTGCTTGATCATGCTTAGTAGATCCGATCCGTTACGGTTGCTCCCTGCATCTGCATGGATTAGTTTAATATCTGCATAGTTAGGCCTTATGCTGGGGTCGGAGGATCCGGTGGTGCGTTAGATGCTGTTTACCGTCCCCGCGAGGGATGTTCCGGGATCAACGTTATGTTGGTTTTTAGGCCTCTCGTAGGGGTAGTTTGCACCGTCTCTCGTAGCTGCTAGGCCCGATCGCACGTAGGACGTTCCGATTATGCGGTGAAAACCCTAAACTGTCGTGGATCGTTTTAGCTTTGTCCTGATCAAGCAGGATCCCCATGCCATTGCTAATCCATCAAGGACCATGGGGCGATCGGCTCTTTGAGCCGATCCACAGGGAAACCTGAGAGCCGATAAGGCTCGTATTTAATGTACACGTGTCTACCATGCAGGAACAATCGAAGCACTAACACCTTCCTGACCAGGTCTAGGTCAGGTGGCACGCCCAGGCAACCGCCAGGACGCGCGCCGTAAGATTTGCGGGACGACGCGAGGTGCCAGGGATCCACTAAGCGGCCCTAGGAGCCTCCCGGCTCTTCGTGTTACTTAGCCAAAGCCCGTCGTGGGGTTTTGGAGGGTAACACATTCTGGCACGCCCGGTGGGACCTCTTCTGCAACATCCACGTCAACACCGACATACGAGATGGCAGAGGAGCAGATCACATACAAGGATCTCCCTGCGGAGCACAAGAAGAAATACGATGAGCTGAAGGCCATCTGTAAAGCCGAACTCATCGGCTCCTCTGAGACAACCCGTTCTCGCAACATCAAGCTCAGAGGAAACACGTGTCCGTCGCATGGCGTCAGTACGGTAGATCTCAGCCACTCCATAAGAGAACCAGGGTTCTCTTTCGATGCCAATATGGCAGGGTTCGTGATTCGCCATGGCGCGGACAAGGCAGAGAGCAGCCACTCTCGTGGCAAGGATAAAGAGGAGGCCGTTCCACGCGACCGGCCCCAAGACGATGATAGACGATACCTGACCGAGGAGGAGGTGAGAAACATACGGTATCCACGCCCATTATCCGTGCATCTCCTCAGCAAATATGAACAACAGTACGACCGACGTCGCCGCTACGACAACGACGATGAAGGATATCGTCGGTCTGATGCAAACAGGAGGTATCGTCAGCATGACAGGAACGACGACGGGTACGAACGTCGCGCCAGAGGGAGGTCAAAGGAGCAAGACAACATGGACAAGCACTGGAACTGTCCCTTCTTCAAACATTGCTGGGACTCAGGAATGAGCCGATTGCCAACAATCGAGAACCGCCCGTAATGCACACAAGCAAAGGAGAAGGACGAACGAAGTTTCAGTGTTCGAGCGTCTAGGACTTCTCCCACATCAGAACAAACGAGCTGAGTCATCTCAAGAAGAAGACTTCGAGGAGTCAGATGAAGAAGATAGGTATCACCGACCAAGGTGGTGCCCTGATGGACTCAGCCATTCTCAGAAGCGTCGGGTGCAGCGGCTGCGAAACCTGGAAGAAGCCGAGGCACAGCACTCGTACACGTTGAGAAGAGCGCGGCCCGATCTGGCCGCGAAAATCCAGCAAATAGTGGAGACGAAGGCGCGCCCGCCAAAGAAAGTATGGCGCCCCAAACAGGCGAAAGCCGATGCACAGGCATCGGATGATGCCGATGCAGACGCGTCGGCAGACACAAACATGGTATCCGTGGGCTGGACAGAGTAGCATGTCCAATACATAGGACATACGTGGCAAGGCCGATCCCTGCGATCGGCCCTCAAAAATGAAAAGTAAAGGACCTTATCTCCAACATGCCACGTAGCTACAGTAGAAATCCAAGAGGTTGCAAATCATCGTCAAAGTATTGCAACGAAAAGGGAGGCCGATTCCCGCAATCGGCCAAAATCATCCTCAACATACCTTCGTCTGTGTTCAACATTGATCCAACAGATGCCTGAAGAGCCGATGCCATCAATTACTTGACAGAATCGGCTCGGGGGGCACATAGATGGATGAGATACGAGGATACGGAGCTGGGAGCGAATGTCAAATGTCCAGCAGAGCAGCTCAAAGATGGGGGCCGATACATAAACAAATCGGCCGCAAAAAATCGAAGGCCGCAAAAAATCGAAAATACAGAAATTTTTGGGCACAGCCGATGCACGGCCATCGACTCAAGAATTCAAAGCCGATGCACGGCCATCGACTCGAGGGGTGCAAGCTGTTATAAGAGGAGGCCTGATGAGGTAGTCTCCGAGTTACATGGTGAGGCTCTACTTTCCAACCGTTTTTCTGCGAGGACCTTCAACTCCGTTTGCGAGTCTTCAAGGGTGGCAGTGCTAGCAGAGGCGTCGGTTTGGGCATCCGAAATTGCCCATAGGCTTGATTAAGGTGACGACCTCAATATTCTCACCAGAAGCCGCATCATTGAGTTAAAGGAGCTCAGGGGGCATATACAGAAAAGGTATAAGGTGTACGAGGCCGCGAGAATGTACCCAGGTGAGCCGATTCAGAAATTAGTCGGTTAATAAAAATCGAGGAAGTACGAAGGATTTCAGCGATAGCCGATGCTTGGACGTCGATTCTAGTGCAATTACACCAGAGCTACCAGCTGCGTGTTCAAGATGCGAATTTGGCAGTACTGTCAGAAGCGTCAGTTAAGCTATTGGTGATTCATCTGCAACATCGGCTTTCGGCGGAGGGAAGGTAATCAATGAAGCCCTTTGTTCGATCTGCGCATCTTCACCGCTAGTCTCGCCTTGACTGAGGCTCGGGGGGCAGCTGGTCCGGTGGATATTCTGTTTTAGAAGCCGATTGGGATATCATCGGCTGATCCTTCGCCGCAACTTTCTTCAACAAATGATGAATCCTTGGAGATTACCAGGTCTCAAAGTCGTCAGTTGAGGAATGAAAGGATGGATTACGTAGGACCGATGCGTTGACATCGGCTTATTAAGCATTGGTTGAGGGAGAATTGGCTAAATCAATTTGTGGGAAATCGACAAATTCAAATTGGAGGAAATTCTTCATTGATAAAAGGGGATTTCTTACAAGAAGGAGCTGATTGCTCTCAAAAGGAACTGCTGGGGGGGATGCATTGCCCTAATCTATTACTCCTAGCTCTATCCTATCTAAGGGCCACTGCTGCCCTCATCATCGCCGTCGCCGCCGTCGGTGCTGCTCCCGGCTGGTTCTTCGTCGCTGCTGTAGCGACCTCCGGCGGGACCTTCATTGTCCTCGTCCTCTTCGTCGGCGTCGGTATCGCTGTCGTCGAAGTCGCCATGCTGCCCGGCCAAGGGCGCAGACGCTTGGCCGGCGGCTCGTCGAGGAAGCATCGTCCTCCTCCTCTTCCTCCTCCTTCACCTCCTCAGCGGAGGAGGGACCATCCCAGGAGAAGCCGTCGTCGTCGCTTCCCTCCTCCGACGACCCAATGGCGAGGAAGCGAAGGTCGCTCTCCCCGCCCGTTAGGGACTGGTCATCTTCAGACCAAACGGAGGAGTCGTGGGTCGACTCGTCCCCGTCGGCTATGGCGCGACGGATGTTGGCCGCGTGGGCCTCCTGCGGGTCCCATTCCGGCGTCGGCTCGCGAGAAGGGGAAGATCGGGTGGAAAGACCCGATGAGGGAGAAGAAGAGGAAGAAGGCATATTGGCCGAGGAGGGCTTTTGGAAGTGCTAGTGCGAGGAGGATGAAGAAGGGAACTGCAGGAAGTGGCCAAATAAAAAGGGGAATATAGCGATTTAATGCTTAAGCAGTTCCCAAGGACGTGGTGCCAGAACCGTCAAATCATGCAGAGAAGCTGAGAAGGCAAGACGTCATCATGAAGAATACTGCGACGGTTCTGCCATGACATGACCCTTCGAAGGAGACAGATGGTTTTGCAATTATCATTATCAAAACCAGGGGGGCATGTGTTACCACCTGATTTTGGCCAAATCAGGAGGTGGGCCGTAAGTGAAGATGGACTTGAAGGACGTACACGTGGGACATCTTCGAAGCGGCCTCGCGCTAAGAGTTTGGGCTTAATTGCCCGTGTATCTGTAACATATTAGATCGTGTTGTAATCTAGATTAAGAAGATAGAGTCCGGCCCGTGCACGGTTAGGTGCACGCCTCAATTAGAAAGTCCCTTGGACTATAAATATGTATCTAGGGTTATCAGAAAAGAAGGACAATCACCGTTCAACCAAAACAAACCAATCTCGGCGCATCGCCACCCCTTTCCTACGAGGGTTCTTATCGGTAAGCATCATGCTGCCTAGATCGCATCTCGCGATCTAGGCAGCGTAAAGCTTAGTATTGTTCATGCGTTGCTCGTACTAAAGCCTTTTTGATGGCGAGCAACGTAGTTATCTTTAGATGTGTTAGGGTTAGCATTGTTCTTCACGTAATATTCTATCGTAGTGCAACCCTTGCATATCTAGCTGCCCTTACGTCTATCCAGACGTAAGGGCAGCATCTTGCTTGATCATGCTTAGTAGATCCGATCCGTTATGGTTGCTCCTCGCATCCGCAGGGATTAGTTTAATATCCGCATAGTTAGGCCTTATGTTGGGGTCGGAGGATCCGGTGGTGCGTTAGATGCTGTTTACCGTCCCTGCGAGGGATGTTCCGGGGATCAACGTTATGTTGGTTTTTAGGCCTCTCGTAGGGGTAGTTTGCACCGTCTCTCGTAGCCGCTAGGCCCGATCGCACGTAGGACGTTCCGATTATGCGGTGAAAACCCTAAACTGTCGTGGATCGTTTTAGCTTTGTCCTGATCAAGCAGGATCCCCATGCCATTGCTAATCCATCAAGGACCATGGGGCGATCGGCTCTTTGAGCCGATCCACGAGGAAACCTCGAGAGCCGATAAGGCTCGTATTTAATGTGCACGTGTCTACCATGCGGAACAATCGAAGCACTAACACCTTCCCGACCAGGTCTAGGTCAGGTGGCACGCCTGAGCAACCGCAGGACGCGCGCCAGAAGATTTGCGGGACGACGCGAGGTGCCAGGGATCCACTAAGCGGCCCTAGGAGCCTCCCGGCTCTTCGTGTTACTTAGCCAAAGCCCGTCGGGGGGTTTTGGAGGGTAACAGACGTATGAAGAAGCGATGATGAGCCCAGATTCCAACAAATGCCAAGAAGCCATGAAATCCGAAATGGGATCCATGTATGATAACAAAGTATGGACTTTGGTAGACTTACCTGATAGCCGCAAGGCTGTCGAGAATAAATGGATCTTCAAGAGAAAAACAGATGCTGATGGTAATATTACTGTCTATAAAGCTTGACTTGTCGCAAAGGGTTTCCGACAAATTCAAGGAGTTGACTACGATGAGACTTTCTCACCCGTAGCGAAGCTAAAATCTCGTGAGGATTTTGTTAGCAATAGCTGCATTTTTCGATTATGAGATTTGACGTGATGGATGTCAAAACGGCGTTCCTTAATGGAGATATTGAGGAAGAGTTGTATATGGTACAACCCAAAGGTTTTGTCGATCCTGAAAATGCTAACAAGGTATGCAAACTTCAGCGTTCCATTTATGGACCGAAGCAAGCATCCCGGAGTTGGAACCTACGCTTTGATAGAGTGATCAAAGACTTCGGTTTTATACGGACTCATGGTGAGGCCTGTATTTACAAGAAAGTGAGTGGGAGCTCTGTAGCGTTCCTGATATTATATGTAGATGACATATTATTGATTGGGAATGATATATAACTATTAAGCAGCGTTAAAGGTTATTTGAATAAGTCTTTTTCAATGAAAGACCTTGGTGAAGCAGCATACATTTTAGGCATCAAGATTTATAGAGATAGATCAAGACGCCTAATAGGCCTTTCATAAAGTACATATCTGGACAAGATTCTAAAGAAGTTTAGAATGGATGAAAGCAAGAAAGGGTTCTTGGCTATGTTGCTGGTAAGGTCTTGAGTAAGACTCAAGGTCCCGGCTACGGCAGATGAAAGAGAGAGGATGAGCAAGATCCCCTATGCTTCGGCAGTAGGCTCTATCATGTACGCCATGCTGTGTACTAGACCGGATATCACACATGCTGTTAGTTTGACCAGCTGATATCAAAGTGATCCAGGAATGGAACACTGGACAGCGGTCAAGAATATCCTGAAGTACTTAAAAAGGACTAAGGATATATTTCTTTGTTATGGCGGTGACCAAGAGCTCGTTGTAACCAGTTACACCGATGCAGGTTGGAACACCGATCCTGATGACTCTAAGTCTCAGTCTGGATACATGTTTATATTGAATGGCGCGGCAGTAAGCTGGAGCAGTTCCAAGCAGTGCACCGTGGCGAAATCTTCAACAGAATCTGAATATATAGCGGCTTCAGAGGCTTCATCGGAAGCGGTATGGATAAGAGGTTCATTGTTGAGCTTGGTGTGGTTCCTAGTACATTGGACCCGCTAGTCATTTATTGTGACAACACGGGTGCCATCGCCAATGCAAAGGAACCAAGGTCACACAAGAAGCTAAAGCATATCAAGTTTTCATTCGATTCGCGAGTACATCGAAGATGGTGAAGTAGAGATTTGCAAAGTACACACAGATCTGAATGTTGCAGATCCGTTGACTAAAGCTCTCCCTAGGGCAAAGCATGACCAACACCAGAATGCCATGGGTGTTAGGTACCTTACAATGTAATCTAGATTATTGACTCTAGTGCAAGTGGGAGACTGTTGGAGATATGCCCAAGAGGCAATAATAAAGTGGTTATTATAATATCTTTGTGTTTATGATAAATGTTTATATACCATGCTATAATTGTATTAACCGAAACATTAATACATGTGTGTTATGTAAACAACAAGGAGTCCCTAGTAAGCCTCTTGTATAACTAGCTTGTTGATTAATAGATGATCATGGTTTCGTGATCATGAACATTGGATGTTATTAATAACAAGGTTATGTCATTAGTTGAATGATATAATGGACACACACCCAAATGAGCGTAGTATAAGATCAAGTCATTAAGTTCAATTTTCTATAAGCTTTCGATACATAGTTGCCTTAGTCCTTCGACCATGAGATCATGTAAATCACTTACACCGGAAGGGTACTTTGATTACATCAAACGCCATTGCGTAAATGGGTGGCAATAAAGATGGGATTAAGTATTTGGAAAGTGTGAGTTGAGGCATATGGATCAATAGTGGGATTTGTCCATCCCGATGACTGGATAGATATACTCTGGGCCGTCTCGGTGGAATGTCATCTGATTAGCTTGCAAGCATATGAATAGTTCATAAGAGATCACATACCACGGTACGAGTAAAGAGTACTTGTCGGTAACGAGGTTGAACAAGGTATGGAGATATCGATGATCAAACCTCGGACAAGTAAAATATCGCGAGACAAAGGGAATTGGCATCGTATGTAAATGGTTCAATCGATCACTAAGTCATCATTGAATATGTGGGAGCCATTATGGATCTCCAGATCCCGCTATTGGTTATTGCTCGGAGAGGAGTCTCGACCATAACTGCATAGTTCACGAACCGTAGGGTGACGCGCTTAAGGTTCGATGTCGCATAAGTAGATTCAGAATATGAGATGGAGACCGAATATTGTTCGGAGTCTCGGATGGGATCCAAGACATCACGAGGAGGACCGGAATTGTTCTGGAAGAATTCTGCTGTGTTGTATTTCAAGAAAAGTTGTTCTGGAAATATTCTCGGAATTGGACGAAATAAAAACAGAAGTTCTTATTTTTCTGTCACGTAGACGGAGTCCAAAGGGGAGACGGAGAAAGGCCAGGGGTGGGCCACACCACACCTGGGCGCGGGTCCCACCCAGGCCGCGCCAGGGTATGGTGTGGGCCCACCAGGCGCCGGCCCTAGATGTGTTTTGTGAAACCCTAACCCTACCTCCCGACTATATATAGAGGGGTAGTTTGGCCGGCCATTGCTGCTCCGTACGCAACCCTAATTTGCCACCTCTCCTCCCTCCCGGCTCTCCGCTCCGGCTTACGCGAAGCCCTGCAGGAATTCTTCTCCACCACCACCACCACGCCGTCGTGCTGCTCGGGATTCCGTGGAGATCTACCACACCTCCGCTGCCCGCCGGAACGGGGAGAGGAAGGAGCTTCATCGACACCGTACGCGCGACCGAGTATGGAAGTGCTGCCGGATTGCAGCACCGGGGACGATCGTCTACACCAACAACGAGATTAATCTCGTAGGCTTTCGAATCTTCGAGGGTTAGTCTCATCTCCATCTCGTTGCTTCGATCTTGTAGATTAGATCTTGGGTGTTCCATAGATTAGATCTGTTGGTTTTATTCGTCTTGCGGTAGGAATTTTTTTGTTTTCTATGCAACAAACCCCTTCAAACATATCTGACGAGAGGGCAATAGATGAGTTTATGGCAGGAATTCGATGAAGAGATTTTGTCGAAGACTTGGGGAGAACCAATCCAAGGAAAATATCAGCATTAATGGAAATAGTGAACAGGTGGGCAGATGGAGAAGATGCCGTTCACAACAAGCGACATAGGTCGCCAGAGGAGGACCACAGTCGAAACTTCCAAAATAGATGACGATTCTCTCGACAGTTCTCGAGTTATGATGCTCCTGGCCAAATATCGGCTGGGTTCCGAGGAAAAACTGGAGGAAACAATCGAGATGATTATCAAAGAAGTAGCGAGCAGCAAGGTGACAACAGAGGTGATTCCCGTAGTAATAGACAAAATAGTGGACCAAGGTTCCAGAGACCATATGTGTCTCCCGAGGATATGATGAATGGACCATGCCAGATGCATTTTTACCTTGATAATAACGGAAAGAGACAGTCAGGACATCTGCAGAAGGACTGTCGAAATTTTCAAGCAATGTTGAGATTTGCAGGGCAAGCTAATGCTCAAGCAACAAATAGAAACCCCCAGGGGCCAAGGAGTGAAATCCACCTTCCACCTCCTCCCGCAATTACAGACGAAAATCGGCACCAGCTCAGAATAGCGGCAGCACCACACCCACCTCCATATGTCGACCCCAATGCCAACGGCGCGGTCTCGATGATTCAGAAGGCCAGGCCATCCAACAGAGCTCAGAAAGTGATTTCACGACAGGTTCTTATGGCAGAGAAGATGTCGCCACCTACAATAGAGTATCTAAACTGGTCGGGACAGGACATTGGATTCACCATAGCGGATCACCCATAGCAAGTTCCTCGACCAGGGCAGTCAGCCTTAATCTTACCTGCAGTGATCGCAGGGTTCGACCTGTCGAGAGTCTTTATAGATGGCGGCAGCAGTTTAAACCTTATGTATGTAGATACATTGAGGAAGATGAACATATCCCTGGCGAATTTAAAACCAACGGATACGCGCTTCCATGGTATTACACCAGACAAGCCGAGTTATCCATTGGGGAAGATCAATCTTGGCGTTCAGTTCGGGACCCGAGAGAATTACAGGATTGAGAGGCTGGAATTCGAGGTCGTGGATTTTCCATCACAATACCACGCTTTATTGGGGCGACCCGTGTATGCGAGATTCATGGCAGTACCCCATTACATGCACTTGTTGTGGAGGCTACCTGGACCTAGGGGACCAATCACAATTAAGGGAAGTTTTGCGCTAGCAGACAAGTGTGACAAGGATTTCCATCGACTGTCAGAAACTTTCGGGATGCAAGAAGAGTATATGGCATCAAAGCTGACAACAGATTATGACGTATTACCAGGCGTCGGGAGGCCGCTCAAGGAACCAACTTTCGATACCACCAAGAACTCGAAGGAAGTGCAGATACACCCGACAGATCCCAAAAAGACGACAACTATTGCCACCAATATGGACCTCACATAGGAAAGCGCGCTCGTCGAGTTCCTCCGTGAGCGCTGGGAAATCTTCGCATGGTGTCCAGCTGACATGCCAGGAGTACCCAGGGAACTTGCTGAGCACCCTCTAAACTTGGATCCATTGGCTAGGCCAATCAGACAACCTTTGCGGCGTTTCTCGGAACCTAACCGCAAAGCTATGTTATCAGAAATCAATCGACTCAGAGAAGCTGGGTTCATTAAAGAGATACACACAGAAGCCATATGGATAGAAAATCCAGTGTTGGTCCCGAAGAAACACACGGAGGTCCTTCGCATGTGCGTCGACTTCACGTGTTTAAATAAACATTGTCCAAAAGATCACTTTCCCCTCCCAAGGATCGATCAAATCATGGACTCCACGGCAGGTTGTGAACGTCTTTCTTTCTTGGACGCCTATTCTGGTTATAGACAGATTCGACTGAAGGAGGAAGATGAAGTCAAAACAGCTTTCATCACCTCTTATGGCGTGTTTTGCTACAAAACAATGCCTTTTGGGATGAAAAACGCGGGTGCAACATTCCAACGGATGATGCAGAAGTGTTTGGCAACACAGATTGGTAAAAGTGTACAAGTGTACATTGACGATGTCGTCATAACAACAAAGAAGGGGGCAACTCTGATCGAGGATCTGAAGGAAACTTTCGACAACCTTGACAAGTTCTGTCTTAAGTTGAACCCGACAAAGTGCTCCTTTGTTGTTCCCGCGGGAGAACTTCTCGGGTTCCTAGTTTCAGCAAGAGGGATCGAGGCCAACCCAGAAGAAATCCAAGCCATCGTAACAATGAGGAAGCCAGCAAAGTTGAAAGAAATACAACAGTTGACTGGGCGAGTCGCAACTTTGAGCAGATTCGTCGCCAGGCTAGGAGAAAAAGCATTACCGTTGTACGCGTTGATCAAGCAAGGAGAGAAGTTCCAATGGAATGAAGAAGCAGACAGAGCTTTCGAGGATCTCAAGCGCACAATCTCGACACCACCAATCTTGCGAGCAAGAGCGTTAGCACATTTGTTGGATTCCGCAAGAGTCTCTGGCATAATAAATGATAGTAAAATATCATGACAAAATAATGAAGGAGTATATTCAGCAGAAGAGGCAGGTAAAAATAATACCTTCAAGCTTGGCGGCATAGTCACGGTAACCGATAAATTGGGTACCGAGGCGGATAAATTCCTTCATCAAAGGCTGAAGAGAAGACCACAGAAAAGAGAAATCAGTATAGGAAGCGAAAGCTCGACAGCACCAAGCAAAAAACCAGAGGGGAGTTCAAAGCACTGAAATCAGTATAGGAAGAAGAGACAACTTACATCATCCATTAAAGGAGTCGTGGAACCACCAATTAACACGGCAGGCTCCTTGGCTGACTCTATCCTAGCTCTCTTTGGTGAAGAGGCTCGGGGGCTCGCAACTGGAGTAGGATGCTGTGTGTCTTGTTGAGGAGGCGAGGTTTCATCCCCATCAGGATGAGCTTCAGAGATAATTAAAGTACGAGACGTACTCGTTCGAGCAGTCGCGTCTATAGGTGGATTTTCATCCTCGTCACCACTACAATAAGTAAGGCGACAATATAAGAAACAACGCAGACAAAACATCGGGAGTAAACAACAAAAAGCAACAAGAACTTACGAGCTGACAAGATCATCTTCATAGGGATTGAAAGTTGTCCTTTTAGCATCAGGAACAACTTCTTCGGCAAGAGATGCGCCGGCTTTGGAGGTGTCGGAATCGGCAACTTCGTCCCTTTTTCTCTTGTTCCTTGGAGAAGCAGCTGAGGGAGGAGAGTGTGCCGATGCGGTAGGCTCGGATTTAACTTCTTTTTCAGAGGATGCCGCGGATTTTTGAGAACCCGCGATTTCACTCTCAGGGCGAGAAGTACCCTGGTTGTCGTTGGTGACAACAGCCCGTTCTTCGACTTCTCCACCTTCGGGAAGGGGAGGAAGAGGCGACGCAGTTTTGTGGTTCTAGACAAGATAGAAAAAGTATCGGCATGAATTTGTATCAATAACAGCATTCGAAGAAATGGCAGTACAAAAAGAGAAAAGAAGAGAGTGCATGAACAAGCAGATGATAAAATATATTACCCGCGGGAGTGCGTTGGTGGCGCTATATGGTGTCACACGGCAAGATGACGAGACGGTGTCTTTCTTGCTAAGGGACTAGATTTTTCGGACAAGTTTTTCTAAGTCCTTGACCGATAAATTTATCGACAGGCGATCCATATCCTCGTCGCCAGCATACATCCAAAGGGGGTTTTTGCGCGCTTGCAAAGGCTGCACCCTAATCCTAAGGAAATATTCCGTGATTTGGATACCCGGCAATTCTTGTCCACGGGTATTTTGAAGCTCATGGATGCGTGTCCTCAGCGCATCTGTCGCCGCTTTTTCTTCGTCGCTAGCCTCTGCATCCCAGCACCGGCGGCGACAGATTTTTTCGTTGCCATCGAAAGGGGGAATGTTGTGTTCCACCGAGTTATGGTTTTGTTCGTGGATATACAACCATTTTTTGCGCCACCCTTGAACTGAGTCAGGGAATTTGACGTCAAAGTACTCGACATCAGGCCGGATGTAGATAACAACGCCACCTATGTTATAGGCAACATTGGGAGAGCCATTGCGGCGAAGGAGGAAAATGCGTTTCTGTTGGAGATATGCCCAAGAGGCAATAATAAAATAGTTATTGTTATATCTTAGTGTTCATGATAAATGTTTACATCCCATGCTATAATTCTATTAACCAAAACATTGATACATGTGTGTTATGTAAACAACAAGGAGTCCCTAGTAATCCTCTTGTATAACTAGCTTGTTGATTAATGGATGGTCATGGTTTCGTGATCATGAACATTGGATGTTATTAATAACAAGGTTATGTCATTAGGTGAATGATATAATGGACACACACCCAAATGAGCGTAGCATAAGATCAAGTCATTAAGTTCAATTTGCTATAAGCTTTCGATACATAGTTGCCTAAGTCCTTCGACCATGAGATCATGTAAATCACTTACACCGGAAGGGTACTTTGATTACATCAAACGCCATTGCGTAAATGGGTGGTTATAAAGATTGGATTAAGTATTCGGAAAGTGTGAGTTGAGGCATATGGATCAATAGTGGGATTTGTCCATCCTGATGACGGATAGATATACTCTGGGCCCTCTCGGTGGAATGTCATCTGATTAGCTTGCAAGCATATGAATGGTTCATAAGAGATCACATACCATGGTACGAGTAAAGAGTACTTGTCGGTAACGAGGTTGAACAAGGTATGGAGATACCGATGATCGAACCTCAGACAAGTAAAATATAGCGAGACAAAGGGAATCGGCATCGTATGTAAATGGTTCAATCGATCACTAAGTCATCGTTGAATATGTGGGAGCCATTATGGATCTCTAGATCCCGCTATTGGTTATTGCTCGGAGAGAAGTCTCGACCATGTCTGCATAGTTCGCGAACCGTAGGGTGACGCGCTTAAGGTTCGATGTCGCATAAGTAGATTCGGAATATGAGATGGAGACCGAAGTTTGTTCAGAGTCTTGGATGGGATCCAGGACATCACGAGGAGGTCCGGAATGGTCCGGAGAATAAGATTCATATAAGGTAAGTTGATTTCTAGGTTTCGGAAAAGTTCAGGATTTTTCCGGTGAAAGACTGGAAGATTCTAGAAGGTTCCGGAGGGGTCCACCATGGGGCCCACGAACTAGGGGGGCCTACATGGGCTGAGGGGGTGCTGCCTAGCCCTAATGGGCCAGGCGCACCAAGCCTCAAAGGCCCAGGCCGGCCACCCCTTAGGGTTTCCCCAAAACCCTAAGGGGGGATCAACTTGGGGGGCAAGATTCCCCCCTCCCCCTTGTGCCGCCGGCCCTAGATGGGTTTGGGGGGCAAGGGGGCCACCCCAACCGACCTGCCCCCCTATATAAAGAGGGGAGGGGGCAGGGGGGCGCACCCAACCTCATCCACAACCCTAGCCGCCCCTCTCTCTTCCACCTCCATACGCTGTGCAGGCTTAGGCGAAGCCCTGCAGCAACTCTTCTCCACCACCACCACCACCACCACGCCGTCGTGCTGCTGGGATTCCGTGGAGATCTACTACACCTCCGCTGCCCGCTGGAACGGGGAGAGGAAGGGGCTTCATCGACACCGTACGCGCGACCGAGTACGGAAGTACTGCCGGATTGCAGCACTGGGAATGATCGTCTACACCAACAACGAGATCTAATCTCGTAGGCTTTGGAAATCTTCGAGGGTTAGTCTCATATCAATCTCGTTGCTCCGATCTTGTAGATTAGATCTTGGGTGTTCCATAGATTAGATCTTGTATTTATTCGTCTTTGCGGTAGGAAATTTTTTGTTTTCTATGCAACGAACCCCAACAGTGGTATCAGAGCCATGTCTTTGCATAGATCTGTTGCACGAGTAGAACACAATGGTTTTGTGGGCGGTGATGCTTTTGTTGCTTTAGTTTGTGTACTTTGCATCTTGCGGGATGGTGGGATGAAGCGGCCCGGGCTAACTTTACATGACCGCGTCTCATGAGACTTGCTCCACGCTTGACATGCAACTTGTATTGCATAAGTGGCTTTGCGGGTGTCTGTCTCTCCCACCATAGTGAAGATTCCAATTTACACTTTCTATTGTCAACACTAGTATCACCGTTGTGGTACATGTTCATAGGTAGATTGGATCTTACTCGAAAACCCTAAACCACGTAAAATATGCAAACCAAATTAGAGGCGTCTAACTTGTTTTTGCAGGGTTTGGTGATGTGATATGGCCATGATGTGATGATGATTATATTTGATGTATGAAATGTTCATTGTTGTATTATGGCAACCGGCAGGAGCCTAATGGTTGTCTTTAAATTTTTTAAGACCTGTGTATCTATTCATCATGTAATAGCTTTATTTCAAGTAGTTGTTATAGTAGCTATAAGTGATGGACAACCATGAAGCGGCACCATGGACCTTGGTGCAATGCTGGTGATGATGGAGATCATGATCGTGTGCTTTGGAGATGGAGATCAAAAGCACAAGAAGAAAGGCCATATCATATCACATATTATGAACTGCATGTGATGTTAATCCTTTATGCATCTTATCTTGCTTAGATCGCGACGGTAGCATTATAAGATGATCCCTCACATTAATATCAAGATAATAAATTGTTCTCCCCTCGTATGCACCGTTGCTACAGTTTGTCGTCTCGAAGCATCTCGTGACGATCGGATGTGATAGATTCTACGTTCACATACAACGGGTGTAAGCCATGTTGCACACGCGGAAATACTTGGGTTTGCTTGACGAGCATAGCATGTACATACATGGCCTCGGGACAACGGAAACCGAAAGGTTGACCACGAGTCATATGGATGATATGATCAACATGTTGATGTTCACCATTGAAGCTACATCATCTCTCGTGATGATCCGTTTTGGTGTAGTGGATGTGGATCGTGTGCCACTTAACAACTATGAGGGATGTTGTGTTAAGTGGGAGTTCATTAGTAATTAGATTAAAACATGAAATAATTATCATGAACATAGTCTGAATAGTATTTTGAATTAAATTTGTAGAATTGGCATCCGTTATCTACCATGCGCTAGTCTTGTAATTGCGATAGAAATATTGTTAAGTATGATAAGTAAATTTACAGACTGGTACCGTATTGTTAAAGAATCAAGATATGGTTAAGTCCTGATGCAAACTTTTAGTAAACCTCACATTGATGATTCAAAGAGCAATGGTTTCAATTAGTACCTAAAATCATCTTGTCTCCGTGAAACTCGAAGTTCAAATCCGTTTGAAAAGTAAGGAGCTGGAAATTTTGTTTTCAGAAATAAGCAAGGTATGAGATATATGTGATATCTAAGACCTTATTGCAAGATGATAGAATATAATCTAGTGAGACTACATAAACTCATAAGTTTTATGGGAATGTACGAAGGTTGAAGATGCCAGGCGTCCCAATTCTCCAACTAGTTGGGCACTAACGATATTCGCATATCCATGAAGTGATCGTCCTTAGTATGCACCGTTGCTAAGACTCGTCGCTTCAAAGCATCTCGTGATGATCGGGTGTTATAGATTCTACATGTCCATACAACGGGTGCAAGTAAGATTTTCACATGCGAATACTGAGGTTAAACTTTACGAGCCTAGCATGTACAGACATGGTCTCGGAAAGTCGTCATGATATAACGGATAAAATTATGAGTGAAATTGTTCATCATATTACAAAGTTACTAATAGTGAAATCTAGAACACTTGTCATATGATGATCAAAACTTCAAAGTAAAAACCTCAAAGTTATTGGTATTTGACCAATGGACCTAGAAGTTATTGAAGGTGAAGTGTTTTCTAAGAATGGGGAAAGCTAAAAGAGAAACTACAAAAGATTTTGGCTTAAAGAAAGAAAAAGACTAGAAAGTCTAGCTCAGGTATATAGATGATATACATGTTATGGATGTATTCCTTGTTTGGTCACATAATAAAATTCTTGGGTATTTGTACCAGATTGGTTGGTATGAAATGTCATACAGTACAACGCAATACAAGAATACAATGGCCTAAGTGACTGATAAGGAATATGGTAATAATGCACTTCTGGAATATAATAAAGTGTTATTATGTTTGTCATTGGCATTCTACCTAGCCCTTAGAATTTATAATAAAGAACTTATTAATAATTGTTATTTTGCTCTGGTCAAATGAAAACAATGAGTTGTTCAAATTATGACATTACTCCATGTACGATGGATAAGTTATTATAAATCTTTATGGTGAAGCACACATACATAACACTCATTAGTGGAACCGCCATTTAGGTCATGTTAGAAAGGAATGCATGAAGGAACTCCATGCAAATGGACTTTTGGAGTCATTCGATTTTTGAATCGTTTGGCGCTTGCAAATCTCTTCTAAAGAGAATGACTTAAATACCGTTCATAGGCCAAGAGTTGAACGGGCAACTAACTTAGTGGAAACATACATGATGATGTATATGGTTCACTGGGCATAGTTGTGTGCGGGAGATTCTTCTACTTCATGAAAACTTCCAACAATGAATTGAGTATATATATGTGGATATATTCGATAAGGAAGAAGTTTGAAACATTTGAATGTATTCAAATAAATTTCAGCATGAAGTGAAAATCATCGTAATAGAAAATTCAAATATTTATTATTGGATCATAGTGGAAATATTTGAATTACAAGTTTTAGTGAACACCTAAGAGAGTTATGAAGTTGTTATACAACTCACGTTTCTTAGAGTATCATAGTGATGATGAAGTATCCGAGAGACGTATCCAAACCTTGTTGGATTAATGATGAGATAAAATAAAATGAAGCCATTATATTTTTATGGATTATGCTTTAGAGACTACCGCTTTTACACTGAATAGAGCATCATCATGATCCGTTGAAATGACACCATACGAGTTATGGCATGGGTATGAACCCTAATAGTCCTTTCTTAAATTTTGGTATGCATAGCATAAGTAAATAAGTTTACAACCAAAATCGGATGAATGTCTTTGTTGGTTATTCCAAAGAATTGATTGGGAATTCTTTCCACTATGAAGTAAAAGACAAAAGTGTTTGTTAATGTTACTTGCTGTTTCCAAGAAATTGTTTTTCTAGCGAAGTATTTGAGTGGGAGGACAATGGAATTTGATAAGGTTTATGAACCTGAGCATGATGATCAGAGTAGCGCAGCGTCGAAAATGGTTCCGGAAGCGGCCACGATGATCATGGCTCCCATGACTACAAAGTGTTTTAGCCATGGAGATCGAAGTACATATTGAACCTTGTAGGTATGGTTTACTTCGTGATCAAATAAATGATTTGTGGACAAAGGATTGATTTTGAACAATGATAAACCAAGTACATACAAAGAAGTTATGATGGGCCTTGACTCCGTTAAAATGGCTATGCGCCATGAAATCCAAGATAGGTGAATACTTTTTGAAAGTAAATGGATCTATAAAGTAGATGGACTTGGATGGAATATCCTTAAAGAAGCTTGACTTATCGAAAAGTTGTTTACGACAAAGTTCAAAGAGTTGACTACGATAAGATTAGATCTTCCGTGGCAATGCTTATAGTCTATGTGGATTATTCTAGTAATCGCTACATATTTCTTTTATGAGATATGATAGTAGGATGGCAGAAATACATTCCTTAACAGAAGTGTGTATGAAGGATGTATACTAGATACAAACCAAAGAGTTTCTGCTAGTCCGTGGAATACTAGATAGGTATACAAACTTCAATTGGATGAAGTAAGTATCGCGGAGTTGGAATCTTCACCAGATGAAATAATCAAAGAGTTGTGATTTCATCAGAAACGATGAAGATGCTTGCATTTGCAAGAAATTAAGTGGGAGCGCTGAGACATATTTATACTACTTTATGTAGATGACATATCGTTGATTAAAAATAATGTAATCATGTGCTTGATGTGATTAAAAGGATTCATTGAGAATTAATTTCAATGAAAGGATATGGAATGAAACATATTTAGTGTCAAGATCTATGAAGATAGATTGAAACACATAATAAGTTTAAGTCAAAGTACATAGAATGAATATTGAAGTAGTTCAATATAAAAATATTAAGAAGGTGTTCTTTTCATGTGAGGGTTTAACAAGACTTGAGTGTATTTGACACTCAATGAGTAAAAACACATGAGTGATTTTAGATCACGAATAATATGTACAAAATCAGATGTCATGTGCTCTAAAGTGTTACGAGCATATACCAGAATGATTCATGTAATGATCATTGGAAAACAGTAAGAATATCCCAAAGTACTTTAGAAGAACCAAGGATATATATATATAGTTTTGTATGAATAAATGACAAACAAATCGCTGTAAGGTGTTGCACCGATATTGGTTTGGTCACATATAAAAATAAATTTCAAATCTCAATTAGGCTAAGTGTTGTTTAAAAGGTAGCACAATGAGCTAGAAGAAGTCTATGCTAGATTTAGATGAGTTCTAAATATTGTGACGGATTCTACAAACGAAGGCAGAGTATGTCATTGTTTTGACAATGACTGAGGATGTTAAGTCGAGGAGTTCTTGAGAACTTGGTGTAGTTCTGATAGTGTCAGAACTTTGAAGCTATATTGTGTATGACAATATTAGTGACTTATTTTCAGACTACGGAATTAAGGTTCCACCAGAGGACTAAGCATATACAATTAATGCCGACTCATTTGGAAAATGAGTGATACGTTGAGACGCAAATGAATTGCAAAATACATACTTTTCTGAACAGTCAGATCCGTTGACTACAAACCTCTCCCGTGAGCAAAACATGATAAGCACCAGAAGGCCAATGTGTTATATCTTTACAAATGTAAACTAGATTATTGACTCTAGTGCAAGTGGGAGACTGTTGGAGATATGCCCAAGAGGCAATAATAAAATACTTATTGTTATATCTTAGTGTTCATGATAAATGTTTACATCCCATGCTATATTTGTATTAACCGAAACATTGATACATGTGTGTTATGTAAACAACAAGGAGTCCCTAGTAAGCCTCTTGTATAACTAGCTTGTTGATAAATGGATGATCATGGTTTCGTGATCATGAACATTGGATGTTATTAATAACAAGGTTATGTCATTAGGTGAATGATATAATGGACACACACCCAAATGAGCATAGCATAAGATCAAGTCATTAAGTTCAATTTTCTATAAGCTTTCGATACATAGTTGCCTAAGTCCTTCGACCATGAGATCATGTAAATCACTTACACCGGAAGGGTACTTTGATTACATCAAACGCCATTGCGTAAATGGGTGGTTATAAAGATGGGATTAAGTATTCGGAAAGTGTGAGTTGAGGCATATGGATCAATAGTGGGATTTGTCCATCCTGATGACGGATAGATATACTCTGGGCCGTCTCGGTGGAATGTCATCTGATTAGCTTGCAAGCATATGAATGGTTCATAAGAGATCACATACCACGGTACGAGTAAAGAGTACTTGTCGGTAACGAGGTTGAACAAGGTATGGAGATACCGATGATCGAACCTCGGACAAGTAAAATATCTCGAGACAAAGGGAATCGGCATCGTATGTAAATGGTTCAATCGATCACTAAGTCATCGTTGAATATGTGGGAGCCATTATGGATCTCCAGCTCCCGCTATTGGTTATTGCTCGGAGAGGAGTCTCGACCATGTCTGCATAGTTCACGAACCGTAGGGTGACGCGCTTAAGGTTCGATGTGGCATAAGTAGATTCGGAATATGAGATGGAGACCGAAGTTTGTTCGGAGTCTCGGATGGGATCCAGGACATCACGAGGAGGTCCGGAATGGTCCGGAGAATAAGATTCATATAAGGGAAGTTGATTTCTAGGTTTCGGAAAAGTTCGGGATTTTTCCAGTGAAAGACTGGAAGGTTCTAGAAGGTTCCGGAGGGGTACACCATGGGACCCACGACCTAGGGGGGCCTACATGGGCCGAGGGGCACTAGTAGGAAAAGCCTCATCAGTGGCGCACTAAAAATGGATTCTGTGGCGCATGGGGGGTGCGCCACAGAAACTTCGCCACAAAAATAAGGTTTACGTGGGCGCACCGGGCCCAAGCGCCACAGAAGTAAGTTTCCTGTGGCGCACTGGTGCTTGGGTGCGCCACAGAAAAGCGTGCGCCACAGAATTGATTTTCAGTGCGCCACAGAATTTTCTTGTATTATACTCGATTTTGTGCTGCCTGCTATACACATGCAGTTTATAGAAAGCAATATACAGGTTATATACAACAACATACAGAAATATGCAGATATAATATAAATAGCATGTACATTGCACAGATATAATATATACATCATCATCACAGTACTTAGAGCCCGACCGAGATACATATATAGTGGCAAGTGTCAAATGTTTTGCATACAACTCTTAATTCATACAAAATTCACAATAATTCACAATTTCGAGATACAAAGTAGTCTTCATCCGGCCGGTTCCTCCTTTGCTCCCTCCTCTCTACCCACCAGGCTCGCTTGCATCGGGGTCTTCATCCGGTTCCTACTATGATTAAAATGGAAGAAAGTGAGACCAACAAGTCCGATACACAAGAGAAATGGAATAAATGCCTCATACATTGTTGGTGAACACAAATATTAACATTCTGGGATGGAGCCAGTGAGACCAAGTCCGATGCACAAGAGATTGATATTTGTGCTATCTTACCAGGCTCACTTACGCCACCCCAGAGTGTCGGTGACCAAACATTTTAATCATCGGCATTGTGCAAATACCAAAGCAAATGGAATGACAAAATGGAATAAGTGCCTCATACATTGTTGGTCAACAGAAATACTATGGTCAGAAACCATAGTTGCAGTATACGCCGCAGTATACTTTGCAGAAGGGCCCCCTTTCCCCGGCCACCGTTCCGTGAACGGGTCCTTGACGAGATAACAACGACGATCTGTGCTCCGGCGCAGAACCACGGCAGTCTCAGCCGACTCCCTTGTGGCCGTGTGTCCCGCGCCCTGCACTGTTCGCCTTCTTGCCCGGTGAACCAATAGACTGATCGTTGGAATAAGGAAACCGATGACGGCCGGTCGCAAGATTAGATTGCGATCGGCCGTCATCGGCTTCCTTATTCCAACGATCAGTCTATTGTTCACCGGGCAAGAAGGCGAAGAGTGCAGGGCGCAGGAGACGCGGCCACAAGAGAGGCGGCTGGGACTGGCGTGGTTCTGCGCCGGAGAGGCAGGTCGGCGTTGTTGTCTCGTCAAAGACTCGTTCACGGAACGGCGGCTGGGGAAAGGGGGGCCCGTCTACAAAGTATATTGCGGCGTATAGGTGACCAAACATTCTAATCATCGGCACTAAAATGGAAGAAAGAGCCAAGTGGTATCTCAACTAGATATCATATGCCTCATACTTTGTTGGTTGAAAGAAATATTAACATTCAGGGATGGGGACAGCGAGGCCAGGTAGGATGCACAAGAGATTGATATTTGTGCCATCGCACCAGGCTCACCGCCCCCACCCCAGAGTGTACAAGTGACCAAACAATTTAATCATCGGCACTAAAATGGAAGAAAGGCCAATGCAATTAAGAAGTAGCTAGTATGAACTAAATGGAATGTCTCATACTTTGTTGGTCGAAACAAATATTAACATCCAGGGATGGAGTAAGTGAGGCCAGGTAGGATGCACAAGATATTGATATTTGTGCCATCACACCAGGCTCACTTGCTCCACCCCCGAGTGTACGAGTGATCGACCAACCATGTAATCATCGGCAAGTACAAAAACACCACCAAACCAGCAACCATGGTGACATAAGTCAAGATGCTCAAACACACATAGCATGCATGGAGTAGATGCTCCAAAGGGATTATTCATCACTTGGTATATAGACCAAGTGATGCTGGCAAAAGAGAGGCCAATCAAGAACCAGTTAAATCCGAGTAAGTGATAGATATGCCTAAACAAGCAACAACACATAGCATATCCTAGCTAACCGGATGAGACAAGTCTTGGTAGCCAACTTAATCACCTAGCACCACCCGGCCTTTTAAAACCATCGAAATGATCCATTTTCTTCAAAGGATACCACAAGTGGCATTCATTTACATGATCCCCTACTGTGGATATCTCTATTTTCATCAAAGCCAACAAGAAAAAGAAATTTATCATTACTCAGTTGAGTTCAAAACAAAGCTGGGGTCCATAAGGGATTACTCATCACTTGGTAGTAACAAAGTGATGCTGGCAAGAGAGAGGCCAAGCCTGAGCTAGTCAATCCAGTAGAGATGGATATGCATAAGTAAGCAAGAGCACATAGCCTATCCAAGTTAACCAGATAAAACCAACCTTGACAACCAACTTAATAACCTAGCATCACCTAGTCTTTTAAACCATCAGAAACTTCCCATTTTCTTCAAAGGATACCATAGTGGCATTCATTTACATGATCCCCTACTGTGGATATCTCTAATTTCATCAAAGCCAACAAGAAAAAAATTATCATTACTCAGTTGAGTTCAAAACAAAGCTGGGGTCCATAAGGGATTACTCATCACTTGGTAGTAACAAAGTGATGCTGGCAAGAGAGAGGCCAAGCCTAAGCTAGTCAATCCAGTAGAGATGGATATGCATAAGTAAGCAAGAGCACATAGCCTATCCAAGTTAACCAGATAAAACCAACCTTGACAGCCAACTTAATAACCTAGCATCACCTAGTCTTTTAAACCATCAGAAACTTCCCATTTTCTTCAAAGGATACCATAGTTACATGATTCCCTACTGTGAATATCTCTATTTTCACCAAAACGAACAAATTATCCAACTATGAGATGCAACCAGTGGCAGTAGCAAGAGCTAATGAGGTTACGGCACAACATAAGCAATCCACACCAGTAAACAAGTCCTCATCACCTTATACAGGTTCAGACTTTGGATTTGTTTCCAACAAAGGTTGGAAAACAAATCAAATCCATTTAGTTTAACTGAATCATCACCAACACATGGTTCATTAATAAGAAGTGACAAGCATAGCACCAATTAATCAAGCAATATACCAGCACCAGTAACAAGTATAGCACCAATTAATCAACCAATATAGCAGCATCAGTAACAAGCATAGCACCAATTAATCAACTATAGCTCCATCAGTAACAAGCATAGCACCAATTAATCAATTATAGCTCCATCAGTAACAAGCATATCAAAAATTAATCAAGCAATAGCAGCATGACCTGCACATGACACTTTACTAAAGCCAAAGCTTCAGTAAAGCAATTAATCAAGGCTTTCATGCAGTGCTTGAAAGGCAACAACTACAAGCAATGGGATCATAATTCAATCCCTGTGCACATACCAGATAAATGGCATCAATTAACACCAACCTCCATCGAGCAGCACATCAGCACAACAACAGCATCATCATCCAGAGCACAACAGCAGCACAGCAGCACATTAGCATTTCATCGAGCACCTTGTGCTCGCGCGGGAGAGGAAGAGGGAGGGGAGGGAAGAGGTGGAGCTCACCGAAAACAGGGGTGGAGGAGGAGGTTGACGACGATGGCAGGGGTGGAGGAGGTGGATGACACGGTGGCTCGGCCTCCTCCTTGATGCGGCTCCGGACCCTCCTCCTGCACGCCTTGGCCCCTCCTCCTCCACGCCGCAGCGGCATGTGCTACTGGTGGCGGGGATGGGTGGAGCGTGGGGGCATGCGGCCCTCGCGGAAGGAAGGCGGCGGCGACGGCGATGGCGACGACCATGGCGGCGCGCGGCGGTACAGATCGGAGGGGGAGAAGGGAGATAGGCGGCACGTGGCGGTAGAGGGGATGAGGGCGCGGGGAGGGTACGGGGATGATATAAGTTCCCCTATTTCTGTGGCGCACCAGCTCAACTGCGCCACAGAATCAACAACTTCTGTGGCGCACCAGAGCCAGTGCGCCATAGAAATAGTTATTTCTGTGGCGCAGCAGGCCGTGTGCGCCACAGAAATACCTACGCTAATAATTGGGGGTGCCAGGATGTGGGCCCCACATAATTTCTGTGGCGCCCGGTTCAGCAATGCGCCACAAAAATAAGCTATTTTTGTGGCGCACACCTCCTCGTGCGCCACAAAAAAACTTTCCGTGGCGCATTTTTCTTGGTGCGCCACAGAACTAAGCTCCACCTATAAGCATTTTCCTACTAGTGGGGGTGCTGCCTAGCCCTAATGGGCCAGTCGCACCAAGCCTCAAAGGCCCAGGCCGGCCACCCCTTAGGGTTTCCCCAAAACCCTAAGGGGGGATCAACTTGGGGGGCAAGATTCCCCCTCCCCCTTGTGCCGCCGGCCCTAGATGGGTTTGGGGGCAAGGGGGCCACCTCAACCGACCTGCCCCCTATATAAAGAGGGAGGGGGCAGGGGGCGCACCCAACCCCATCCACAACCCTAGCCGCCCCCTCTCTCTTCCACCTCCATACGCTGTGCAGGCTTAGGCGAAGCCCTGCAGCAACTCTTCTCCACCACCACCACCACCACCACGCCGTCGTGCTGCTGGGATTCCGTGGAGATCTACTACACCTCCGCTGCCCACTGGAACGGGGAGAGGAAGGGGCTTCATCGACACCGTACGCGCGACCGAGTACGGAAGTACTGCCGGATTGCAGCACTGGGGATGATTGTCTACACCAACAACGAGATCTAATCTCGTAGGCTTTGGAAATCTTCGAGGGTTAGTCTCATATCAATCTCGTTGCTCCGATCTTGTAGATTAGATCTTGGGTGTTTCATAGATTAGATCTTGGATTTATTTGTCTTTGCGGTAGGAATTTTTTTGTTTTCTATGCAACGAACCCCAACAGTTTCCATAAAGCCCAATTAGGCTGGACTCCAAGGAAAGATTCGCAAAGAGTGATGAAGATCGAGATGTGAAGGATGGAGTTGGGAGTAAGATGGTGAAGTTGCAATCTGTACACAAAAAGCAACCCACGCAGAAAATCGTGAATGGGGTAAGAAAGGCCGCGGATGAGGTGGTCAACGAAACTGACCCGATACTCCATAGGAGGGGATGGATATCTCTCCTCGCTGGGGAAGCGCAACGAATCTTTCTGCTTGCTGATCCCAAGTTTCTTCAACAAGTTGATATCTTGGGCGGAGATTTTGGATCTCTCCCACTCAGTGCTCTCCAGATCCGTGGTTGCCATCTTGGATTCAGGAGTGCTGTGCCTGGTGAGCCGCGCGCGTGGTGGCATCAATAATGGTGTAGGCGCGAAGTGCGAGTGTGACTGAGCTCGGAAAGTGTTGGTCGAAATGGGGGATTTTTGCAGAGGAGAGCAGAGGTGCGGCGCAAGCGAAAGATTGACTGGAGGAAGAAGACGACCCTATATAGAGAATCGGCGGAACGGTGCACCGTTGGATGGAATAATTGTGGGATGGATGCTGTCCACGTGGTTAAGGGGTAAAAATGTATTTTGATTGTGAAGGAACAGAACAGACGCTACAGTACGTGCGCCAGAAAAAGCGGAGGACGTGTGTCCCCCACTTGCACGACGTGTCAAATTGATGAGGGTTTTGGGCCCGCAAGACAGAGAGACAGCGTTGCTCGCGTCTTCCCGATACAATGGTCGTGGCTATCGTCAGCAGTGACATCACTTTATCAATGGAAAAAGATCGGCTTTGATAATTTGAACATTGGCGACAAGAAAAGATTATTGGTCACCTCGAGAGCTTTTGATCAAATACAAAGTTTTTGATCAAATGCTCGGGGGCTAATTTTGAAAAAAGGAAATTTCGGGTATGACCAAATAGAAATGGCGAGAGCCTATGATCAAATACAAGCATTTGTTCATAGCCTCGGGGGCTACTCCCATCGGGAGCGCTGGTCGCGCACCCGATAGATATGAAAAGCTCGAGAAAGCATAACAATATAGTGACATGAGGTACTAATTTGTTGAGCCTACAACCAAGTACAAGTCCTTGGCTGTAGCCTCGGGGGCTACTCCCATCGGGAACGCTGTTCGCGTGCCCGATGAAATTATTAAAAAAAAGAAGAGAAGAAGTGAGCATATTTCGAGTTATACAAATAACTCTACATATACTCCCATCGGGAAATCAAGATAAGTCATCTGTTGACTCAATAAAATGTGCTATTTCAACAACCGAAAAAGCACTCGACAATATATTCTCAGAGCGCCAAAGTCGCGAATAATCTCTGAATGCCGCAAAACTTTGCGAAGGTAAGACCCCAGATCCGTTCTGAGCGGCGTGGCACCGTCTCTGACGTCGGTTTGCTAATTTTTTCCGTATCAACAGATATGAAGAAAAATCCTAACAGACGCGTTAGGTACCCGATAAAACATGACTGGGACTCGACAGAGTGGTAAGAACTTAAGCGGCACCTGTTGAAGTTAACACCAGTATCCCGAGATCATGTCCAGGGACGTGATCTTGAAGTAGGTTTTTGCAGATTGCCACTAGAGCAGTTAACTAGTACCTGATCTGTCAGATGAACTAGCCCCAACTACCATTATTTCTGTACAATATATAATTGCGTATCTAAAGATATGTGGTAAATTCAACAGAATTATTGGATGATTATAAAGCTGGACATTTTCCCTGATTCTTCGATTCAAGTAAAATCTCGGGGCTACTGACATAGGCATCCCCAATGGGCCTGCCGAAGATGGTACCCGGGGTTTACTGAAGACCCACGAGTCGATGAATATGAAGTACGGAAGCCCAGTTAGTATTAAGGAAAGCTAGAGTTGTATTAGGAAATATAGAGACTTGTAATTTTACGGGACGGGTTAGAAACCCTCCCGGACTCTGTAACATGTGTATTACGAATCCCTCGGCTCCGCCTCCTATATAAGGGGGAGTCGAGGGACAAAGAGAGGATCGAATCCATTGTCAACATAACCCTAGTTTCTTAATCGCCGAGTACTTTTCGGCTGAAACCTTCGAGATCTACTTGCCCTCTACTTCTAACTAAACCCTAGTCTACAATACGTAGGCATTGACGAGTTAATACCTTGTCAGCCACATCCTCAGACTAAAAGACGATGTCTCTTTTTGCAAGGATCGTGTTTGTAGGGCTTGCGTTCAAGAAAAAATGCATGGAGCTCCTCACAAGGCCAAGACAACCATATCTACCACAAGGTGCTTGGAGCTCCTACATGTTAATCTCTTTGGACCGCCATCTCATGAAAGTCTTGGAGGAAAGAAGTATTGTCTTGTCATCGTTGATGACTATTCACGCTATTGTTGGGTATTCTTCTTCAAGCACAAGAGTGAGACTCAACGGACCATGATGGAGTTTGCTAACCAAGTTCAACGCAAGTACAACACCACGATCCTCGCCATAAGGAGCGACAATGGAATGGAGTTCAAGAAATACACCTTGGATGACTTCCTCGGCGAAGAAGGAATCCAACATCAATACTCCTCGCCATACACTCCCCAACAAAATGGGGTCGCCGAAAGGAAGAATCGAACCTTGATTGAAGCCGCTCGAACAATGATGATGGAGTACAAATCTAAGTATAATTTTTTGGGCGGAAGCTATCTCAACCGCTTGCATGCTACTAACCGCCTCTACTTCCGCAAGGGTTTGGAGAAGACACCATATGAGATCCTTACCGGTAACAAGCCTAATGTGTCATACTTCAAGGTCTTCGGATGCAAATGTTATGTGCTAGTCAAGGACACACGTCTATCGAAGTTTGATTCAAGATCGAGCTCAAGAAGGAATCTTTGTTGGCTATGCAACGGATTCTCACGCCTATAGAGTCTTCAACAAGTCAAATGGGCGAGTTGTAGAATCTTGTGATGTGACATTCGATGAAGATGATAGATCTTTGGAGGAGCGAAGTGCTTCTTGTGAGAAAGGAGATGCAATTCCCCCGGATGCCGTAGGAAGGATGGGTGTTGGCATTCGCCGGCCTCAAGAGCTACCTTCTATGTGTACCGGGGAAGGACCAAGTTCCACCCATGTGGAGCCATCTACACCACAAGGCCAAGCTTCTTCCATTGAGCAACCAAATGCAAGCCAACCACTACCTCAACCCCAAGTTCGACATCAACAACCAAGTGCAAGTCAACCACTACTAGAACCTCAAGTTCAACATCAACAACCGCAAGCTCATCTACCACAACAACAACCACCGACACCAAGTGATCAAGGCCAAGCCTCAAGTTCTTCACCGAATGGCTCCGGGACAATCTCTATGGACACTCCCATTCCCAATAACCCCAAGTCACCCGATGCTTATGATGATAATGATGATGCCCCATACAACAACAATGAAGGTCAAGGCGAGGATCTAAACCATGATGACGGCCAAGAGGACTCACAAGAACCTATTCCTATGACCGATACTCGCCTCAAGTCTCACTCTCTACGCAATGTCATTGGAGATCTAAAGATCAAGGTCACTACTCGGAGGCAACTAGCAAACTTTTGTGAGCACCACGCCTTTGTGTCTATGGTGGAACCTCTCAAGGTCAACGATGCTCTTGGAGATCCGGATTGGTTGATTGCAATGCAAGAGGAACTCAACAACTTCAAGATGAATGATGTGTGGACTCTCATGAAGCGACCCGATCATTGCTGCAATGTTATCAGCACCAAATGGGTCTTCAAGAACAAGTAAGATGAACACGGCATCGTCATCCGCCACAAAGCAATATTGGTGGCACAAGGCTATTCTCAAGTTGAAGGTGTGGACTTTGGCAAAACCTTTGCACCCGTTACAAGGCTCGAGTCCATCCGTATCCTTTTGGCCTTTGCCGCTCACCATGGTTTCAAGCTACAACAAATGGATGTCAAGAGTGCTTTTATTAATGTTCCTTTACATGAGGAAGTATATGTGAAGCAACCCCCAGGGTTCGAGGACCCCCATTTCCCGGACCATGTCTTCAAGCTCAAAAAGGCCCTATATGGTCTCAAACAAGCTCCTAGAGCTTGGTATGAGCATCTAAAGTAGTTGCTTGAAGACTGTGGTTTCCAAGTGGGGAAAATCGATCCCACTCTTTTTACTAAGAAAGTCAATGGGGAGCTCTTCATATGCCAACTTTATGTAGACGACATCATATTTGGTTCAACTAACACAAAGTTTAATGATGAGTTTGCGAAGTTGATGACTAATAGGTTCGAGATGTCAATGATGGGAGAACTCAAGTACTTCCTCGGGTTCAAGATCAAGCAAATGCAACAAGGCACCTTCATCAATCAAGCGAAGTATCTTCAAGACATGCTCAAGCGCTTCGATATGAAGGGGGCCAATGGGATAGGAACTCCTATGCACCTAAAGTGTCAACTTACCCTCAAAGAGACCGACAAGGCGGTGGACCCCAAGCTCTACCGTTCGATGATAGGTTCGCTTCTTTACCTTTGTGCTTCTCGTCTGGACATCATGTTAAGCGTTGGTATGTGTGCACTGTTTCAAGCGAATCCGAAGGAAAGCCATATCATGGCGGTGAAGAGGATCTTCCGATATTTAGTTGATACCCCAAACTTCGGTCTATGGTATCCAAGGGACACAGACTTCTCGTTGGTTGGCTTCACTGATTCGGATTGGGCGGGAGACAAGGTTGATAGAAAGTCTACATCCGGCGCTTGTCACTTCCTTGGGAGATCTTTGGTGTGTTGGTCCTCTAAGAAGCAAAATTGTGTCCCCGTCTCCACCGCGGAAGCCGAGTATGTTGCCGAGGCGAGTAGTTATGCACAAATCTTATGGATGAGGCAAACCTTGCGGGATATGGACTTGAGTATAGCAAGGTCCCTCTATTGTGTGATAATGAGAGAGCCATCAAGATCGCCTACAATCCGGTACTCCATGCCAATACGAAGCACATTGAGATAAGGAATCACTTCATCCGGGATCACATTGCTCGAGGAGATATTGTCCTATCCTTCATTGGCACCAAGGAGCAATTGGCGGACATCTTCACAAAGCCCTTGGATGAGAAGCGTTTCATTGAGTTGAGGCATGAGCTAAATATCATTGATCCGTCGAACTTCGCTTGACCGTCGTGCGCACATACTAATATTTAGCTATATGTCTAGATGAAAAGCACGCATGAACATAGGGGGAGTGCGGTTTAAACTTATTGAGCTATCCCTCCCCCCATAATGCATAAAGAAAACCAAAACATATGTCATTTATCAAATAAGTGACTAATGAGCTTCATGTTGAGTTGTAGCCGTGAGTCCTAGATACATCTACGCGACCTCACACTACTATACTCTTACACGGTGGCTGATGACCCACAAGTATAGGGGACCGCAACAGTCTTCGAGGGAAGTATTACCCAATTTATTGATTCGACACAAGGGGAGACAAAGAATACTTGTAAGCCTTAACAGCGGAGTTGTCAATTCAGCTGCACCTGGAAACAGACTTGCTCGCAAGAGTTTATCAGTAGTAACAGTTTTATGGCATTGGAAATAGTGAAATAACAGCAGCGGTGAAATAAAGACAGCAGTAGTGATTATAGTAAACAGCAGGATTAAAATATTGTAGGCACAGGGACGGATTAACGGGCGTTGCATGGATGAAAGAAACTCATGTAACAATCAAAGCAGGGGCATTTGCAGATAATAATAAAACGGTATCCAAGTACTAATCAATCAATAGGCATGTGTTCCATATTTAGTCGTACGTGCTCGCAATGAGAAACTTGCACAACATCTTTTGTCCTACCGGCCGGTGGCAGCCGGGCCTCTAGGGAAACTATCGGAAATTAAGGTACTCCTTTTAATAGAGTACCGGAGCAAAGCATTAACACTCCGTGAACACATGTGATCCTCACATCACTACCATCCCCTCCGGTTGTCCCGATTTACGTCACTTCGGGGCCATTGGTTCCGGACAGCGACATGTGTATACAACTTGCAGGTAAGATCATAAACAACGAATATCTTCATTAATCAATAACATGTTCAGATCTGAGATCATGGCACTCGGGCCCTAGTGACAAGCATTAAGCATAACAAGTTGCAACAATATCATAAAAGTGACATCTACGGATACTAGGCACTATGCCCTAACAATCTTATGATTATTACATGACCAATCTCATCCAATCCCTACCATCCCCTTCAGCCTACAGCGGGGGAATTACTCACACATGGATGGGGGAAACATGGCTGGTCGATGGAGAGGCGTTGGCGGTGATGGCGGTGAAGATCTCCTCCAATTCCCCGTCCCGGCGGAGTGCCAGAACGGAGACTTCTGGCTCCCGCGACGGAGTTTCGCGATGTGGCGGCTCTCTGGAGGGTTTCTGGCGACTTCGACTTCTCTCCGTGCGTTTTTAGGTCGAACCCGATAAGTAGTCCGAAGGGGGCGTCGAAGGCCAGCCGAGGGGCCACACCATAGGGCCGCGCGGCCCCCTAGGCCGCGCCGCCTTATGGTGTGGGGCCCTCGGGCCTCCACCTCACTTGTCCTTCTGGCTCCGTCAGTATTCTGGGAAAATAGGGCCTTCTGCATAAATTCCGAGGATTTTCCCGAAAGTTGGATTTCTGCACAAAAACGAGACACCAGAGCAATTCTGCTGAAAACAACATTAGTCCGTGTTAGTTGTATCCAAAATACACAAATTAGAGGCAAAACAATAGCAAAAGTGTTCGGGAAGGTAGATACGTTTTGGACGTATCAACTCCCCCCAAGCTTAGCTTATTGCTTGTCCTCAAGCAATTCAGTTAACAACTGAGCGATAAAAGAACTTTCACGAACACATTTGCTCATATGATGTATATATTCTCATGCTATGGCTAATACTCAAGCAGTTCATAATGAGACACATGCAAATAAGATCATCCAACAGCTATGTCAATCATGGAGAGGTACCAACAATTAATAATAAGCATCATGAATCATGTATATAAGCAGGATTGCAATGTTCATAAGAGAATATGATAAAGTGGTATCTCGCTTGCCCGTATTTGATCGGCAAAACATAAATGCCGAGGCACCTCTTGAGTTCATAGAAAGACTAGAAGTAGTGATTGTCAAAGATAAAAGCATCAAAGTTATACCACAATCAATCATATTTTGAGACAAGCATATTATACTAAGAATGACAGTCGTGCTCTCAAGATAGTGCTCAAAGAAAGAATGGAGACACAACGTAAAAGTAAAAGATTGACCCTTCGCGGAGGGAAGCAGGGATTAGCATGCGCTAGAACTTTTCATTTATAAAGCAGGAGTAAAATTATTTTGAGAGGTGTTTGTTATTGTCAACGAATGGTAATGGGTACACTAACTACCTCATCAACCGGACTCACAAGAGCGGCTCCCATTTTATTTGCATGTTTATGTGGCACTCCTTCCAACCTTTCTTACACAAACCATGGCTAACCGAATCCTCGGGTGCCTGCCAACAATCACAAACCATGAAGGAGTGCCTTTTTTATTTAAGTTTTATTATGATGATGACACTACCCCCAACCTTTGCTTACACAAGCCATGGCTAACCGAATCCTTCGGGTGCCGTCCAACAATCACAAACCATGGAGGAGTGTCTTTTTATTTAATTAATTTGGGACTGGGAATCCCAATGCCAGCTCTTTTTGCAAAATTATTGGATAAGCGGATGTGCCACTAGTCCATATGAGAGTCCGTCAAAAGTAAATGACAAGGTTGAAAGCTAAACACCACATACTTCCTCATGAGCTATGAAACATTAACACAAATTGAGAAGCATTTTGAAAGTTTTAAAGGTAGCGCATGAGAATTTACTTGGAATGGTTTGAAATGCCATGCATAGGTATTTATGGTGGACACTTTGGAACAACTTGGTTTTCAGGTGTTTGGAAGCACGAGCGGCGATCCCGCTCAATACAAGTGAAGGCTAGCAAAAGACTAGGGAGCGACAAATCAAGAGAGCAGTAACTGTCATAGTCATGCTTGCGGCAAAATAAATTAACGGAGGCATAAAAGTGATACAAGAACTCTGAAGCAATATAAATCATCGAGGCTTAATTGACTTTTTGTTCAGTCATATGCATGCGTGAGCCTGTGCCAAGTCGATATGAATGAATTATTCAGAGGAGGATACCACAATGCCATACTTACTTATGAATAAAGCAATGCAAGCGAACATCCATGACATGCTACTCATATTAATAAATTGGAGCTAAACATGAGAGATCATGAACTACTAGACTTTCTCAAATAACATATACCTCACATGAACCAACTAAGCATGCTCATATGGATGAGTATATGTACAAAAATGAAAAACAAATAGAGTTCATACCAGCCTCTCACCACAGTCAGATTGTCGTAGATCGTCATTATTGCCTTTTCACTTGTGTAGCTTGGATAATATGAAATGAAAACCACGCTCCAGCCACCGAAGACCATTGAACTCATGATGAACTTTACAAACCAAAGAAGAACAGCAAATATTTTTGGTGTATTCGAATTAGAAACAAGAACAAAAGAAAACAAGCAATCAAAGCAAAATCTTTTTGGGTTTTCTTATGGCAAACTACCGATAGAGAACAAAGTAAAATAAGAGAAAAGAACCAAATAAATAAATGGTGAAGAGAAACAACAGAAATATTTTTGGTCTTTTTGTGTTTTAGGAAAGAAACAAAGCGAAAACAAAAGAATGCAAACTAACGAAACACGGAAAAGCGGGACGACGGAAATCTGCCAAATCCTGACAGCAGTACAGAAATCGAAATTAACAAAAATCTTCCATTGCTCAGACCAAAAAGTGTTCAACTAATGAAAGTTAGATAACAACCTGGGGAACATGCTCAAAAATTGGCAACTCAAAATAACGTTCTGGCTGTGCGTACGAATTTTTTTGTAACAGCCCAGAATCTGTTTTTGGACAGCACTTCCCCAAATATCATCTCCCTCTCATTAGAAAACCACTCTAAGAGACTAAACAAGTATGTACAAGTATCCAGCAACCATAATATGCAAAGAATGAGTGATGCCGGTATACCTCCCCCAAGCTTAGGCTTTTGGCCTAAGTGGAGTTCATTCCCAACGAGGGTCGGAGTTCCACGCCGGTGGATCATACATGGAGTGGTAATAGGGCCCCTGTGCAGAAGAATATCGTGGAGGTTCCACATGCCCATGATGTTGATATGAGGAGCTCGCTGCATCGGATGAAGATTCGGGGTGCTCCTCGGCCTCCTCCACATCTTCCCTTGCACGACGGCTGTCCCTTTCTATGTATGCGTTTAGCTCATTTTCTGTGATCGACCACCCGTCCCTGGCATCAAGGTTAAACAAAGCAGGTGCAGTTAAGCGTACTAGTTTTTCAATTTTCTTAGTTATACTCCAACTTTTCTTATACAAAGTTATCCTATAATGCAGGTTGTTCAAATTAGATGCATCTGAAATAAACTCATGTCTGATCATGGAGACAACATCAAGTTTCTCTATAGAAAGCGGAATATCTAAATGGTGAGGTCCTACACCATGCATAGCTAATAAGCGAGAGGCGATAAGACCTCCACAAATTCCTCCTTTCTCACGGTTAGTAGCAAGTCTACAAGCTATTAAAGCACCCAAATTATAAGTCCTATCCTGTTGCAAAGCAGCAGCTAAGAAAGCCAAATCTTGGACAGATAATTTACCTCCAGTCCTTCTCGCAAGAACGCACTTTGTAATGAAATAGGCAAAGTAGCGGATGGCTGGCTGTTGAATGCTACTAATCTTACCACTATCATTGGAGAAGCTCCTCCCATTACAAATCCTTGTATAAAGATTTGAGAGCTCCCGCGGTGTTCCCCTGATCTTCTCGCAGGATCCCCACCGCGGCACTCTAATTGCTGTACAAAAATCACTGAAAGGCAAGTCGATAGTTTTGTTATAAATCTTGTACCGGACCATGGGGTTAGTTTGAGACCGGTGAAATTCGAAATCCTGCACAACCGACACCGTTAGTTTAGCATATTGGTGAGGTTCACCAACAGTAAAACCTTCCAATCCTGCATTGGAAATTAGTGTTTGAACGTCTTGCAGGATTCCCGCATTACGCATAAAATCCGTGCATGGGTAATAAGAGGGGTATACTCCCTCTTCACGATGAACTCTCATGACTTGCTGTACCTCCAACTCTTCTTGGTTAAGTTGGTGCATACTCCCTTCCATTTTCTGAAATTTTCAACAATCATTATAAAATTTGATTTCAAGGTATATAATTGAAGAGAACTACTATAGGAACTTGCTAGAGTACTAAACATGCATCAAAACTAATTTATTCCACTTAGAACAAGCATGCAAACTCACTAAACATGTTATCTACAGCAGCAAAATATTCAAGATATACTCAACCAAATGAAATTCTAATTGGACAATCAAAGGAGTCACATACCAAGGAGTAAATGTGCCAAATTTCAAACAGAAATCTGGGCTGAGCAAGGAGATCGAAAAATCGCGAGTTCTTGAGCAGAAACACGAGTGAGAGGAACTTGGTACGAGTTTTTTCGGGAGAGAGAAGATGCTGGGAGGAAGAGATGATGTAGTGGGGCAAGGAGGGGCCCACACCACAGAGTGGCGCGCCCACCTCCTTGGCCGCGACGGCCTGTGGTGTGGCACCTCCTGGTGCCCCACAGGTCATCCTCTGGTGCTCCCAGTGCCTCGTCGAAAAATAGGACCAACGGTGTAATTTTTGTAATTTTTAGAGAACTTCGAAAAATGCACATTTCTGGGTATTAAATTAATGATTACTGCGCAGGAAAATGATTTCTAAAATCTTAAACAACTAAAGCATATTGCAAAACAAAAAGTGCTACAGCAAGTAAGATAAGTGGAGGGAGAAAGAAAGAAAGAAATGTTGTTTAGCTCTCTTATGCAATAAAATATACTTGTTAACAAGGTTGATCAAGTCTTGCTACCAAATAAATTTTATATGACATAAGAAGAAATAAACCTCAAATCAATCATGTTACCTTATATTGAATTGATATGGATCCAATCACACGAGTTTGATATTCTTCTTTAGGCTCATATATAGGACAATCAATGGATCCCACTTTGATAGTTTTCACATTAAAAATTGTATTAACTCCACATACTTTATCAATCCTCTTGGGAAAATAGACAGTGTGTTCCTTATCATCAATATTGAAAGTAACCATGCCTTTATTGCAATCAATAACAGCCCCTGCAGTATTAAGAAAGGGTCTTCCAAGAATAATGGACATATTATCATCTTCAGGCATTTCCAACACAACAAAATCAGTCAATATCAAACAATGCTGAGTAACTTGAACATGAACATTTTCACATAAACCAACAGGAATAGCAGTAGATTTATCAGCCATTTGCAAAGATATATCAGTTGGTATCAACTTATCTAGATCAAGTCTCTTATAAAGAGAAAAAGGCATCACACTAACACCTGCTCCCAAATCACATAGAGCAGTTCTAACATAATTATTCTTGATGGAACAAGGAATAGTAGGTATACCTGGATCGCCCAACTTCTTTGGAATCTTACCATTGAAGGAGTAATTAGCGAGCATAGTAGAAATTTCCTCATTGGGGACTTTCCTTTTGTTAGTAACAATATCTTTCATATACTTTGAATAAGGAGGCAATTTAATAGCATCAGTCAAAGGGATTTGCAAAAATAAAGGTTTCATCCAATCACAAAATTTATTATAATGTTCCTCCTCCTTTGATTTTAATTTCTTAGCAGGAAAAGGCATTTGCTTTTGAACCCAAGGTTCTCTTTCATTACCATGTTTCTCAGTAATAAAATCTTCTTTAGTGTACTTTTTATTTTTAGCAGGCTTTTCAGGTTCTTTTTCAACCTCTTCTTTATCAGGAGTATCATTCTTATCATTATCTTCCTCATGTTCATTACCACTTTCGAGTTTCAGCATCAGAAATAGAAATACTATTAGGATCATTAACAAGTTCAGAGGATTCTACAACATTCTTATGTTTCTTTTTCTTTTTCTTAGATGGAGCACTAGTTTTAGTTAGTTGAGAATCTTGTTCAACTCTTTTGGGATGCCCTTCAGGATATAGAGGATCCTGTGTAGAAGCACCACCTCTAGTTGTTACTTCATAAGCATGTTTTTCTTTAGAATTATTTCCCAACAAGTCATTTTGCACTTTAGTAAGTTGATCAATTTTAGTTTGAACCATTTGAAAATGTTTAACAAGTATCTTAACATCATTGGAGGTTCTCTCCACAATACCATGCAATTCACTAATAGCTCGAGAATTTTCCATTAAATGATTCTCTACTCTCATATTAAAGTTTTCTTGCTTAACAATATAATTATCAAACTCATCTAAGCATTGAGCAGGAGGTTTTGAATACGGAATATCTTCCCTAGTAAAGCGTTGGAGAGAGTGTACCTCAATCATGGATGAAGGGGGAGTTATCTCACATAAATCTTCTATAGGAGGTAAATTCTTCACATCTTCAAGGTTTAATACCCTTCTCTTTAAGAGACTTCTTGGCTTCCCTCATATCTTCATCATTTAATTTAATCATACCCCTCTTCTTCACTATTGGTGTCGGGGTTGGTTCAGGTGTAGACCAATCATCATGATTCCGGCCTATTTGAGCCAATAATTCTTCGAGCGTCGTCCGGAGTTCTTTTCCGAAAACACAACCAGCACAACTATCCAGGTATGCCCTAGACTCAATGGTTAGTCCACTATAAAATATATCAAGTAAATCATGCTTTTCCAAATCATGGTCAGGCTGAGCTCTAATAAGAGAGCAAAATCTCGCCCAAGCCTCATGCAATTTCTCTCCATCTTCCTGGTCAAAATTATAAATTCTCCGCAAAGCGACATGTTGAGCACTAGCGGGAAAGTATTTACGGAAGAAAACATCAAGCAATTCTTTTGGACTTTTAATAGAACCAGGAGGCAAATTATTATACCAAGTTTTAGCATCATCCTTTAATGAGAAAGGGAAAATTTTAGCGACAAAATAAGTACGCATCTTAATATCATCAGAAAACAAGCCACTAAGAGTAGATAGCTCAGTCATGTGTTCAACAGCACTTTCTTTTTCAGTACCACAAAATGGTGTATTCTCAACAATAGCTATATGAGATAAATCAAGAGAAAAATCATAATCTTTATCCCTAATGTTTATAAGAGATGTGGCAAATTTAGGATCAGGAGATAGTTTACATCTAACAGCATGTTCTGCAAGCAACTTTTTAATTTTTCTTGCATCAGTAGTAGCATTGCATTTTTCAATAAAATCATCATCAAGCTCTACATAATCTTCATCAAGATCATCACTAGAATATTCAACGGACTCGGGTGAATTAACAGGTGTAGCAGCATTTTCATTAGGAGTTTCGAGTATTTTCAATTTGTCTAGACTTAGCAATTGTAGCATCTAGAAAAGATCCTAACGAACCATCATTATCAAGCACAGCAGAAGCATCATCACAATTATGAGAGGAATTTTCAGATTCAGTAGAAGTACCGACATTTGAAGCTTGTGGTGGTGAAACAAGTTTACTTATCACGGATGGTGAATCAAGAGCAGACAGAGGTACTAAGAGTTGTACCTTTTCTTGTAGTGGATGGTAATATGGCGATCTTAGTATCGCGAGGTTTACCCATGATGGAGAATTTGCAGCGAACAATATCAATCCAAGTGAACTTCCAAATAAAGCTATGCTCCCGGCAACGGCGCAAGAAAATAGTCTTGATGACCCACAAGTATAGGGGATCACAACGAGTCTTCGAGGGAAGTATTACCCAATTTATTGATTCGACACAAGGGAGACAAAGAATACTTGTAAGCCTTAACGGCGGAGTTGTCAATTCAGCTGCACTGGAAACAGACTTGCTCGCAAGAGTTTATCGAGTAGTGCTGATTTTATGGCAGTGGAAATAGTGAAATAACAGCAGCGGTGAAATAAAGACAACAGTAGTGATTATAGTAAACATCAGGATTAAAATACTGTAGGCACAGGGACGGATTAACGGGCGTTCATGGATGAAAGAAACTCATGTAACAATCAAAGCAGGGGCATTTGCAGATAATAATAAAACGGTATCCAAGTACTAATCAATCAATAGGCATGTGTTCCATATTTAGTCGTACGTGCTCGCAATGAGAAACTTGCACAACATCTTTTGTCCTACCAGCCGGTGGCAGCCGGGCCTCTAGGGAAACTATCTGGAAATTAAGGTACTCCTTTTAATAGAGTACGGAGCAAAGCATTAACACTCCGTGAACACATGTGATCCTCACATCACTACCATCCCCTCCGGTTGTCCCGATTTCTGTCACTTCGGGGCCATTGGTTCCGGACAGCGACATGTGTATACAACTTGCGGGTAAGATCATAAACAACGAATATCTTCATGAATCAATAACATGTTCAGATCTGAGATCATGGCACTCGGGCCCTAGTGACAAGCATTAAGCATAACAAGTTGCAACAATATCATAAAAGTGACATCTACGGATACTAGGCACTATGCCCTAACAATCTTATGACTATTACATGACCAATCTCATCCAATCCCTACCATCCCCTTCAGCCTACAGCGGGGGAATTACTTACACATGGATGGGGGAAACATGGCTGGTCGATGGAGAGGCGTTGGCGGTGATGGCGGTGAAGATCTCCTCCAATTCCCCGTCCCGGCGGAGTGCCAGAACGGAGACTTCTGGCTCCCGCGACGGAGTTTCGCGATGTGGCGGCTCTCTGGAGGGTTTCTGGCGACTTCGACTTCTCTCCGTGCGTTTTTAGGTCGAACCCGATAAGTAGTCCGAAGGGGGGCGTCGGAGGCCAGCCGAGGGGGCCACACCATAGGGCCGCGCGGGCCCCCCTAGGCCGCGCCGCCTTATGGTGTGGGGCCCTCGGGCCTCCACCTCACTTGTCCTTCTGGCTCCGTCGTATTCGGGAAAATAGGGCCTTACGCATAAATTCCGAGGATTTTCCCGAAAGTTGGATTTCTGCACAAAAACGAGACACCGTAGCAATTCTGCGAAAACAGCGTTAGTCCGTGTTAGTTGTATCCAAAATACACAAATTAGAGGCAAAACAATAGCAAAAGTGTTCGGGAAAGTAGATACGTTTTGGATGTATCAGTGGCTTCGGCCACCAACCTCCTCCTTGAGGATTTTTTTGGTTCTTCTTGTTTCTATTTGACTTTGTTTTGTTTTTCTTCTTTTGTCTTTGGTTCCTTCCTCCATGTTCCTTGTGGAAGGCACACCCAAGCTTTGCTTTTCCTTGTTGGTTTTCGCGAGCTTGGTTGTGTATTTCCTTACCTTCCTTGTTAGTATGCTTCTTCTCCTTTTTGGTGTTCCGATGCCAAAGGGGGAGAAGTTATCTAACTAGGACGGGTTTTTGCATGGGGATGTGTTGGCTACGTCTATTCTATGGAGGCTCCTTATGTGAGTTTGGGTATACTCAAGGCAAAGGTATGCCAACTTCACCCAATGCTCTTTGCATGATCTTTTTTTGCCTCCACAGTATGCATATGCTATATGAACATGTCAAGTATCCTAGTTGCATATGTGCATGGTTTGTAAAATTTAGGGGGAGTTATGCCTCTAGGATGTGTGTATATGTATTCAAATGCATATTCTAGTTATGCACACGTCTAGGGGGAGTTCCGTCTAGCTTTTGCAAATCTAAGAACCTCATCATAATATCTTATGCTATTGCCAATTCTTGTGTTGTCATCAAACACCAAAAAGGGGGAGATTGAAAGAGCAAAGTCGATACTCCATGTTTTGTGTGTTTGATAACAACACTTGAATGAATCTCACCGTGTACAAAGATTGTCTTTGATAGATTTGCAAGTGCACGGTGGCCTCGCTGGACACGTCATGATCGGAGGACTGAAGTGTAGCTTATAGGTTTTCTGGTTTTGTGTGTGTATCGCGAGGTGACATGGTTGGAGTGGAAAAGAGGAGAAATCAGTTTCTGCCAAAGCGGTACTACCGGTACCAGTAGCGGTAGTACCGCTACCCTTCTGGTACCGCTCCGCAGTACCGCTCTAGAGGTTTTACACTGAAAAGTCCCACAGAACAAGTTACGGTACCTCTATGGTACCTTGTGCGGTAGTACCGCTTGACAGCGGTAGTACCGCCTCGGTACCGCTTAGGTACCGTAACAAAGTTACGGCACTACCGCTGTGGTACCGCTTAGGTACCGCTTGGGATCCAGTACTCCTAGAGGCCATTGCGGTACCTCAAGCGGTACCGCTAGCGGAAGTACCGCTGTGTGTCCACGTGGATAAGTTCTGTGGGGGGTTTCGAATCCAGAGCGGTAGTACCGCTTAGGCGGAAACTGCACATAACGGTTGGATTTCGGGGGGCCCTATATAAAGGGCCCTTCTTCCCCAGCTCGTTTTTATCTCTTCTCTCTCTCTCCTCCATTGTTGCTGAGCTTAATCCTTGAGGATCTCCCCAACCATCAAACCAATCTTGCCCAAATTTTGAGGAGTGGTGGAGGAGACCCCGATCTATAGTTCTACCAAGAGAGATTTCACCAATTCGTGCTAGTCCTTAGTGGATCTTGGTGGTAGGGTTCCTATGGTTGGATCTTGGATGAAGTGCTCCTATGGAGGCTAGATTGGAGTTGTGCTAGCCCCATAGGGTGTTGGGAGCCTCCTAGTGTTGTGGAGCTCGCCCCAACCTTGTGAAGGAACCACTGCCTCGACCGGTGCCTTAGTGGAGAAAAGGGAGCCCCTTTGTGGAGCTCTCTTGAGGAAGAAGGTGAGGCCTTCCTTCGTGGTGTGCCCACCTAGCCTCTTGTGTGAGGCTAGCACCTCCTCAACGCAAACGTACTCCCTTTTGTGGGAGGAACTGCGGGAAACAAATCCTCGCCTCGTCTTCACGCCCTCCGGTTGTCCCGCTCCTCATCTTTATTATTGTTGCTTGGTTCCTTTACTTGTTGCACTAGCCTAGGATCATACTAGGAACATCCCCACTACTAAAGCTATCACCTTTACTTCCGTTGCACTAAAAATTGAAAAAGACTAAAAATTTGTGTAGCGCCCATTCACCCCCCTCTTGTTCGCTACGGTCCGTTCACCATGCGTATGGCAAATGGAACTCACAATCTAATTGACTCATGGGTAAGCTAGGCAAGTTCAGGCCAAGGGGTTCCCATGGGCCCCGTGTGGCTGTACGCTCAGTCTTTGTTCCGAAGGCGAGAACTCAGGTCCTAGTATCGGTGAGAACGAGTCAAATCACCACATCCCAATGTGGTGGCCTATCCAAGCCTTTAAACATGTTTATTATCATCATCACTGATCTTACCACGTCATCCTGTCAAACTAGGTTCATTCGTAGCTCTGATTCATCAACCGGATGGATCAGACTTCAACAACTAAGCATGGCTAAGCATATCATATATACGACTCTAGCGATGCGAACAAGCTCAACCTAGTTTTGCTGGGAGCGGTGGATCGGGAACTTGTTGCCTGCCAAAACCCACCGGCGAGCAGTGGTTAAGCAACACGAAGAGCCGGGAGGCTTCCAAGGCTGCAGGGGGCCCTGGTCCCTCGACGTCGTCCCGCAAATGTTCCGGCACACGTCCTAGCGGTTGCAAGGGCGTGCCACCTGACCTATACCTGGTCAGGAAGGTGTTGGATTGCTTCGATTAGTTTCTTGCATGGCAGACACGTAAACATTAAATACGAGCTCGATCGGCTCTCAGGTTGCCCTGTGGATCGGCTCAAAGAGCCGATCGCCCCATGGTTTGCGTCGGGTTAACGATGACATGGGGCTCCTGCTTGATCAATATAAAGTTAAGCCAATCTACGACAGTTTAGGGTTTTCACCGTATGACCGGAACGTCCTACGCGTAGTTGAGCCTAATAGACACGAAAGATAATGGAAAACTAACCCTAAGAGAGGCCTAAAAACCAACATTAAGTTAATTCCCGGAACATCCCTCTTAGGACTAACCAACCATATCTAACGTACTACCGGATGATTCAACCCGTTTGCAAGGCCTAACCATACAGATATTAAACCAATCCTTGAAGA
Organism: Lolium rigidum; assembly: GCF_022539505.1. Lineage (NCBI taxonomy): Eukaryota > Viridiplantae > Streptophyta > Magnoliopsida > Poales > Poaceae > Lolium > Lolium rigidum. The sequence continues at coordinate 204,224,756 of NC_061511.1, read as the reverse complement.
ATCAAGGAGCAACTATAACAGATCAGATCTACTAAACAACGAACAAGCAGGGTGCTGCCCTTACACCTGGATAGGTGTAAGGGCAGCTAGATATCGAGGGACGGCATAGCTAAGCAGATATGCATAAGAAAAGCATCCATGCAAGCCCCAAAACATCTACGATAAATAGTGCTACTCGCCATCAACAACGCTTCAGCACGAGCAGCACAAGGTAAACGAATAAACGTGTCTTGCCTAGATCGCAAGATGCGATCTAGGCAGCATGATGCTTACCCGGGAGAAACCCTCGAAAGAAGGGGTGGCGATGCGCCTGATTTGTGTTTGTTGTGAACGTGATTGTCCTCCTTTTTTCGATAACCCTAGATACATATTTATAGTCCAAGGGACTTTCTAATCCGGGAGTGCACCTAACCGTGCACGAGTTAAACTCTATCTTTTACTTCTAAACTAAGATGCGATCTACTATATTACAGATACACGGGCAATTAAGCCCAAACTCTTCGCGCAAGGCCGCTTCAAAGATGCTCCACATGTATATCTTTCAAGCCCATCTTCACTTACGGCCCATCTCCTGATTTGGCCAAAATCTGGTGATAACAGAACTTTAGGCTACAAAGATGGAATATGCACACATAGGATATCTACAACTTCTGGTTCTATTTCCGTGCCCTCGGATCCTTAGTTGTTCTCTGGGGAAAAAAGATAGGTAGATTGTTTCGTTTTTACATTTTTTTAACTTTTATTTCCCTTTATAATACCCAGTTGATTTTCAGGTCAAAACCTCAAAAGTTAACACAAGTAGGTGGTGAACCCTCCCAAACTTCAAATACAGAGATAGATAGATTGTTTCGTTTATCATTTTTAGCGTGAAAAGTAATGGCTACAAGAAATCGGTGATGCTTTATCATTTTTAGCGTGAAAAGTACTCCCTCCGGTCTCTGTTAATTGACTCGGATTCAGTACAACTTTATACTAAATCTGAGTCAATTAAATAAGACCGGAGGGATGGCTACAACAAATCGGTGATGCTTTATCATTTTTTGCGTGAAAAGTAATGGATACAACAAATCGGTGGTGGTTTATCATTTTTTGCGTGAAAAGTAATGCCTAAAAGAGTTTATAATTTTTAGCGCGTGAAAAATAATACAGAAAACCAAACTTTAGCATACCAGGTAACTGCCCTTTAGCATACATAGAGGGTGGAAGCTAACCGCCGACAGAGAGAGAGAGAGAGAGGGTGGTGGCCCGGATCAGAGAGAGGGGTTATCCTGCCCGTTAGATCATACGATCAACGGTCGGTGGGCACGATCCGCATGACATGGGTTAGACCAATCAGGGCAATGTTGGGCGTCTCTGAGAATTTTTGAAGGGAGAGGGCAAAACTGAGTAGTATCAAGAAACCAAGGGTACGTGAGTAGTAAACAGACAAAGGGATTCAAATATGAGATTTAAAAAATGGAAAATGCGTGTTTTGTACAATGAAACCCATCTTGGCCTACCTTAAACTATTTGCAATACAAATATACATGAGTGTGAGAATTGTGGCCTCATTCAGACAAAGTTGTTTTGGGAAGGGCTTATTGTGGAAAGACATGCACCTTCATAGCTACTAGGTGATTTGAGAAGTGGCAATTATTGGTAAAACTTGATTTATCTATGATTGTTATGGTTCCCAACGTGGCAGGTCGCGTAAGAAGACTCCATGAGTAAGTGCCACTATGGATTTATCTTTTTTTGGAATTTTTTGCACATTAAGTGACTCATTTAACTAGTTAATCCCATTTGTTGACTCTTTGTTGACCAGCCACTTGAGGGTAAAACTGAGTATATTGCACTAGCCAGTATTAGCACTCAAGGGGAAAACTGAGCACACAAAAAATACTAGTATAAGACTCGAGGGTATACCTGAGTATATCTAAATTTCCAGGGTTAGACTCGAGGACGCGTGTTGCGGTGCAGAATTGGAAGACATGCAATTTTTGACGCATAGACGCGGATCGCGGTGCTGAAGTCAAAGACGTGCAATCGTGGATGCGTGTCGCATTGCAGAAGTCCAAGACGTGCAGACGTGCAATAGTGGACGTGTAGGACGCGGGTCGCATTAACAACCGCTCGCCTTTATAGATGCCTCTCCCTGTTCGCCTCCTTGCACTATCTCTGTCACTCTCACTCCCTCATGCAATGCCGCCTCTCACGTCCCATCATTTTATCCAAAGCAAAAAACCCTCTCCCTCTCCTCTGCCGGCGATGGACAAGGAGAATGCGAATCCCATTGTCCACGACGCCGTCGACTCCAAGAGTGGTGCCTCCCTCTTCAACGCCGTCCCCTCTACGGCTGTCGCCGCCGCCATTGCATTGGCAGCTGCCGTCGGTGCATCGGAGGCTGCCGCCGGTGGCGGTCAGATCCTGCCGAAATGGAACCCCTATGAGGAGGTGACGTATATCTCGCCGTCGAACCCCTACGACACCTGCATGGATGACCCTTGGAACGAGGTAACTACAGTTTGCTTCCTTTTTTGTTCCCCGTTCCTTTTTCAACCCTATTTTTGCTGGTTCCCTAGTAACTATTAGTGCCGATCTGTAGGTAGGATGAGTATTGGGTTAATATTTGCATCGATTTTATTCCATTTTGTTTTGATCCCTTCTTGATTTCGTTTAAGATTTGGGGTTCGGCCTTTCGGTTAATTTATGCAAGTAATAATGGGATCTCAATCAGTTAATTTATGCAAGTAATCATGGGATATCAATCAGTTATTTTATGCATGAATCAAAATATATCAATCTTTTAATTTTGCAAATAATCTGGAATGTGTTCAAATTCAGATCTGGAATCTATTTCTTTGCCTATGATGAATCGTTGGGCACAAATTTTTACAGGGCGGATTCAGCGAACCATTGTTGTGTACAAATCTGTTGTGCATGAGATTTGGTTCGCTAACCCCGTCCCTGTAGATATATATAATCGTGTCCACTCTAATTGATGTTGCCTCTGTTTTTCCTAACTTTGTTATCATGCACGTTAGTCATCGTTGCAACTCATTCACTCATAGTTTCTGTTTGATATGGATCAGGTGTCTGGCAGCGACGTCGGGACCGACGAGGCGGACCAGCACACCAAGACTCGACAGGTGCTGCGGAGGCTGCAGGTCGGCCAGTACACCTCCTACTTCGCCAAAGGTGTCTACAGGTGCCCCTTCTGCACTAGGAGACTCGGCGGCACCGACTTCAACTGCCTCCTCACGCATGCCGAGGACATCGGAAGGACCTTCCCCAAGGTCGGTGCGACATTGAACGTCTACTCCTTCCGTGCCAAGCACAAGGTGCTCGGCATTCACCTCCGCAACTTGCAGCGGGTGGAGATCGCCGCCGGGCGCATGCCTCTGATTAAGCCCAAGGTGCCCAAGATCAAGGGACAGGGGAGCAAGAACTGGAGGAAGTGCCAGATGTGGTAGGCGGAGTCCAGGCCGTGTGCTGCTGCTGCAAAGCAGCTTTTATTTTGTTGTTAGGGATCCCTTGTTGTTATGTTGTTAGTATGTTGGTGTTGTGAAGAATCTCGAACCTGTTATTATTTTGGCTGCTGTATGCAGCTTATTATCTAGGGAGGGATCCCTATTATCCATCCCTATTCTCCTATATTTTGTTGGCCCTACTTTGTTTTCTCGATTTACTATAACGGTGTGAATTTATCATACATAAGCATCGAGATTTGCTTCTAGATTTAACTAGATACATATGGACCCGAGAGAGTACTAGATTTGCTGCCATATTGGGCAAAAAACGAGGGCCAAAAGGCATAAATAATTGAATAAAGACAGAAATACAAGCTTATCTAGATTTGATATTAATTTGGTGAAAAAAGACGGAGAGAAAGAGGGGAAAAAGGTGCTCTTAAAAATGCCAATTTGGGCCGAGATAGACAGAACCCAGCTCCTGCTCACGTACAACCAAACGCGGTCTCGTCCTGTCCCACACGGTCCCTTTCTACCAGCCCCACGCGACGCGGCCCCACACGACGCGGCACCACACATCAGCATGAAACGGTCAACTAAACGGGAATCCTCCCGTCCGAGCTCCTTCTACGGGTTTCAGACAAGGGCTTGGGAAAACTGAGGAAAAACTAAGGAGCTGGGGAAAAGTGAGTACAACTAAGGACCTGAGGGCATGGAACTAGAAAGCAATATGTAATATGTAATAACCAGAAGTAAAAGCATTTTGAAACCATATATGAACCAGGTTAGGGCTTGCCTTGTCCCTTGTTGTTCGGGTGCTGCTCTTCGGTGGCGCTGATCGCAGACTCGCGTTCGGTCCCCATCGAGAAGAACCAAATACCGAAAAGCAAGAGCACAATCAAGACATGGCACAATGCAATGCACATACAATATGATGACATGTCATGTTAAAGGGGTTGGGTAAACCCTAGGTGCATCGACGGAAATTAAAGGGGAAACGACATCGAACCCGATTTATGAGAGGGGTCGATTAGGGTTTCCCTAGGGTTTGAATTTTAATTGGTTGAATCATGTATGAAACATGGATAAACAAATCGGATTTTTTCTGATCATTTTGATATATTATTTGTATTTTTCTGATTTAAGAAGAATTAGTTATGAATTTTCCAAGTTTTATTCATTTTAAATCAATTTCTGAAAAACATTGGGACATGATAAAAGTATAACAACTTGGACCCACATTTCATAGTTTTATTCTTTTTATAATTATTTATGAAAACATTAAAATCCTGAAAAGGGGACCCACCTATAAATATATTTGCAATTACAGAAAATACAAAAATGAATAGCAGAAAAAGAGGAAACGAAATATGGCTTCGGCGTGACGTCATGATGACGTCAGCCGGCCATGAGCTCACGGGTTGAGCTCCAATCGGCCGATTCAGGCCACGATTGAGCGCGCGTGCGGGGGAAAACAATGCGGGGCGATGCAACGGGTCTTTTGATGGCTGCGTCGCTGCAGTTTATTCACCGGAGCTTGTTCGGCGACGAGCTCGAGAGCCGGCCGGGGGCAGGGGCACATTGCGACGGTGCTAGAGGAGGATAGGGAGAAAACCGAGAGCACCAGGAGGACTACCTTCTCACTGTGGTTGCGGTGGAGGGGTTAGCGGCAACCGGGGAGCTTCGCCGGCGGCGAATCGACAGGGAGCAGGGGCCGACAAAGGTTAGGGTTTGCGGTTTTTTCATCGCGGGAGAGCATGCGGGGAAAGGGGAAGGAGCTAGGGATTCTGGGGCGGCGGCACGGCTACTTGTAGGCTGTCGGGGCGGCTGCACCGATCCTTGCCGCCGGAGCTGCTTTGGTCGGCGGGGAAGAAAGTTTTTTTTGCAGAAAACCCCCTGCAAAGAAGGTTGGGCGCCTGAGGTGGGTTGGCTGGGCTGCACTGGTTGGGCCGTTATGGGCCAGGCCAAGGGAGATAGAGGGGAGAGGAAGATGGGCTGCGCCCAGGTTAGAGAGAGGAGAGGGTTTCTCCTTTTTTTCCTTTTCTGTTTTTTATTTCTCTTTTCTAAAATGCAAATTCAAATATGTTTTGAATTTCGTTTAAACTCAAATTTGCCAGAGAATTTACTAAGCACACATGGGCTTATTGAATGAAAAGTCCATGTTGCCTAATATGAACAACTTGAGAGATTTTGAGGTCAAATAGAATAGAGAAGAAAATTGCATAATTGAGAATGAAGATGCAAATTTTGCTCAAATTCAAACTACATGCATGAGATGCACATGAAAACTCATTTATTTAGATATAACAAGGTTGGGATGTTACAACTCTACCCCCTTACAAGAATCTTGTCCCCAAGATTCCTAGATTTAGAAAAGAAGGAATGGTACTCAGATCGTAAATGATCTTCTCGTTTCGAGGTTGCTTCTTGCTTAGAATGATTAGACCACTGAACTTTCAGGAACTTGATGCTCTAGGGTCGATTTTTATGCTCGGCTTCATCAAGGATACGAACATGATGTTCTTGATAAGTTAGATCCTTTTGGAGGTCAAGAGTCTCGTGATCAACACCACAGATAGGATCTTTGAAGCAACACTTGAGTTGGGACACATGGAAGACATCATGAACTTCAGGAAAGTTCTAAGGTAACTCCAACTTGTAAGAAACATTACCACGCTTAGCAAGGATGCGAAAAGGACCAACATAGCGAGGAGCTAGTTTTCCTTTGATACCGAAACGACGGACACCCTTGAGAGGAGTGACCCGAAGATAATCTTGATCACCAATTTCATATTTCACTTCTTGGTGATGGCGATCATAGTAGCTCTTTTGACGAGACTAAGCAGTTCTCAGACGCTCACGAATGATGCGAACTTGATCTTCTGCTTCATTGATTATATCTGGTCCAAAGAACTTTCTTTCTCCGGTTTCGGACCAGTTTAAAGGAGTTCTACACCTTCTGCCATACAAAGCTTCAAAAGGTGCCATACCCAGGCTAGATTGGAAGTTGTTGTTATAGGTGAACTCAACAAATGGAAGGAACTTTTCCCAATCTTTACCAAAGGATATAACATAGGCTCTGAGCATGTCATCGAGAATTTGATTCACTCTTTCGGTTTGACCAACTGTTTGAGGGTGATAAGCTGTGTTGAAGGAAAGACGAGTTCCCATAGCTTGTTGAAAACTAGCCCAGAACTTTGAGTTAAACAGACTCCCACTAACAAGGTTCTAACTTGTCAATGCCTACAGATTGTAGACTAGGGTTTCGCGGAAAGTAGAGGGCAAGTAGATCTCGAAGGTTTTAGCTGAAAAGGTGCTCGACTGCTAAAAACTAGGGTTGTGTTGAAAATGAAATCGATCCTTTCTTTGTCCCTCGACTCGCCCTTATATATGAGACGGAGCCAAGGGTTTCGTGCCATACAAGTTACAAATATCGGGAAACTCTTTGAGTTCGTCCCGTACAATTACGAATCTCTTTATTCCTAATTTATCTCTATCGTCCATATCGACGTTTCACTAGGCTTCCGGGCCTTATAATCTTTGGGTCATGAGCCTTCAGTAAACCCCGGGTACCTTATTCGGCAGGCCCATTCGGGATGCCTATGTCACCCACGATCAGAAATGATCTTCTTAGGAACTCAGTGAAGAGTCACTATTCGAGAGATATACATATCTTCTAGTTGACTAGCTTTTATGTCTTCTCGAATAGGAAGGAAGTGAGCAACCTTGGATAGACAGCCAATGACTACCCATATAGCATATCTTCCATTTTTGGTCTTGGGGAGACCGGTAATGAAATCCATGCCAATTTCATCCCATTTCAACTCTGGAATTGATAGAGGTTGGAGATTGCCAACGGGTCTTTTATGTTCAACTTTTACACGACGACAAACATCGCATTCAACAACAAACTTAGCGATTTCTGGCTTCATCCCGGACCACCGGAATCTTTGGCGAAGATCCCGATACATTTTGGTACTACTGGGATGGATGGAAAGAGGTGAATCATGAGCTTCTTTAAGGATTAGCTCTTTCAGATCCACTTACGCGCTAAGTCGGAAGTCCTATTGCAACAATCCGACATGACTAGACGTTTACCGAAATAAACGGTACCTTGATCATCAATGGAGAAACATTTAGCAACTCCGCTAGCAATGTTCTTCTTGATCTCGGTGATGCCAGAATATTGCTTCTGAGCCTTATTGATCGGGTCTTTAAGAGAAGGCTTTACCTCTAGATTAGCAAGGAATCCACTAGGAACAATTTTAAGGTTGAGTATTGCAAGCTCCTTATAAAGAGAAGGTTGCGCTTGCTTAACCATCAGATTGTTGCAATAGGACTTCCGACTTAGCGCGTCAGCAACGACATTGGCTTTGCCGGGTTTATAGTTGAGACCAAAATTATAATCTTTGATGACTTCCAACCATCTTCTCTGTCTGATATTCAGATCCGGCTGGGTGAAAAGATACTCCAGACTTTGATGATCTGAGTACAACTCGCAACGATTACCATAAAGGTAAGGTCGCCATTGCTTAAGAGTATGGATAATAGCTGCAACCTCGAGATCATGAGTAGGATAATTGAGCTCATGTGGTTTCAACTATCGAGAGGCATAAGCCACCACATGGCCATCTTGCATCAACACACATCAAAGCCCTTGGAGAGAGGCATCACAATAGACAACAAAGTCTTTACTTGTGTCCGGGAGGACAAGCACATGAGCAGTAGTCAGCTTGGTTTTCAAAACCTGGAAACATTCTTCAGCCTTTTCTGACCATTCGAACTTCTTGTCTTTCTTGAGAAGATCGGTCATTGGCTTGACAATCTTGTAGAAATTTTCATTGAATCGGCGGTAATAACCTGCCAGACCTAGAAAACTCTGAATCTCATTAGCTGACTTAGGTGTCTTTTAGTCAAGAACGACTTGAACTTGATCTGGACGGCAACACCTTTTTCAGAGATAACATGTCCCACAAATATGAGCTCTTTTAACTAGAACTCACATTTGGAGAACTTGGCGTAGAGACGATGCTCACGAAGTTTTGTTAGCACCAGACATAGATGTTCATCATGTTCATCTTCGGTTTTGGAGTAGATCAGAATATCATCGATATAGACCACGACGAACTTGTCAAGATACTCCATGAAAACAGAGTTCATGAGCCGCATAAAAGTGGCTGGAGCATTTGTGAGGCCAAATGACATGACAGTGTACTCGTAAAGACCAGAACGAGTTGTGAACGCTATTTTTGGAATGTCCTCCTTTCGGATTTTGATTTGATGGTACCCTAATCTCAAATCCATCTTGGAGAAGACTGTGGCACCAGACAACTGATCAAAAAGATCATTGATTATATGGAGAGGGTATTTGTTCTTGATTGTCACTGCGTTCAGCAGACGGTAATCAACAACCGGCCGCGGAATGTTGGTATCTCTCTTCTTGACAAAGAGGAAAGGGCATCCCCAGGAATAAGTACTGGGTTGGATGAAGTTTTTCTCTTCTAACTCCTCTAACTGCTTCTTCAGTTCAACCAACTCTTCCGGAGGCATTTACTTTATTTTATCTCTACTATATTAAATGGCTAGAGGTGGTGGGATGGTTGGTCCGTAGGGTCTTCCCCTCACATCCCCGCATGGAAAAAAATTCGGCATCGACCGATCCACGAAAAGAAAACCGGCACGCTTCAGATCACTCTGGTCTCTGGATCCCTGGAACCACCATGGAGGCCCATGTTTCCCACGACCATGGCTAGCCCCTCTGCGACGCTTCCTCACCCCCTTTCTGGCGAGGAACTGCAGCCCCGACCGCATGTCATGTTAGTCCCGCCGCCGGCTGCAGAGGCACCGTGCACCATGCCCAGGATCGCCCCTATCACTCCAAGGTTGAGAGAACCGACATCGCAGCCTCGACCGTCCCCTCTGCGCGCTGTGCACGCAGATCTCCTTTTGCACGGGCGACGGCAAGCCGGGGATCGGGGCCCAACTGCATCTCCTCTCGTGAATGTCCACGGCGTGGCCTGGAGGCGCCGAGGCGGCAATATTGCGAGCCCAACTGCCGGCGCACATGCGACCACCCGTTTTGACCCTGGGGACAGATCCTTCTTTTCTCCGCTATGGAAGCCAAAGGTCAGCAACTTCTTTTGACGACATCGGCACTGTCTTCTCGAGTAGCCTTTGTTTAGGACAAGCTAGCTTTTCTGGTTCTATTAACCTTCTTCGTGCTTTTTTAGAGATTGATTTGTTCCACAGCATTTGTTACTTATTACATTGCTAGATAAATAACCAAAGCCAAGATTGATAAATATTGTTAAGACTTGTTCAGCTGTGGAGATTAACGGTGACGAGTATCTGAAAACAAACGTGGACAGTACATGGACATGAGCAATTCGCGATGCCTAATATCCAGGTGCCGCTGAAACCAGTATATAATGTACATGATTGCTGATATAAATTGCCATTTGTATCTCTATTTATTACTCATTATCAATTTTCGAAATTTATTTCTGTCAATTAGTTTACTTAGATTACCGATTCTTTAATTTAGAACTAATTTCCTTCAGTTCAGAACTTCTCTTTTCATTCAAGAGGAGAAATGCTATAATTTAAATACATAGATTCTGAAGATGAGCGAATATCAGTACTGCAGTTATCTCGAGGGATCAAGGTCATATGCTGGTAATCACAGTTTGATTTCCCTTTTATTTTTAGTCTTTATATCCAGTATAACCATCTTTATTTTCTTAAATTGTTAAACCAACCTCAATCATCAGAAAAGTATAAATGTATGCATGTCATAACTTAGGTGCACTCTCTTACCCAATGTTTTACAAGGACTATCAACACTTGCAGTTCTAATTATAAATGTGCTCGGAAGTGTCAAACAAAAACTGCTTTCAATTTGTTTTGAGTATAGCATTATAACTTCAAAAAATGCACAGTACAAAACTACAAACCAGCGACAATGGAAGAAATTGAAAGGCATACAAGATGGAAGCATCTATGTATGGAGCTTCTGTCTTAGGTAAAAAATATTGTAGTGAAGTGATGATGAGGAGTGACTCATAACTTCGCGGAGCGCTGCGGTGCGGGTGAATTGTCGGTGGGCGCAGGTCAGAGAGGCTTCACCATAGGGGAGGACGCATGTGCCCCTGCGCTGGCGTGTGGGAGAGAGATTTTGTGTTGGGTTGTCAGATTTGGGGTAAACTAAATCTACCGGAGAAAGTGCTTGCCAAGAAGGTGCAGTCCGGGGAGAGGACTCGGATGGGATACTGTTGGCTAGAGTAGAAGGTAGGGTAATTGATGCTGGTGAGGTGGTTCACAATTTACAGAGCTGCCTATTCATCTAACCGGCGTTGGTTACTAAGCTAAAATGTTGTGCAGTTTGTCTGACTTGTCTCTAGCGTCAATGTACCACTCATGTTATCAATTACTACCTCCATCCCAAGGCTTAAGGCCTATATTTTTTCAGAAAGTCAAACTATGTTAAGTTTGACTAAGTTTTTATAATAAATCATTAACATGTGAAATACAAAATTAATATTATTAGATATATAATGAAATATATTTTCATGTGATGATATAGGACATTACTTTCAGACTTTAAAAGGACTTAGACAAGGGGATCCGCTATCTCCCATTCTTTTCAACATTGTAGCAGATATGTTGGCAATCATCATTGCAAGGGCAAAGGAGGATGGCCAAGTTGGTGGATTGATACCCCATTTAGTGGAGGGAGGGGTCTCAATTCTCCAATATGCCGATGACACTATTCTGTTTTTAGAACATGATATTGCCAAAGCGGTAAATATGAAACTCATTCTCTCTATGTTTGAACAACTCTCGGGGCTTAAAATTAATTTTCACAAGAGTGAGATTTATTGTTTTGGAAAAGCAAAGGAGCAACAGAATGACTACAAACATATCTTTGGGTGTGAAATTGGGGCTATGCCATTTAAGTATTTGGGTATTCCTATTCACTATAGAAAGTTGTTAAATAAGGAATGGAACCCAGTAGAGGACCGATTTGAACGCAAGTTGGGGTGCTGGGCAGGAAAGTTGCTCTCATATGGGGATCGACTGGTACTCATTAATTCCGTTCTTAGTAGCTTGCCAATGTTTCTTTTATCCTTCTTTCTGATACCCAAAGGGGTGAGGAAAAGGTTGGACTTTTATAGATCGCGGTTCTTTTGGCAGAGTGATCAAAAAAAGAAGAAGTATCGTTTAACTAAATGGAACATTATCTGTAGACCAAAGGACCAAGGGGGTTTGGGAATTGAGGTGTTAGACATTAAGAATAAGTGTTTGATTGGCAAATGGCTATATAAAATGCTTAATGAAGAAGGGGTGTGGCAGGAGCTGCTGCAAAATAAGTATCTTAATAATAAAACCCTCTCCGCGGTCGAGGTTAACCCAAATGATTCACCCTTTTGGAAGGGTTTAATGAGTGTCAAGAATGATTTTTTTCAACGGGGGCTGTTTGTCATAGGGGATGGACGGAAAACCCGATTTTGGGAAGATACCTGGCTTGGCACATGTCCCCTAGCGGATCAGTTCCCTTCCCTGTACAATGTGGCGAGAAATATGAATGCCACTGTAGCTGATGTAATGGGATCTGTACCTCTGAATATTAGTTTTAGAAGATTACTATCTCATGAAAAATGGACAGCTTGGGTTAACTTGTTGCAGCGCCTAATGGAGGTGCAACTCTCAGAGGAGCCAGATAAATTTGTTTGGCGGCTCACGGAAAATGGAAAGTTCTCGGTTAAATCATTTTATGTTGATCTCATGAATGATCATACTGTTTTCCTTAAGAAATATATATGGAGATTAAAGGTTCCACTAAAGATTAGGATTTTTATGTGGTTCCTAAATAAAAAAAGTCTTACTCACAAAGGATAATTTAGCCAAGAGAAATTGGACAGGATCAATGAAATGTGCTTTCTGTAGTTCTGATGAATCCATTGAACATCTATTTATTAAGTGCCCCTTTGCTAAATAGATTTGGAGAGTTGTACATTTTACTTTTAGTATTTCCCCACCTGCTAATATCAAGAACTTATTTGGGAACTGGCTTAATGGACTTGATAAAAAAACGAAAGCTCGTATTCGTGTAGGAGTTTGCGCTTTATTATGGGCAATTTGGAATTGTCGTAATGATATTGTGTTTAACAGAGCGGAAGGTATGTTCTTTTTGCAGGTTATCCACAAGGCTACTTATTGGATTCACACGTGGTCATTCCTTCAGCCGGAGGAGCAGCGTACACATATAGAGTCTGGATGCACTCGACTAATGGCGGTCGTTCGGGCTATCTTCAGCCAGGGTGGTTGGCAGCGTGCTGATAGGATACACTAAGCTTAGAATACAATATACATAGGTGTATTATGTATTCTCCTGGTTTTACTGTTTTTTGGTGGCTTATCTTTGTGAGCACCTTTATGTGGTCGTTGAAGACTAAGTTTGTAAGATCTTAAAACTGAGACTTATCAATAAATGGCTGTGTGCATCTATTTTATGCAGAGGCCGGGGTGATACCCATTTCGAAAAAAAAATGTGCTATCTACAAAATATCATATTTATTGATAGATTATTCTAAAATTTTGATCAAACTTTACTTGCTTTGACTTTTCCAAAAAAAAAAATAAGCCTTAAGACTTGGGATGGAGGTAGTACGTACTATCAGTGATCATTTACCATGGCCAAGTATGTCAGATAGCCTGCATTTACATGTATTGAAAATAAGTCAATTTTATTTCTCTTTCACTATAGGAACATCCTTTCTGTTACAGACCTTTTTTTTTCTAAAACATATATGTTTGGCATCGTCTTGATATCTTCCTACCAGTTTTATATCTCTGACTCTAAGTCTAAGTTCTTCATGACCATTTGATATGTACTTCTGCAGTGGATATCGCCAGTTCTGTTTTCTTAGTGAATACTCTTCATCATATTTCGATCGGTTACGTGGTAATGAACTTTTCATCCATACATGCTTCCAAAATCTATAATGCAGATTATTGTCGAGAAGTTATTTCACGAAAGCTACCTTTTCTCAGCCTGTCAGTTGAGTAGAAATAATATTGCATTAAAAATATTACGAGTTTTTTTTAACATCTATGAATACCGAATGGCCTACTATCCTAAGTAAAATTTCCTCGTCCAATTAGTTTTCACAATGCATGATATTAAATTTTATTTATTGTAATTTTGTAGGTATGCAGCTTTTTTTGAGCTAAGAAGTTTGTGAGTATTATTTCTTGAAGCATCAATTTATAGATAAACTGAAGCTGTCGGCTACCATGAGAATTCTCACTGTATTCATCGCGACCAGGTACGCCTCTCCTCTCGCTCCCCCTCCCTATCCTTCATCAATGAATTTTCCCTTTCCTTCCTCAACTCTGTATTCTGCGGAAATTCAAGATGTGCTTGATGGATTTCTTACCTTTCCAAAAGGTCTCCTTGAAAGCAAAGGCAGCTTACCCTGAGCTCTTTCTGCATCGAACACATGAGTTGGAAACTGACCGGTCATAGTCTTCTATTCTGTCAAGTATTAGTGGTCAAATGAAATAAGGTGTGAGCTTTGTGCGTGTGCTTATATGCTAAGTTGTGGATCCGGCAGACTAAATCTCTTAGTGCTCTTTAAGTTTCTAAAACTGCTTGTCCGTTTGGGTACTAATGTTGGGCTCCATTGGCATATATACTGCCTTACATGTACAAAACAACCAAAACGAGTTGCCTCCACATGCAGCTCATGCCTTCTACAGTTGTTCAAAATCATATAACTATAGCCATATGTAGGTTTTATCCATGGCAGTTAACTGAAAATTATGGTTGTGGTTTTGATCTCTTCATGCTGCCATTTCCGGTGTCTAGGCAAAAGAGATAAGTGCAGAAGCATAAGCTAGGATGCTTTTGATGTTGCTATTGACATGAAGGTATTATCAAGTTTTTGCAACAGTAGTCCATTTAGATCACCTTCCAGAACATAGAACAAAATACAGCATGTTGTTTGCAACTTGTCAGGGGAAATATACAGATTAAGTGATTAACTTTTAACCTATACCCTATATTGTTAACTTAACATAAACAGTGTCACCTCTCATCTAGGTCGGTTTGGGGGTATGAACAGGGTGAGGTTTCATAATTATGCGCTTAATTCAGATTTGTGTATCTCTCAAGTTTGTGTTTAAATAAATGGATATTTAGAACCGCCCTAGGTGTCATGGTTATTGAGATAATTGATTGCATAGCATGTAAGCAACTTTATGTTTTCTATTAACCCAAATATTTAGAGTTAGAGCATTAATTTAGTAACTTGATGTGGTATGTGTGTTCGTTTGTGCTAAAGCATCTCACATCATGCTGACTTTTTCTTAATCTTTGCTTCATATGGTTCTCTTTTTGAAACTGCAAAGCCTACTCCGAATATATATATTAAAGGTGGAAGAATGTACTGGATGGTCTAGGAAAAAAAATCCATACCTTATCTCATGTTGATCTACTTTAGAGAAGGAAAACACACTTAGCTAGAAATCTGCCCCTCTGTTCTGGTAGGAAAATGTAAAATGTTATTTTCTCGGTTCCATAATTCTTGTCGTGGTTTTAGGTAAAATTTGAACTACAACCACGATAAGATTATGGAACGGAGGGAGTAGATGTTTTATACAGTATTTGAGCAAGATTTTTTTACATATATCATCATTTTGTATGTGTTGCCTGCCAAAACCCACCGACGAGCAGTGGTTAAGCAACACGAAGAGCCGGGAGGCTTCCAAGACTGCAGGGGCCCTGGTCCCTCGACGGCTTCCCGCAAATGTTCCGGCACACGTCCTAGCGGTTGCAAGGGCGTGCCACCTGACCTATACCTGGTCAGGAAGGTGTTGGATTGCTTCGATTAGTTTCCTGCATGGCAGACACGTAAACATTAAATACGAGCCCGATCGGCTCTCAGGTTACCCTGTGGATCGGCTCAAAGAGCTGATCGCCCCATGGTTTGCGTCGGGTTAACGAGGACATGGGGCTCCTGCTTGATCAATATAAAGTTAAACCAATCTACGACAGTTTAGGGTTTTCACCGTATGATCGGAACATCCTACGCGTAGTTGAGACTAATAGACACGAAAGATAATGGAAAACTAGCCCTAAAAGAGGCCTAAAAACCAACATTAAGTTAATTCCCGAACATCCCTCTTAGGACTAACAAACCATACCTAACGCACTACCGGATCGTTCAACCCGTTTGCAAGGCCTAACCATACAGCATATTAAACCAATCCTTGAGGAATCAAGGAGCAACTATAACGGATCGGATCTACTAAACAACGAACAAGCAAGACGCTGCCCTTACACCTGGATAGGTGTAAGGGCAGCTAGATATCAAGGGACGGCATAGCTAAGCAGATATGCATAAGAAAAGCATCCATGCAAGCCCCAAAACATCTACGATAAATAGTGCTACTCGCCATCAACAACGCTTCAAAGACGAGCAGCACAAGGTAAACGAATAAATGTAGTGCTGCCTAGATCGCAAGATGCGATCTAGGCAGCATGATGCTTACCCGGGAGAGACCCTCGAAAGAAGGGGTGGCGATGCGCCTGATTTGTGTTTGTTGTGAACGTGATTGTCCTCCTTTTCGATAACCCTAGATACATATTTATAGTCCAAGGGACTTTCTAATTCGGGCGTGCACCTAACCGTGCACGGGCTAAACTCTATCTTTTAACTCTAAGCTAAGATGCGATCTACTATATTTACAGATACACGGGCAATCTAGCCCAGACTCTTCGCGCAAGGCCGCTTCAAAGACGCTCCACGTGTATGTCCTTCAAGCCCATCTTCACTTACGACCCATCTCCTGATTTGGCCAAAATCTGGTGATAACACATGCCCCCTGGTTTTGGCAATGATAATTTCAAAACCACTCTGTTTTTCCTTCGAAGGGTCATGTGGTGGCAGAGCAGAACCGTCGCAGTATTCTTCATCATGATACCTTGCCTTCTCAACTTCTCTGCACGATTTGACAGTTTTGGCACCACATCCTCGAAAACTGCTTAAGCATTAAATCTCTGCTCTATCCCCTTTTATTTAGCCACTTCTTGCAGTTCCCTTCTTCATCCCCTTCGTCTTAACACTCCAAAAGCCCTCCTCTGCCACCATGTCTTCCTCTTCTTCCTCCTCTTCTTCGTCGGGTCTTTCCGTCCAATCCTCCCCCCTCCGGGAGCCGACGCCGGAGTGGGACCCGATGGAGGCCCACACGACCTACATTCGCCGCGCCATAGAAGACGGGGACGAGTCCAGCCATGACTTCTCCGTCTGGTCTGAGGACGACAAGTCCTCGACCGACAGGGAGAGCGACCTCCGTTTCCTCGCCGTCGGGGAATCGGAGGAGGAGAGCGATGACGATCGCTTCTCCTGGGGCTACTTCACCTCCTCCGAGGAGGCGAAGGAGGAAGAAGAGGAGGAGGACGACACCTCCTCCGACGAGCCGCCGTCCAAGCGCTTCTGCCCCTGGCCGGGCAACCTCAGTGACTTCGACAGCGACGACGACGACGCTGACGAGGAGGACGAGGACAACGAGGGTCCTACTGGTGGCCGCGGCAGCAGCGACGACGAGCCCGCCGAGAGTAGCACCGACAGCGGCAGCGACGGCGATGACGAGGGCAGCGACGGCCCGTAGATAGGATCTCTAGCATAGGACCCGTAGTAGTAGATGGGACAATGTGTCCCCTAGTTCTTCCTTTTGAGAGCAATCAACTCTTTTATGTAAGAAATCTTATTATCAACGAAGAATTTCCTTTGCCATGAAGAACTTCCTTTGGTCTTGCCGATTTCCTTTATGCTAATTTAGCCGATTTCCCCTCAACTGATTTTGCCGATTGTCAACTTGGTCGATGCTCAATGAGCCGATGGCAACGCATCAGCCCTTCACCATAAATTGCAAGACAGGTCAACTCAGTTATCTCCTCAAACGGTAACCTGCAACCCTTGCTTCAATTCAGACTCCAAATTTCCAATCGAACAGGTCCAACTCGCAGCGCGCGAATTCCAAATTTTTGGTCTTCCAAAACACCTGAGCGTGATGTTCGATTTAACGGCAAAATTCCTGAATCAATGCCTTCAGGAGAGCTCTAGGACCGTTGCTGAAAACCTTGATGTTGAAGCTGATACTTCTGCATAACAAGTACCATTTGCCCACAACTTTCCTTGTGATGCTCTGTTTCTTTGCAGCAACAAGCTGGCCCAGAGCCTATCAATGATGATGGCTCCCTCTTCAAACTCCTCCCACCAGCTCCGGTGGTTCCCTTCTGCAATAATTCACCACTGTTTACAAAGATTGTGGTGCAGAGTTAGCCAATTT
Source organism: Lolium rigidum (assembly GCF_022539505.1). Classification (NCBI taxonomy): domain Eukaryota; kingdom Viridiplantae; phylum Streptophyta; class Magnoliopsida; order Poales; family Poaceae; genus Lolium; species Lolium rigidum. Next base: position 204,206,952 of record NC_061511.1, on the reverse strand, counting down.
CAACCAAAATCGGCTCCCAAGAGCAAAGGATCTTCAGGGCCAGCTGCCCCCGAGCCTCGCCGTGGCGAGAATAGTAGTGAAAAAGGTGGCTGCCAGGAAAACTTTGAAGGGCAAACACCCCTCTAGGCTTTAGTAGCCTATTAAGTCCAGTAATCCTGATCTTGTAGACCTCTACCGAAGATAATATCAGCGAGGACATGCAATCCAGCTGACGAGGCTCCAGCTTGGGCACCTCTGGGAACACTACCACGTAAAACCAGCCAGATGTGCCACCATCGGCTTCCAAGAAAAGGTCAGCCTCCAACTCCCATCAAAATAGGACAGGAAAGCTTACGCACAAGGAGTCGATGCACCAAGAGGGCTCGGAAGGACCAGCAAACCCCTTTCTTGAACCAAGAAGCTTCACATGTAATGGCTCTCCCTCCTAGCTCAATTCTTGTGATTTACTGCTCCAATTGGCTCACCCTTTCTCTGATCTGCATGCTTGTGCTGCCCTTGTTGTCTGTTAGGGCTGTGATCTCTCAGGCTTGCTGTCGTGTCGTTCGACCCTGAATATCGAGCCGGCCCCGCCACAGCATGTGATGAACCAAGTCTCAAAGCCCTGCTTTCTTCCCTCATTGAAACATTGGTCGAAAACTCTGCAGTTGGCTCATCAAAGAGGTTCTCAAGTCGATGTCCAAGCATCGGCTGTGCTTAAATTTTTTTTGTATTTTCGATTTTTTTATTAGCCGATCGATTTCATGAATCGGCTCCTCCTGGGTACATACTTCGCGGCCTTGTATGCTTTGTACCTTCTCTGTGTGTATGCCCCCCGAGCCGAATCCTTCAAGTGATTGAAGATATCGGCTTTTCAGCCAATTCAAGCTTGTCTCACCACTCACCATGCTAAATAGCACAGCAGTGAACACGTGAGGTGCGAATAATTTTAGCCGATTGCTGGAATCGGCTTCCCTTGCAGTTGTCGATCCGACTATTTGCTGATAAAAGTTGGTTGTGGCTTATCCCCAGGACCAATTTCAATCTCTTCTACATCATCAGCTGCTGTAAACCCATACCTCAGCTTTCCATCGCCTGCTAAATCAATGCTGAACACAGGCAGAAGGCAGGTTGAGGCTAATTGTGGCCGATTGCTAGAATCGGCCTCCTTTCCCATTGCAATGTTTAACGAGGGTTTACAACTTCTTGGTTCTCTGCTATAGCGACGTGGCATGCTTGAGGTGAGATCCTTGCTTTTTATTTTTTGGGGCCGATCGCAGGGATCGGCCTTGCCACGTACGTCCATAGACTTGGATCTTGTTATTCTGCCAGGCCAGTGGATAAGACCAGCCTCACCCCTTTTTTTGAAACTTCGATACGCTCACAGCCGTCCCGATTGATTCCCGAGAGCGGCTCTTGGTCGTTTGCCTCCCAGATGTTCATGGCAGCCAAAGAGATGTCGATCGAATCATCTGCATGAACAACCTCCGCTTCATCTCCATCCCATTGTATGATGCACTGATGCATTGTGGATGGAATGCAACAGTTAGCGTGGATCCAATCCCTTCCTAGCAGGACAACGTAAGTGCTCTTGCTGTCGACGATGAAGAAGGATGTAGGGATGGTCTTTCGGCCGACAGTTAAGTCCATGTTCAGAACACCCTTGGCTTCTGACGCTTGGCCGTTGAAATCGCTTAGCGTGACGTTGGTCTTGATCAGATCTTCATTGGAACGTCCCAAACATCGTAACATGGAGTACGACATTATGTTGATCGCTCGCTCCCGTGTCAACCAAAGCATCCGGCCGATAGGCTGCCCATTGATATAACCCTTCGAGTATAGGGCTTTCAGATGCCTGTAGCTCCTCTCTCGTGGCTTCTCGAAGATAACTGGTCGTGGCCCGCAATCAAACTGTGCCACTGATACTTCCTCATCTCTTGGAGCACAAAACTCTGACGGGAGAACGAACACCATGTTTGTATCAGCCGATGTCTCTGCATCGGCTTTTGTCTGCTTGGGTCGCCACACTTTCTTTGGTGGGCAAGCCTCTGTCTCCAGTGTTTGCTGAATTTTCACGGCCAGATCGGGCCGTGCTTTCCTCAACGTATACAGGTATTGCGCCTCAGCTTCCTCCAAGTTTCGTAGCCGTTGCACTCTGCGCTTTTGGGAGTGGCTGAGTCCATCAGGACACCACCTTGGTCGGTGATATCTATCTTCTTCCTCTGACTCCTCGAAGTCTTCATCTTGAGATGACTCAGCCCGTTTGTTCTGAGGTGGGAGAGGTCCTAGACGCTTGAACATTGAAACTTCATTTGTTCCCTTTCTCTTCTGTCTACATTCTGGGCAGTTCTCGATTGTAGGCAATCGGCTCATTCCTGAGTCCCAGCAGTGTTTGAAGAAAGGACAGTTCCAATGCCTATCCATGTCCTCTTGCTCTCTTGACCTCCCTCTGGCGTGACGCTCATACCCTTCGTATCGACGGTACTTCCTGTTGTCTGCATCAAACCGACGATATCTGTCATCGTCTACGTCGTAGCGCCGATGTCGGTCGTATTGCTATTCATATTTGTTGAGGAGATGTGCGGAGAGTGGTCGTTGATACCGCACGCTTATCACCTCTTCCTCAGTCAAATACCGTCTGTCATCATGCTGGGGCCGGTTGCGTGGATCGGCCTCCTTTTTATCTTTGCCACGAGAGCGACTGCTCTCTGGCTTATCCTCGCCATGGTGATCTGCAAGCCCTGCCATGTTGATATCAAAAGAGAAACCTGGATCGCGTCTTATGCAGTGGCTGAGATCCACCATGTTGACGTCCGGAAACGGCTGCGTGTGAACTCTCATGGCAAACTGACCGAAGAGTAATCGGCCTTGTTCTATCGCCATTTGAATCTGTCCGCGTAAGACTTTGCAGTCGTTGGTGGCATGGGTGAAAGTGTGATGCCATTTGCAGTATGGCCTGCCGTTCATCTCTTGTAACGTGGGGATTTTGTGGCCTTCGGGTAACTTCAGCTGTTTTTCCTTCAGTAGCAAATCAAAAATTTGCTCCGTTTTGCTTAAGTCAAAGTCAAACCCTTTCGCAGGCCCTGGTTGTTTCACCCACTTGCAGGACACGGGCTTTGCCCCCCGAGTCCATTCAGCTACAGTGACTTCCTGATCTTCTGCAGAATCTTCATCTTCTTTCATCTCGATCAGGGCGACGCGCTTGAACTTGTCCTGATACAATTCTGGGTGGCGCTGTTCATATGATGTCAATTTCTGAACCATATGCGCCAGTGAATTGTAGTCAGCTTGGAAGGTCACATCTTTGAGCGGCGCTGAAAGGCCTGCTATCGCCAGCTCGACTGCTTCCTTCTCAGATAGGCGAACCGAATAACATCGGTTCCCGACGGTCCTGAACCTCTGCATGTACTCAGACACCGTCTCTCCTCGCCTTTGCCGAACCTGGGTCAGATCGGCAATGCCAGCTTCAGTAGCTTCTGAATGGTATTGTACGTGGAATTGTTCCTCTAGCTGCTTCCACGTCCGAACCGAATCTGGTGGCAACGAGGTGTACCATCCAAAGGCCGGACCCGTGAAAGATTGTGAGAAGAACCTCACACGCAGCTTGTCTGAAACTGAGACCATGCCCAACTGTGCCAAATATCGGCTCACGTGCTCGATTGAGATGGTTCCTTCTGATCCACTGAATTTTGTGAAGTCAGGGAGCCGATACTTAGGCGGTAGTGGGATTAGGTCATACTCGTTGGGATACGGCTTAGAATAGCCGATCATTCTCTACTTCGGCAGGATGCCGAACTGATCTCTCATGATTGCGGTGATCTCATCCACCGTAGGAGCTGCAGAAGTTGAGCGTTCATGACTTGTACCGGTGGCATATTTAGCTAGCCACGCCTGTTTCTCAGCATCTGCTCTAGCACTGTTTCCTGCTCCAGCAACTACTCCTGTTCCGGCAATCCCTCCTGCCGTGGCAGTCCTTCCTGCTGTAACCTGGGTCATCCAGTTGTTTCAGTCCGGCACGTATGTGCACACGTATCCATGCGGAATCTCCTTGGGCGGCTCATACAGGAATTGGTAATCGCCAGGATCACCTCCAACCTTGTAGACGACATACGCCGGTGAACCCTGTTGCTGTGGAGCTGCCATCGTGTATTGCAGTGGTGGCCTAGTATAGAGCGGTATCTCTCCCTGATGGGTTCCTAGGGCAGGTCCTGACGGAGAGTACTTGTGCTTCATGATTTCTTGCACCACATTGAGCGCGACACGCTCCAGAGTGTTCACCAGGCTCTCAGAATGCCGATGAAGGGAGTGAGCCACGGCATAGTTGACTTCCTGTCGCAGGGCTCTGGTACGTTCTTCCGAGGGGAGAGATAGATCTAGTCCCTCTAACGCGCCTTCAGGTTGGAACCCTTTGAACTTAATGCCGTGCGAACGGGTCCTCTCGAAAGAGCCGATGAGATCGGCTTTGAAGGTAGCCTTGAGATCATCATATTTCTTCTTATGTTCAGCAGGCAGATCTTCGTACTTGATCGGTTCTTCCGCCATCTCAGATGTAGATGTTGACGTAGTTGCTGCGGAAGATTGTCCCGATTGTCCCACCGGGCGTGCCAGAATGTGTTGCTCGCCAAAACCCACCGACGAGCGAGTGGTTAAGCAACACGAAGAGCCGGAGGCTTCCAAGACCGCAGGGGGCCCCGGTCCCTCGACGTCGTCCCGCAAATGTTCCGGCACACGTCCTAGCGGTTGCAAGGGCGTGCCACCCGATCTATACCTGGTCGGGAAGGTGTTGGATTGCTTCGATTAGTTTCTCGCATGGCAGTACACGTAAACATTAAATACGAGCCCGATCGGCTCTCAGGTTGCCCTGTGGATTGGCTCAAAGAGCCGATCGCCCCATGGTTTGCGTCGGGTTAACGATGACATGGGGCTCCTGCTTGATCAATATAAAGTTAAACCAATCTACGACAGTTTAGGGTTTTCACCGTATGATCGGAACATCCTACGCGTAGTTGAGCCTAATAGACACGAAAGATAATGGAAAACTAGCCCTAAAAGAGGCCTAAAAACCAACATTAAGTTAATTCCCGGAACATCCCTCTTAGGACTAACAAACCATACCTAACGCACTACCGGATCGTTCAACCCGTTTGCAAGGCCTAACCATACAGATATTAAACCAATCCTTGAGGAATCAAGGAGCAACTATAACGGATCGGATCTACTAAACAACGAACAAGCAAGACGCTGCCCTTACACCTGGATAGGTGTAAGGGCAGCTAGATATCAAGGGACGGCATAGCTAAGCAGACATGCATAAGAAAAGCATCCATGCAAGCCCCAAAACATCTACGATAAATAGTGCTAGTCGCCATCAACAACGCTTCAGCACGAGCAGCACAAGGTAAACGAATAAACGTGTGCTGCCTAGATCGCAAGATGCGATCTAGGCAGCATGATGCTTACCCGGGAGAGACCCTCGAAAGAAGGGGTGGCGATGCGCCTGATTTGTGTTTGTTGTGAACGTGATTGTCCTCCTTTTCGATAACCCTAGATACATATTTATAGTCCAAGGGACTTTCTAATTCGGGCGTGCACCTAACCGTGCACGGGCTAAACTCTATCTTTTAACTCTAAGCTAAGATGCGATCTACTATATTTACAGATACACGGGCAATCTAGCACAGACTCTTCGCGCAAGGCCGCTTCAAAGACGCTCCACGTGTATGTCCTTCAAGCCCATCTTCACTTACGGCCCATCTCCTGATTTCGCCAAAATCTGGTGATAACAGTATGTACCTAAATCACTTTGAATGGCCATATGCAGAAGAGTGTTGGATCCCTTCATAAATCAGAACCCGAGGAGTTCAATTGTGTGGAGCTATTGGCGAAGCTGGTTCGTCCGTTCCTGTTGCCAAAGGCTTCCCTGCCCTACAATCCCAACTACTGCCACCTTAATCTTACCATGCCCGCCTCCCTAATAATTAGCTCAAGTGGCCCATCTATTCATTGATTTTCTTGGATATATTTGGTAGAATGGAGATGTTTGCTTCAGTTCATAGTGGCTTGATTTTTGCGAAACATGATTGTTAAGGTATGTATCTCCCAAATGACGGTGCTATACTTTTCTGAAAAACATCTCAAGGTACTAATATTGCCATTCCTGTTTGTAGATGGCAAATATTCTGATATGCATCTTCAATGACAAATGGTGATCCATACACCACTCTGAGAAAAGATATCTAATGTTGATGACAAGCATCAACAAGACGGCGGAGCAGAAGGGATGGTAGGATGACGACAAGCGGGCGAACTATGTCACGGTGCAATTAGAAATCAACTAAAGCATGTATATACTTTTTTTCCACGCACAAACACTTCATAACTACCTATAAGTGAAATCTTCAAGCGAATTGTAATATAATTATCTATATAATAGTATTAGTTTTTTTACATGTGATTGTTAATGCACAAGAGGAGTAATCGTGGCAACGCGCGGGCATTCAACTAGTTTACATTAATATTTCATATTACTAATACAAAACCTGATAAGGGGTGGCCCGATCTTCTCAGTAAGCAACGGTGGTGATGATGATCACGGGGTGATTGCATCGGAGGTAACTTGGATGAAGTGGATGATAACTTGTATGACGCAACGAGATCTCTCGATTGGTCCCTGTCGCCAATGCAACAGCTCTCAACCCTGCAAGATATTCGCAACTCCACACACTTGCGCACGTAGCCGCCGACCACGAAGCGGTAAGTTACAACCGTCTAATTCCCAATGGAACAGCAGATCACACAAGACTTTTCAGATCTACACAATATCAAGCAATATGGTGTAGGGAATTCAATAGTTTTGCAGAGCAAACAACTAAGAACTAGGGTTTATCTTAAACATGGTCTAAAGCAACTTTGGGGACGTCCCAGGGACTTATATAGGCGTTCGGGACGACCTCAGGTCAAAAAAGTACGAAAATAACCGACCCAGAATAGATCTGGTCGAGACAGACTCGGACACGGCCGGTCTGGGGGCCGGTCGATCGGGCCTGGGACCTTGCTGGCCGGTTCAAACCGGGCCAGGGACCGGGTGCAAACCGGATGCTGGAATTGTGGCGTAGTAACCCATCCGGTTGCAGTCAGCAGGGCGTCCGGTTGGCGCCGGGGTGGATCCGGTTAGGCGCCCGGTTGGACCGGGCCAGGGACCAGGCGCGCCGGCATGGTGGCCGGTCTGACCGGGTGCTGGGCCGGCCTGGACTTCATCTTCTCCTCTCGCGCATGCCTCCCGCTCCTCCCTCGCGCATCCATGAGATATCTTCATGTCCAGCTCCTTGTCCAGCTCCACATCCATCTTCACGTCCAGCTGCTCCTCTCCTACTCGTGCGATGCTTGTCTCCTCTTCATACCTGATGATACATAAGTAATAGGACTTAGGTAGTATAAAGTTCTAATCAATCAAGGTATCGTTTAGGAACAAGTTCACCTATTGTTTAAGTAGCTTCGCACGAGCTCGTGTCATTGGTCCAATCCTGGCTTCATTGGACTTGAGCTTCACAGCAGGTTCATCTTCAGCTTGTAATGACAGAGGTAGTAGTGAGGTAGGGATGTCCTCATCATCTCCCCCCTTCAAAAGGCGTCGACCTCGACGCTCCAAGGTCTTCTCCGTCATATGGTGTCAAATCAGCTACATTGAAAGAATTGCTGACACCAAACTCATCTTCTGGAAGATCTATCGAGTATGCATTATCATTGATCTTGGCAAGCACTTTGTAAGGACCAGCACCACGAGGCTTCAACTTAGACTTCCGCAGCTTCGGGAACCTATCCTTGCGAAAATGTACCCATACCATATCACCAGGCTTGAACAACATCTCTTTGTGCTTCTTGTTCATCCTTGCAGCATTGCTCTTGCCTTTCTTCTCAATCAACTCTTTAGTCTTCTCATGAATCTTTTTCACAAAATCTGCCCTCTTGGATGCCTCCATATTAACTCTCTCATGTATGGGTAGAGGCAACAAATCAAGCGGAGTAATGGGTTTGAAACCATACACCACCTCAAAAGGACACAGCTCTATGGTAGAATGCACCGCCCTGTTGTAAGCAAACTCCACATGCGGCAAACATTCTTCCCACTCCTTCAGGTTCTTCTTGATCATGGATCTCAATAGTTGTGACAATGTTCTATTCACCACTTCAGTTTGACCATCAGTTTGGGGATGACAAGTAGTGTTGAAAAGTAGATTTCTCCCGAATTTCTTCCAAAGCGTCTTCCAAAAGTAGCTCATAAACTTCACGTCACGATCAGAAACAATAGTCTTAGGGACTCCATGTAAACGTACAATCTCCCTGAAAAACAGGTTTGCAATATGCGACGCATCGTCGCTTTTATGGCAGGCAATAAAGTGTGACATCTTAGAGAATCTAACCACTACCACAAATATAGAATCATGGCCTTTTTTAGTACGCGGGAAACCCAACACAAAATCCATACTTATATCTTCCAATGGTGTAGTAGGTGCCGGTAAAGGAGTATACAAACCGTGAGGCCTCAGCTTGGACTTGGACTTGTTGCAAGTAATGCATCTCTTCACATATCTATCCACGTCCCGCCTCATCTTTGGCCAATAAAAGTGGTCAGCTAGCATGAGTAGCGTCTTCTCACGCCCAAAGTGACCCATCAAACCTCCAGCATGTGATTCTTGCAATAAGAGCAAACGCACAGACGATTCAGGAACACATAGTTTGTTAGCTCTAAACAAGAACCCAACATGTATGTGATATTTTTCCCATGCTTTACCAAGAGCACATAAACGATATGGTTCAGCAAAATCATGATCAGTAGCATATAAATCACATAGTATCTCTAATCCAGGAACTTTAACATCAAGTTGAGTTAATAGCATATTCTTCCTAGATAGAGCATCAGCAACAATATTATCTTTTCCCTTCTTATGCTTAATAATGTATGGAAAAGACTCAATGAACTCAACCCACTTAGCTAGACGCTTATGCAAAGTAGATTGAGCTTTCAGATACTTCAAAGCTTCATGATCAGAATGTATGATAAATTCTTTTGGCCACAAGTAATGTTGCCAAACCTCAAGAACTCTAATTAAAGCATACAATTCTTTATCATATATAGGATAGTTCAACTTAGCACCGTAAAGTTTCTCGGAAAAATATGCAATTGGGCGACCCTCTTGCATCAACACACCACCAATTCCAATACCACTAGCATCACATTCAATCTCAAATTGCTTATTGAAATCAGGAAGTGCAAGTAACGGTGCAGAAGTTAACAATCTCTTAAGTTCATCAAAAGCATCATCTTTGGCTGCGCCCCACTCAAAGACAACACCCTTTTTAGTAAAATCATTCAAAGGTGCAGCAATAGTACTAAAATTTGGCACAAATCTTCTATAAAACCCAGCTAGACCATGGAAACTTCTTACTTGACTCACATTCATGGGAGTAGGCCAATTTTGAATAGCTTCAATTTTAGACACATCTACTTCTACTCCATGCTTAGTGACGAGGGAACACCTCGCCAATGCCTACGTATTGTAGACTTGGGTTTTGGGAGATAACGACGATGGAGATTCCGGGGACGAGATTAGGCACACGACGTACCCAGCTTCGGGTCCCCTCGGTGGAGGATCCCTACGTGCTGCTAGCAATCCTCTATATGATCATAGATGTGTTTACAGGTGTCGCCATAGGCGGAGCTATGTTGTCTATATTCTGTCTATCTCCTCCCCTTTATTTCGGGTGCCCTGGCTAGCTTTATATATGCAACCAGCCTAGGGTTTTACAAGAGTCCTAGTCGACTACTTCTTCGGGTTGCCTTGTTGGGCCTTCTCCATATTGAGCCAAGCCAAACCAGGTGTACTAATAATGGGTACCCGAAGGGTATGCCCATGTCAGTAGCCCCCGAGTTTATAGGGAAGTCGAAGACTTGCGTAGAAACTCCAAACATAACCATCTCCGAAGTCGAAGAAATACAAGGCGAGGTCCATGTCGTAGATCTTGTGTAGTGTAGATGATGTCGACGATTCTTGAAATTATCGGGTGCGCGGCAGCGCTCCCGATGGGAGTAGCCCCCGAGTCTATGGGTAAGTGCTTGCACTTGGGCATAGACTCAAGTTGTACTACTCGATGAAGAACTTAACTATATTTCTGGAGGACTTGATGAAATCCATGGACTCCCGATGGGAGTAGGCTCCACTCGAATCGTAGAATCGAGTTGAGTCTACAAAGCTTGATTGTCATAGATGATGTCGAAGTTATCTTTCTATTCGGGTGCGCGACCAGCGCTCCCGATGGGAGTAGCCCCCGAGGCTACATCCAAGTGTTTGCACTTGGGTGTAGGCTCAACTTTCTTTTAATCGACACCACAATTTTTCCTCTTTCTTGTATCTTATCGGGAGGGTGAATAATACTCTCAATAAGAGTAGCCCCCGAGCCTATGGGCAGGTGCTTGCACCTAGCATAGGCTCAAGTTGTACTACTCGATAAAGAACTTGACTATATTTCTGGGCGCAGCCCCTCTTTTTATCGACTCCAGGTCATTGCTATTTTTATTTGACATCCATATCTATATTGTACATGGATAATGGTAGTTGGGGCTAGTTCATCTGATGGATCAGGTACTAGTTAACTGCTCTAGTGGCAATCCGCAAAAACCTACTTCAAGATCACGTCCCTGGACATGATCTCGGGATACTGGTGTAAACTTCGACAGGTGCCGCTTAAGGTCTTACCATTCTGTCGAGTCCCGGTCATATTTATCGGGTACCTAACGCGTCCGTTAGGATTTTTCTTCGTATCGTTGATACGGAAAAAAGTAGCGGAGCGCAGTCTTTGGCGATGCCACGCCACACAGAACGGATCTGGGGTCTTACCTTCGCAGAGTTTTGCGGCATTCAGAGATTGTTCGCTACTTTGGCGCTCTGAGAATATTTTGTCAAGTGCCTTGTTCGGCTGATGCAATGACCCATCTTGCGGGTTCTTCTATATTTTTCTCGGGCGTGATGAGACAGCCGAATATATTGGGTTCTTATATATTGTCGTCAGGCACATCGCCGATGCTCTTGCTCAGAACAAATGACGAGTCAATGGACCCGAAGATTTGTCCATCCTCTTTTTTTTTCCTCCTCCCCTTTTTTTTTGGTTTCTCCTTGATGATAATCTCGTCGAGTTCCTCCCTCAGGAAAATTTCTTCGGGTCCTCCTTGAGGACAATTCTTCGGGACCTCCTTGAGGATAATTCTTCGGGACCTCCTTGAAGATAATTCTTCGTCGGGTTCTCTCAAGATTTCGCCGGGTTCCTCCCTGAAGAAGATTTTGTCGGGTTCCTCCCTGAAGAAGATTTCGTCGGGTGCTATTTTGATTTCGTCGGGTGCTCTTTTGATTTCGTCGGGTGCTGTCCTTTCTTGAAGACAATTTCGTCGAGTTCTTCCTGTAGACAATTTCGTCGGGTTCTCTTTTATATATTTTGAAATTTTCTTTCTCCTACACAAATGAACAAACTTTTTCTATATTTTCCTTGACTCTCTTTTTCACATGCGGTGTCAGATGCTCAAATTCAATGATATGTAAAGTGAATATACGCCGCGCAGCCCCCGAGCATCGGGTGCGGCAAAAGTAGATGACAATCAACTTTGTGTAAGATAAAGGAACACTTAGCTTTATTGGGTACAATGGAGTCGACGCGCGATGAAATCTTCGACTGTATAGAGGAAGTCGAACTGAAGTAGAAACCACCAAATAGAGATAATAGATGCCGCCAAATTGTTGATGAAGAAATAGCCGATCCCCCGAGCGCTGCTGGGGTGACGTTATGATTGTTACTTAGATGCTGTGTCGCAGTTGCGACCCGAGGCGAAGTCATGGTCGAGCCCCCGAGTGTTAGCCATGATGTCGAAAGAAGTTGACGGAGTCGCGGCGTCATATAAGGTGAAGCCATTTAGGATGAAGCCATAGACAATAATATATGAAGATGAATCCCAGATGAAGTATTTGAGATGAATCCATATTGAAGAGTACGCCATTAAATATAGAGCATATATTGAAGATAAATCCGTTGATATCATAGAGGATGAATCCATTGATCCGAAGAATCCAGTAATAATCATAGAAGATGAATCCGCTGATATCATAGAAGATGAATCCATTGATCCGAAGAAAATAGTTCTAGTAATAACCATAGAAGATGAATCCATTGTCCCGGAAACGCATCGGGTAATATTGTATAAGAGTGGACCAATAATAACCCGAAGAGAAACAATCCAGCAAGCCAAAGAAGATAAATCCACTGTTCCGAAGAAGATAAATCCACTGAGTCGAAGAAAATAATTCCACTGAGCCGAAGAAAATAATTCCACTGAGCCGGAGAAGATATATCCAGAACCGAAGAAAAGAAATTCACCAAGTAACCGAGTATATTTGTAGTAACGAAGTAATGGCACAACCACGAGTATCGGGTGTATTTGCTGTAATGATATAATGGTACAACCCCCGAGTATTCGGGTGTGGCAAAAGTAAATGATAATTGACTTTCTGAAGAGGAATACTTAGCTTTTTATCGGATACGGCGGAGCCGACGTGCAAGCAGGTCATCCGATAGACGCAGTCAAAGCGGTGGACATAGTAGATCCTCAATGGATATGCCCCCAAGCGTAATGAGCGCCATGGCGAACGGGGTCGACGCAGCAGCGGAAGTCGAAGCTGATATTTTTGTATCCGATGGTCGGATCCATGTAATAGTAGTCGATGAAGTGATGGGTACATGGCGGGTGAGCTCCCGAATATATCGAATTTGTGATGCGATAAGGGAGCCCCCGAGTGTGGCGACTGTGCGCGGCGAACGCGTGATGGAGAACGGGGTCGACAAAGCAAAGTAGTCGAAACTTATCCTGATCTGCAGTTATATTACGGCGCAAAAAACTGCGTGCAACTAGTACGAACCGAAAAATATTTAGCGAAAGAAATTTTGCGTAATCGGAAATATAGCACCTGGCAATTTTTGTGTTGGATGAAATCGGAGCGGAGCCTCAGACGGAGTTACGTCAGAAATTTCGGCGCGGACGAGGCCATGGTTGCGTAGTCTACGAAGTATTCTCCATACCATCTCGGCGTATACTGGTAACTCATCACAGCGATTCGTAGCTTTGCTTCCACATATCTCCTCCAAACATGTCAAAAAATACAAACCATGAGCGTGGAGCCTTATGGACATGTGTGTGCATATTATCTTGTAGTTTTCTTCAACTTTGGCCACGACATGTTGTATCCTCGGGACTTGATCTGCTGGTGGTGTAGCACTGTAGCCTGATTTTAATCGACTTGTTATCCATGAAGTGATACTTCCGGTTGTTCCAGGTTGAACATGCATACAAAATAAATATACGTGTACATGGGATTAGAACCAAGCGGATGCTGCGGATCAGCCAGCAGATTGAAAAGGAAAAATATTGAATAGAAAAAGATTCCTGATTGGGACAAGGTCACGTGATGTTGATCGATCTCATTTGTTCTTCCAGCCGGACCAACTTTACCTCGTAACTTACGCTTTCCTTTTGTGATGAATCTTAGTTAGATGTTACCGTGCTTGACTCTTTCTCTGCTTCATCCTTCTTTTGCGATCCCTGCATAGGCAAAATCGACAGGGCGCGTCGCTGGTGATGGAGTCGCCTCCAGACGGTGAAGACGAGCATGACGAAGTAGATGAGCTGATTAGATCTGATCTTGTCGCCGTTGATGATAAAGGATCCCGCCCGGATGACGAAATCCAGTCGCCGCGATTCCCACAGACGGCGCCAATTGACGAGGGAACACCTCGCCAATGCCTACGTATTGTAGACTTGGGTTTTGGGAGATAACGACGATGGAGATTCCGGGGACGAGATTAGGCACACGACGTACCCAGCTTCGGGTCCCCTCGGTGGAGGATCCCTACGTGCTGCTAGCAATCCTCTATATGATCATAGATGTGTTTACAGGGTGCCGCCATAGGCGGAGCTATGTTGTCTATATTCTGTCTATCTCCTCCCCTTTATTTCGGGTGCCCTGGCTAGCTTTATATATGCAACCAGCCTAGGGTTTTACAAGAGTCCTAGTCGACTACTTCTTCGGGTTGCCTTGTTGGGCCTTCTCCATATTGAGCCAAGCCAAACCAGGTGTACTAATAATGGGTACCCGAAGGGTATGCCCATGTCACTTAGAGACAACATAACCAAGAAATATGACCTTATCTTTGCAAAATATGCACTTCTCAAGATTACCATAGAGTTTATTATCACGCAACACTTGCAAAACATGTCGAATATGTATAGTATGATCAGATTCATTGCGGCTGTAGATTAATATATCATCAAAGTACACAACCACAAAATTGCCAATAAATTCACGCAAAACATGGTTCATCAGTCTCATGAAAGTGCTAGGTGCATTAGTCAAACCAAAAGGCATTACTAACCACTCATATAAACCAAATTTTGTTTTAAAGGCAGTTTTCCATTCACACCCTTCTTTCATCCTAATTTGATGATAACCACTATGCAAATCAATCTTAAAAAACACAGCAGCACCACTCAATTCATCTAGCATATCCTCTAAACGGGGAATAGGATGACGATATCGAATAGTAATGTTGTTTATAACTCTACAATCTACGCACATACGGCGTGTACCATCTTTCTTAGGAACTAGAATAACAGGAACATCACAAGGACTAAGGCTTATGCGGATATAACGTTTGTCGAGTAGCGCTTGTACTTGCTTCTGTATCTCCTTCGTTTCTTCGGGATTTGTTCTATATGGCGCCCTATTGGGCAGCGAAGCTCCGGGAATAAAGTCAATTTGATGCTCAATACCTCGCAATGGTGGTAGTCCTGCGGGTACCTCCTCCGGAAACACGTCGCCGAATTCCTGCAAAACATTAGAAACACCAAGAGGAAGAGGGGTCATGTCGTTAGAAACTAAAACCGTACCCCTGTACAAAAGCACAAGAGGCATGGCCGTAGGATCCTCACTAAATTATCTCATGTCTTCTTTGGTGGCTATTGAAACTAAGGAATTCACTCGCTCACTTTTCGTTATATCACTCACAATATTACAATTCTCTCGCCTATCTAGAGGTGCATCCTCCAAGTTTACTTCAATCTTCTGACGAGATTCATTGACAATTTGTTGTGGTGACATAGGCTGTAAGTTAATTTTCTTGCCCTTGTACTCCAAGTGATATGTATTGGCACGGCCATTGTGTTGCACAGAACGGTCATAGAGCCAAGGCCGACCCAATAGTAGGTGACACGCCGTCATAGGAACCACATCAAAGTCAATGCAATCCTTATACGGTCCAATCTCAAACTCACCACGCACCATGTGGTTTACCTTCATCTCACCATTGTCACTCAACCACTGAATATAGTATGGATGTGGGTCGGTAGATACATCAACTTCAGCTTGGTGCATGATGACCCACAAGTATAGGGGGTGTATCGTAGTATCTTCGATAAGTAAGAATGTCGATCCCAACGAGGAGCAGAAGGTGTTGGCAGCAGTTTCGATGAAGGATTCGCTGTAAATGCTCACAAACAAGTTTTCAAGGAGTTTTGATGTAACAGATGAATAAAGTACGAGTAAGTAAAATGCGAGAGAAATAATTGCAGCAAGTGGCCCAATCCTTTTTAGCACAAAGGACAAGCCGGTTTGTTTACTTATAATGACCAAACGTTCTTGAGGACACACGGGGATTTTAGTCTAGTACTTTCGCTTCATGTGGTTTAATAATCTTCATTGTTTTGATAAGTGTTGTGTGGGTGAACCTATGCTAATGCACCGCCCTTCCTAGGACTAATACATACTTGTGATTATACCCCTTGCAAGCATCCGCAACTACAAGAAAGTAATTAAGATAAATCTAACCACAGCCTTAAACTCTGGGATCCCGCGATCCCTCTTGCATCGGTATACTAACGGGGGCTTAGGTTTCTGTCACTCCGGCAACCCCGCAATTAGCAACCGAATACAAGATGCACTCCCCTAGGCCCATAAATGGTGAAGTGTCGTGTAGTCGACGTTCACACGACACCACTAGAAGAATGACACCACAACTTAAATATCATAACATTGAATATTACTCAACCATAATTCACTACTAGCATTTAGACTTCACCCATGTCCTCAAGAACTAAACGAACTACTCACGAGACATCATATGGAATACAATCAGAGGTGATATGATGATGAATAACAATCTGAACATAAACCTTGGTTCAATTGTTTCACTCAATAGCATCTATAACAAGTAGAGAATAATGCCGGGAGAGTTTCCCCTATCATACAATCAAGATTTAACCCGAATTGTTACAGCGGTGACGAGGTGCAGCCATGGTGATGGCGGTGTAGATGGTGGAGATGATGATGATGATGATGGAGATGATGTCCCGCTCGATGACGATGGCGATGGCGTCGATTTCCCCCTCCGGGAGGGAATTTCCCCGCGGATTCCCGCCCGCCGGAGAGCTCTTTTCTCTCTCGGTGTTCTCCGCCCCGCGAGGCGGGCCGTAACCCTTCGTGAGGTCCTCTCGTGGCTTAGGTTTTTGGGACGAAGGAGTACGCGAAGAAAAGGAGGCGAAAGGGGCTGTGGGGCCCCCACACCACAGGGGTGGCGCGGCCAGGCCATGGGCCGCGCCGGCCTGTGGTCTGGGCCCACAGTGGCTCCTCTCTTCTTCACCTTCTGGCTCCCTCCGTCATCTGGAAAAATAGGAATTTACGTGAAATTTCCTTCCATAGTTGATCTTCCGAAATATTGCGTTCCGACGGTGCTTTTTCCTGCAGAATCCTAGCTCCGGTGCTTGATCCTCCAATGATGATGAAACATGCAAAATAGATGAAATAACATAAGTATTGTGTCCCAATATGAAATATATCAATGAATAACAGCAAATTATGATACAAAATAGTGATGCAAATTGGACGTATCAACTCCCCCAAGCTTAGACCTCGCTTGTCCCCAAGCGAAACCGAGCTCGATAAACAAGACCACATGTTTATGGAGTGAAGAGTCGATAAATAAAATACGGACAAGAAGCATCATATTCATTCACACAAGACATTCTAGTAAACAACTTCCTCATATAACTCATCTTGAAATAGGTAAAGAGAAATCACAAGTAAAGGTGCATAAGAAATCATAGTTGGTGATGGCAAACTTTGTTCTTGGTCAGAGAACTACTAACGGATTGTACTTCTAAGCAAAGCTTTCATATTAGAATTTATAGCTGAGCTTTCAAATTCAAGCATAACAATCTTCTCATAATCATTGATAACTTCAAAGTCATATTCATTCAGATAAAATTGGTACTAAACAAGAAAGTATAAAAGACATGATTAACTGAATCATAGCATAAATGATTGGTTCACAACAACTCAATTGCTTGCTTAAGATAGAGAGAAATAGGTTTACTGACTCAACATAAAAGTAAAAGACAGGCCCTTCGCAGAGGGAAGCAGGGATTAAATCATGTGCTAGAGCTTTTCAAGTTTTGAATACATGCAATTGGTGGATAGAGGGCAATCGACATGCTGGCTGTTATGCACGGTTCTTTCTCAGGAATTGCTGCAGCAGAACAAAGTTATAGTGACCTGAGAATCAGGGAGTCACCTTTTGATTTATTCCCCAAGAATACCAAAAGCTTTATATTCTTTGTGACATGCGTCAATGTTTCAATGGACGCGTAAAGATTGGTTTATGGATTGACTGAGTGAAAGCTAATACTGTTGTTGTAAACGACCAGGAGAAGGTTCGTTATGCTACACTATCGCTGTGGACCTATGATCGGTGGACAATATTGGGGAATGCCAGATCCAGTTGAGAAGGTCACTGGGAAGAGAGAGGCAGTTCAGGAAGAAGCAGCATGTGAATCCAACCCCAGCACAGAACCGAAGCGCGAGAATTTGAAAGTCTCTTGCTTAAGGATTAAGGCCATCCCACTTATGTCGAGTTTTCAAAGTCATTCCTGTGATGCTGTTGAAGAAGTCAACACCGAGGACAAGAAGAAGAAGAGGTTCTGAGGGTTAAGTCCCAGCCTCAAGGTGCAACCATTGACAGGTAATAACTCAGAGTTGTGATAGCCATCACTCTTGAAAGAGCACTCTAAACAACTGGGGTGATGAGGAAGAAGAAGCCACAAGTTTGAGCCTAAGAGGTTTGGCAGGCATTAAGCTCAATAGCTTGAGTTTGCCATGGGCTAACAACACAACAACATGAGAGGAAAACCATGATATCAACCTGAAACCAGATTATATGCCATAATCAGGATTCTAAAGAAGAAGCTAAAAGATTGTGAAGCCAAGATCATGTTGGTTGCTGTGAGGGGAAGAGGAGGCCATGATCCGCCCCAAGTAAAGAAACATCAGGAGGTCATCAGAGGAGGAAACAGAGGAACTGAAGAGCAAGAACCTTCGGCAGTTAGAACCTAACGTTCAGCCTGGAGGAGGTGGCGAATTCGATCGCAGTGATAGGTATCGCCAGAGCAATTACCCATCCTCAGCATTTTTGATACATCAAAATCTGCATCATTCATTTTCGACCATCAAACATGGGATTAGTTGCACTAAGTTAGATATGACCTAGTAACTATACTTTCGCCGGGAATTTATGAGGTAACCCATGCTCAAAAAACAAGTCATTATGACTGGGCTAAGCAAGATATTTGACGTAGACTCTAAGTCATTTTTACTCATGAAAAAGACAGTATTGATGCTTAGACTTGGTATGGTTCTGGTACTAGAAGCCAACTAGAGCATTGATCGACTGTGGGGAATGCTGAGCCAGTCTTTTGAAGCCTTGATGGAAGTAGAATGATCACCAAGGACAAAAGCACACAGATCGAAGTCGTGAAGCATACCGGAACAAAGACAGTGAATGAGGTGGATATACCGAATGAATTCCAAGAGGTGTTTCCTAAGGAATTACCTGGACGCCACCGTGATGAAGATGAGAATTTACCATCGAATTTGTCCCGTGAACAGCTCCATTGCTAAAGCACCAGTATAAGATGGGGCCTAAGGAGTTAGAAAGAACTTATGAGCAATCGGATGACTGGGAACGTGTAAAGGATTTATACAAGAAAGTGTTTTGCTCATGGGATCACCTCGAATTTTGTGGAGTGCAGAGATGGTAGAAGGATGGGTGGAGATCACAGGTGAATTTGAAACAACGCCAACGAAGAACAGTACCAAATTCTGCAGAATAATGATCTATTTGATCAAGTTAGAGGAGCTGAGTCTTTCCAAAAATTGATCTAAGATCCGGCAAGATCATGTCAGATAAAGATTTGGAAGAAGATGTTCAAACTGCCTTTGTTTTCATGTATGGACATCATGGAAGCACTTTGTAGTGCCATTTGGATTAACCACAATGCCCCAAAGAATTTTCAGGAATCTTGTCATTGTGGTGAATGTATTTATGCTGGTAGATTGCTTAAGTTGGGGCCGAATGGACGCAAAGAGGATTCTGGAGGCTGATTAGATGGGATGAACTTCCTGATGGCTTCTCAAGAACTTAAATGAAGTAGAGGTTGAAGAAGAAAGACATATGAAGAACTGCTTCAGATCATCATCTTATTTTCTGATCTCAACAGTTACAAAGCCAAGATGTTTGCTTCTCCTGTTCAAGCCGATCTGCCCTGTAGTAAGAAGGGCCGCCCTCTCTTATAGGGAGAGGGCTTATGTAAGAAACCCCATACCTTTTGATGACAAACTACTTTATATAAAGCTACTTGTTCCATAGAATATATCTGAGTCTCTTAATCGAGACGCCGACGTCCTCCTGCTGAATGTCCTTCTTTATCGTCAAATTTTCACAGTTACTGCTTAGCTCCATCTCTTGACCCTTTCTAGGTCCTGAGAGAATTTGACCAGTCCTCACACTCCGCTTTCGTCCTTCCTGAGATCCCAAGATTTCTGACTGGACCCTGGTACCCTCTTGGGATACCGTCTAGCCTCACGAAGCTGTTCCTATCTTGTTCCATCAACATTAAACCTGCAGATCTTGATGGCTTCAAACCATCTGCTTTGGCATGCCTGGGTGAGCACGGGGTCATCCCCCCAAGATTAGTCTCCTGAAGCCGTAGTCCGTGGATCCTAATCCGCACTATGCCAAAATTTCTTTTAGACAATTCGCTTAATCGATTCGGTTCCAGATTTGGATCCCACATCTTTGCCCATGAGTCGCCATTATAGCATCTTTCTTAAGGTATTATCCCAGATTCGACCCTCCCATCTATGAAGTCATTAAAGCATTTCATGGTGTTCGAGAATATTTTTATGTCCATGCTCACAGCGACATAAGTAGCCCAGATCATTGAGGCACGCACTGTCACTTGCTTTGACTTCCCGCGCATGGCCATTTAATGCACCACCGCTGATCCCATTAATCAGCTTTCCTGGATCTTCGTAGGCGCCCCGTGGCCACCTTCCTTTCTAAAATTCTTCACACGTATGCCCGCCAAGCGAACTGTCATGCATTGCTGAGGCGAACCAGCCGCGCTTCCGGCTGTTTTCGCAAATTATCTTCTCTCTCTTATAAGCATTAACCGCTCTTCTTTCCTCTTCAAGAGATTCTTCTTCTACACGCAGCGGTTTCTCACCAGGCTCGCCGCTTCTTCCGCTGCCGACGCCAGCCCAAGGCCGATTTAACTCATAATGCCGCGGCTTCCGCCGATTTCGTAGGAGGCCCGAAGTGTAGCCTCCACCGATCTGCCGCATTCACGCTTCATCGCTGAAGTTCAGCTTCATCATCGACGTTGAGTCTACGCCATAATTCGAATCGTATCAAAGACGGCTACGGTCGATCTTCCTCATCATGGCTGGTCGTTGTAGCCTGTCTGGGACAGTTTATTTGCTTGCTTTTCGTGATTTTGGGTCTTCGTTCTTATTTCTTTTTCGGTTTTCTTACTCGATTTTCACGCTAGTCTGGCGGGATTTCGTTTTTCACTCTTCCATTCCATGTCCAGCCTAATCTTCCTCCAAGATCTTCTTCTTCTTCCTCTCCGCTGACACCAGATCAGCCTCTGTGGATCTAACGCTCCGTATCCGATGGAGACCTGGTCTGCAACCAGGATCCCAGCGTCTGCATCCAGGATTCCTTGTGAATCCTAAGAGTTTGAAAGCCAGCTTCCTGGGAGCAAGGAGGCTGGTGCAGTTCTGCGAAGGATCCCAGAGTCTACCAATCATCCCACGAGCCTTCCAATCACCCGAGCCCGGATGGGCCTCAAGCCATCGAGTTCGGGACGATTGAGGCCTTGGCCTCTTCGCTGATTCTCTGCAAGGAGTTTCTTGGCTTGATTCCCCACAGATGAAATCTGAATCTAATTTAACCCTGGCTTAATATGTTGTCTTTCTTGCTCTGTTTTGAAGGTATTTCTACTTTCCAGCCTCTTTCTTTCGTTGAGTCTTAGATTTCTACAAAACTCAATCTCATCATCTTCCTGTAACCATCTTCTACCTCTCTTGCTACACCTTTATGGAGAGGTCAGCATTCGTCCCCACTCTGTGGACGCTGCCCACTCTTTGCTTTCTGACTAATCTGCCTGTGGCAAGGATATTCCTAACCCAAACCCCTGCTCAATGCGGGTCTTAGAACATCGGGCTCCCGTCATGATTTTTTAAGTTTTTCCTGCTTCGAATCCCGCTTGCCAGGTGACTTTCCACGTAGAACACCTACTATGTCACTTTGACCATCTTCCTCTCCTGCTGGCCTAAAGAGACTAACTGAGCAACTCAAGTTCCCATCATGCTTGAACTAGCTGGTGGGTACGCTTTCATTTCTTTGAAGAAGGAGACTAACATCTCTGAAGAGGACGATCTCGCATCTTCCTTTATCTCACGGTAAGTTTTCCCAAGTGCCAAGAGGATGAGCGAGAGATACCAAAGCATCCTGGCTTTGGTGATCACAGCTTCCCGCTTAGCAAAAGGGATGTCGCTCTGAAGGCTGGCGCATTTGCCAAACTGCTATGCCATCCATTGGCTGGGGCCTCCTCCTCAGATCATAACCTCCTGAAATCAAGAAGTAAGGGATTGGTGTTAGACAGGCTGTTTTAGCCTGAATCCTTTCGCCATACCAGAGATGCCATGTTTGAGTTAAGGACCGCTCACTGGGCAGAGCGCAGAGATTCTGCTGAACGCGCTTGACTCCTTCAATCTTGGTCTTACATTTTCCCTGGAAGATTTAGAGTTGCACCTGCACAAGACTGGGCTTCGCTTCTCAAAGCTAACCAGTCCACATAATGCATTTGACCACGCTTGAGGTACTCTCTTTTCCTAGTTTCTTTATCTTCCAGGATTAAAGCTTCCTGCAATGCTTTCTTAGCCATGCTCAACTAGAGATCTCAGAATGATGCCACTCTCATAAGGCTGAGATAAGCCTTGGTGCTTGGGACAACCCAGCGGCCCAGGCCAAAAGAACAAGGTCAGCCGATGCCGCAGGCAGCCAGTTCTCCCAGTTGCCTGGATCAAGCTCCTGTGGAGTAGTTGTGTGCATGCTGGCTAAGTGATGTGTGCAAGGCGATGCCAACTTCTTTCCTGGGAGCCAATGCATTCCTAGCTTTTTACTTTTTTTCATGTTTTTTTCCTGCTTCTTTTCCAACCATCTTTTCTTTCTTTTTTCTCACTTCAAGGCCAAGCTTGGGTCAGAGCACCGGTCAAGACTGGCAGGACTTCAACCCTCCTGCCAAAGCCCAGACCACCTGTGCTGACACCTCCGCCCTTCGGGGCATGAAGAAATTCGCATGGTATACTTTCATCATCAGACGCACGTGATTTATAGGAGGATCCTTTCCTTCCTCCAGAGACTCAGATATTCTGCCACACAAGCATGACATCGCCATGGAGAGAGCTGCTGGCGAGCTCTGGCTTCCTCCGTCCCTTGAAGATTAACTACTTCCACTCTGGCCCTCTCCGGTGTCAGAGGTCCTGCCGTGGATGCTTCGGCCCCTGGGCCTACTAACCCATCCTGCAGTGTGCCGCCGCCAGTGCCCGCGCCAAACCTCTTGGGGCCACTTTGGCTGCAAGACCAAGTTTATCATAAGGCGATTACCCAGCCGCTTTCCTCCCATGCCAAGCAGTGTTTCTCAGGCTGCAGACGTCTATGGCCAGATACTGCCATTAAGGCCAGCTCAAGTTTTGGCGATCATCGAGTTCCACGCTGAGGCTGACCTGTATCTCCCTAGCCTCTACGCCGAAGTGGAACGCTCGCGACATGACTCCACAGACTCATGGCCATAAGGACAAATGTTTTATATTCTGATCCAGCTTGGGGACCTAGCCGTCCGAGGAGCATTTGCAGGCCTGCAGTGCGCGGAAAGAGTTTTTCAGACATATGTGGTATGATGCCACTAACAACTGATGTACGTTTACCTTTCTTAATTACACTTAGCTTTTCGTCTCAGATTTGTTTTGCATTCTTTTCTTTAGTTTCATGCTGCTGTCTATCTTCCCAAATTTCAGTTTTGTGGGTGAGAGTGAAATTTTTGAGCGAAAACTTAACTTAAAATCTTAGCGCAAATCCTGGGCATCATGAGTTCCTGAGTTTCTGAATAATAACTTGTTCTTAGTAAGCACAACTTAGCTAAAAACTAGTTAAAAATCCTAAGATCACAAATTCCCCGAGTTTTCTGCTAAGAACTTTGCTCTTAGCGTAAAATCCTTAGCTTAAAATCCTGATAAACCTAAGACTCGCTACCCCCTGAGTTTTCAAGTTAAGAACTTGTCCATGAAACTTAGCTAACCTTTTTCTTTTGAATGTCAGCCACGGCCGACGCCGGAAGGCCCTCGAGAAAGCCTAAGGAGCACCTGAGTCGCCTGAAATACCCACAAGTGCTGGGCTAATTTTTGTTTTGCTGTACCTTCACTTAAAACCCTTCCTCTCCTAACATTCTACTTTCACACAAGATCCTAAGCTTCCACACCGCTTCTGACAGTACAAACACCCTGAATGATAACCTTTTCTCCTTTCTCCCTTAACTTGATTTTCTTCTCATGTGTTGATAGCATGATCTGTTAATATCTTCTTTTCCCAAGTTGCAAGGAGAAGCAGGACTGCGCCACATCCCAAGAAGATAGGCACAGAGCCGACGCCCTCAAGACTCACCGGCACTGGAGCTCAAGACTCCAGCCTCATCCAACCGGGCTAACGCGCGAAGGCCTCTTGCCGCGAAGATGATGCAAAGCCACAGGAGGCTGAGGAGGCCTGAGATCGCTGTAATGCCAATCGTGAAGCTTGCCGAGCCTGAGGAGGCGGCCATGTCTTGGTGCCGAGAGAAAGTTCAAAGTACGGAGTAGAGGAGGAGTGCAGTGCAACCAAATGATCCCACATCACTATGGTCATCATGTGAGTCCCTTACCTTCACAGATTTTGACTATTGCCTACGAGGCTTTTTCTCCGTAATACTTTTTCTTTTCGCTATCTTTTCCTTCCGTGCTTCACTCTTTCCTCCTACTTTTTATGCCTATCTTTTCTTAGCCTTTTCTTTCTTCTTTGCATAGGTATTGCTTCTGACTCTGCGGCATGCCGTCAAGATAAAGACTGCCATATGACCACAGCTTGGGCAGACCACAGGCATGGACGCCCCACTGAATGACTGAATGCAGCTTGTCCGGCGGTGTCCCATATGCGCGCTATTGATCGTAATTATCTCAGATTCTCGAATGGAAGGCCCAGCCTCTTCACGGACCCCCACCGGGCGAAGAGGTGCCTGATACCTTCTCCTTATCACGATCACCATTCTGGGCGCTGCAGAGGATCCGCAGGGATAAAGGTTTCACAGGCTTGCTGGAGTGATGGTCATTTCACAGGTTTGCTGCTGTTCCTTGCACCCGAAAGCCTGACCTGTGCCTCTGACTGAAAGTGCTGGTCATGCAGAACCAGTTCGAGCTCCATCCTCACTGCTGCTACAGGATCAGCACTATATCGCGAGGCATTACTGGATGCTGTACCTCATCCCTCCCCCTCCCCGACGCCTTCCAAGACTTATCTGATAGAGGAAGATACTCAGCCAGAGAGCCTGGACTATTTGGCACTGCATGTTCTGGCTTCCTCGCTCAGCTCGATCACTCCAGGCCCTATAATTTACCTTGTCAGGTTGTGTTCAAGGTGGGCTTTTCAACAATGTTCAAGTAAATTCCCGGGCTTCCTGATGTCAGCTTGCATGTGGTAAAACTAGTCTGGCTTGTGGTTGCTGTAGTGTCGATTTTTGTGGCTTGAGTGTTATACCAAAGAATATCTGGTGTTTGCCAGCATTTGCTCATGGTTTGCTTTTATTCTGACTCTAGCACATTTCCAAATTGTTCTCATTCAATTTGATAACAATTGGTTCTTTTGCTCGTTTCGTTTCGTCATGCTTCTTACGTATATACAGAATTTTTTTCACCAAAATACATTTTCTCAACTGAAATAATCAATGCAAAACCCAAGATCCTGTTAGTTAAATTTTCCATTGTTCTTTCCTCGCTTCTTCTCTCTCTCCAGTTTATGTGCTTAAGTCTCTCATCACATTCATGGCTACATGGCAGTTTTCTGTTTATGGACGCTAATATAGCCAAGACCCTTTAGGGTTTAGGCACACTACTAAACCTAAAGAAAAAACGCTCAATAAGCAAACCCGTAAAACCTAAAAAATGGGACAAGTTACATGCAATCTATTAAGAATCTTGTATGTTCATTCAATATTCCGCATCTTTTATTCATAGCATATAAGGTACAAAGGAACTTCTTACACCACACTTCAAGAGTAGAAAGACTTAACAGCCATGCCCATGGACGCTTACTCTCCCTCCTATCACATCCGCCTTTCCTTCTTTCCACTCCTTCGTGCATCAATTAGGTAGTATGCATCATTGCTGAAGCACCCTGGTTACAATGAAGGGACCTTCCATGGTGGTATAAGAGTTTAGGTCACTTTACAGCTGACTGTGCTTAAGTGCACAAGATCTCCTTCCTAAAACTTCGATGTCACCTTTCCTGGCCATGAGAAGGCTCAGGTTTTGGCTGGTAATGCATTTGCTTTACAAAGCAACAGCTTTTCTACAAGTCCATACTATTTTCTCTGCCTTTGGATCCTCTTTGCTCAAGATAGAGCTGCACTCTATGAATCAGTGGATGAGGTTGGTACACGCTTCTATCTATAAACCATGAAGAATCCAGTATCCCCAGACCTGTTTGGAGCATTTTATACTCCACAAGACTGATGGTATCTCATCAAAACCCAACACCGGGTGATTTTTCCACCGGGCACACACACAGTCCGGCTTGATACCAGAGTACCACAAAGCATTCATTCTTTCCACTTGGCCGTTGCCTTGTGGAAGCACCGAGCACAAACCAACCTGAGAGTTCTTATCTCACAAAACCTTTGAACCTACCTTTGAGCAAAGTTGGTCTCATCGGCTGTTAATAATGTCATGTATCCATACCTAAAATGACATCTTTTAAGAACTTCACCGGCCATAGGCCCATCACATTTTGCTGACAAGCCTACTTCTACCCACTTGGTGAACTTATCCACC
Source organism: Lolium rigidum (assembly GCF_022539505.1). Lineage (NCBI taxonomy): Eukaryota > Viridiplantae > Streptophyta > Magnoliopsida > Poales > Poaceae > Lolium > Lolium rigidum. The sequence continues at coordinate 204,180,412 of NC_061511.1, read as the reverse complement.
ATAACCAAGATGAGGGCTTGCGTCAGTTTCAGTAAATTCAATAATAAATTATGTCAAGGCACCAAACCGCTAACCGTCAATGCTAATGTAGGTTGCTCTTAAACCGGACGGGTACATTTTTGTCGTTAAGCGGACTCTCTCAACTCAGCTTACCAAATCCTCGCTTCCAAAGCAAGGCCAAAGAAACCCATGCCTATCATTTTTGCTACCGTGTTTCGATGAGAAGATTCAGTCTCTGAGAATTTCCCTGCCATTTTTCCCTTCTTCCGCGCCCATCGATCTAGCGATGCAGAACGCTTTCTCAGACACTTCACCACATTGATGAACGATAATGCCTTTGACCTTTTGGATTCTTCCTTGATTCATTTTCGTCACCGTAAGAAGGTGCCGTTGATCGAATTCCTTAATAGTTTAACCCGTGATGAGTCTTCCAACCAGAATACCTACGCTTATGTCCATGCTATATCTACCAACATTGTCAAGATCAAAGCAGAGCTTGATCTATCGCACGGGACAGCCTCAGCTACTCTGGTCAGCTTCCCGGGTTTCCTTCGCTGATATCCATCGCGACAACAGGGACCCGCACGGCAAAATTGATTCCACTGACTTGGCTGATTGATGGCAGCGCCTTCGTGTGTGCCAAGGCTATCTCGGAGAATTGGTTTTAGATGAGCCTATTCGGAGCAAAGCATCCTCGCTTCATTTTCTCAGACGCCATATATGGTAGGAAATTCACGCTTTCTGCAGTTTTCATCTTTTTGCACGGAACTGACAGGCCATTGGTATCTTTTGCGTCCCAGCCCCCGCAATGATCACAAGAACAGGTTGGTTCCAATTCAAAATATAGCAATGATCCCAGTAATCATTTTTGCCACTTTGGGCTCGCGGATCAAGGCCTCATATTCAGCCAGTAATACTTGCTTGAGGCCCAAATGTAGTTTCTAAACATACCCAAGATGATCTCCCTTTGGTGAGGTTAGCACCACCTACAATTTGACCCTCCTTGAGCTTGGATCCACTGGGTACCTTCTGATATTCAGCTTCATCCATTGTATTATCTGCCTAATCACTCCAAAAATCACCCAAAGCTTTAGTGATTGATGGCGCTTTCCTTTTCTTTCTTCAGAGCACCTTAACATATGGTGATATCCGATCTACTTAAATAATCCCATGCTAGCATCCTTGTTGCACATGATATCTATGAGATGGGAAGTCAGCACTGCTCACTCTTCATAGGATGTCTCAAGTATGTTGAGCTTGTGGAGTGCCATAAACACTACAGTCATTTTCTGAAGTGCTGGGTAGTTTTGCTTTGAGAGGGAGAGCACTGCTGTAGGACACCGCTTTCCTTTCGACTGCTTTCCTTCCTCTTCTTCTTAATTTACCACAACCACTCACGACCGTATTATTGGTTGCTATGTATAATAACACGGCTTCTTCCAACTACATGCCAATATTGGCGTGCAGTAGGTTGAAGCATCGCTTTCTACCTCAATGTCAGTCATTGGGGGCCTGCATTTAACTATTTGATTTTCTTCATTAAGGCATATAACTGCGTTGGCCTCTTTTCTCCTAACCTGCTTATGAACCGGCTAGCCATGCTAGGCTTCCCAGAACTTTTGTATGTCCCTTTCGGGATCCGTATACCTGTTATCTTCTATTGTCTTGATTTTTACCTGACACCTCAATGCCTTCGCTTGAGAGGAAGAAACCTTTATTGGCTTGTGGACAATTGTGTAAAATACTTATTGATTTGAGTTTCATCCTAAACTTTCTTAAGTTATCTACAAGCTTGCAGGATATCATCTATTAGGGCATCTTTACCTTAGTTTTTATCACGATGTCATCCACACCCCACATTCTTTCCCATTGATCAAACAAACATTTTGCCGCTACTGCAGGTTAACAACTGGCCGCTGCGCAAACCAAAAGCGCATAGTATAGAGCTCCAGAAGTGGGTAATGAACCAGCTTTTATTTGATCTTCCTTTTTCAGCAGAGTCATGGTGGAAACCGAGGTGCACGGATCCAGAGACAATAAACTCACACTGCAGCGGGAATCAATCACTGATCGATCCATGTGTGAGTGTAGTGTGGTCTTGGCAGTTTTGTTGAGGTTGGTGAAGTCGATAATATGCGCCACACTCTGGTGCTCAGCCTGTGGTTCTCATCATCTTTCTTCTTTTCAACCATTACTCGGAGTTGCTGCGCCACTGGGAGTGCAGACCTCCACGATGGTGTTTGCCATCAGCATCTTTGTCACTTTTCTCCAATGATCTTCCTCCTATCTTCAACAATCCTGCTGCACGGTCACAGATCGCCAGTAATCTTTCCGAACGTTTAGAGTGTCACCAGCTTCCTCTAACACCTTACCAAGTCATCAGAGACCAGCAAAGATATATTTTGATTACCTGAGGAAGTTTATTGTTAGTTTTCTATGCCTCACTGAAATGCACCCGACATACGGCTCAGACGCTCATGGGAAGGCTGTGTCCAAAGACGATGTCCTTTGTTTTTTGGTTTCCGCTTGAACGCCTGAGCGCTAGACGCAAATTTGTTGTAGCTAAGCTCAATTGTGAGGATCATGCCACACAACTGCTTTCTGTATCCTTCTTTTCCTGACTGCTGAAAATGTATTCCGCTGTGTCTGATCCAGATGCTGCCTGAAGCTGAGACTGGGTGCTTCACCACGCGTAGGTCCACTAGGTGCCTGCAGATCTTCATCTTGAGATACTGTGGAAGTCGAGGCTATGAAAAGCCGCCAGCTGGTTTCTCAAAGAAAGAAAGGGAGACTGGATTATTCCAGCCCACCACCTCAAACTCTGTGTTCTCAACCCTAAGATTGTCACGTCCCAACGACACATCCAATTCACTTTTCCAACCCGGCAGACAACCCTAAATTATTCATGGAGTTTGGTGGGTCAGTTATGTTTCCTTATGCCCAAGGTATGCATGGTGTGTCAGGATGAGGTTATACTGCTTCCCATTGCTTCATCAAGACTCATGTCAATCTTGGATATTTAGCTGGGCCCTTCATGATTGGGTCCACCATTATGAGCGTAGCCACCCGGGTTCTGATGATTTTTTAGATGATCCCTTATGACCACGAGAGTTCCCGCTCATCGGCATGTATTTCGTAAGATCGCCGATGACTGCCGCTTACCTCCATGGAACTGGCGGCAGCAGCTTTGCTTGTCCGCCGTACTTGGCACAGAATAACATGAATAAAGACAGCATCAGCATTATTATAACGCTCCTACCAAGGGTGCCTGGCAGGTTGTCGGCCTTTCCCCGCCCATCGACTGGCTCATCACGCAGTTTGGTTTAGCAAATGGAGGCGTTATTCCTTGCGGAGCTTGCAAGTGTGGTGGTGGTAGCTGGCTATTGCCATGCAAGATGTCCTGGTGGCGATCATTGCATTGCCTCCTTGTTCTGGTGTCTTTCACCTGTTTCTTTGCATCAAGTGTTTTGGTCCAGTGTACAACTTTTGTCGTGAATTGATGGGTGAGCCGGACGGCTATAGCAATTCTGTTAGTTGATCCATGCAGCTTTCCATGGTAAACTTTGCTCTACATCTTTTTCTCAAGCCTCTGTGGTTTCTTTTCACCCATCAAGCTTTCTTAGGTCTAAACATGGTCAAGGGATCCTAGTTTCTTTTCGTCTTCCGCCGCTGGCCGCATCGAAGTTTTCTTTTCTCAGACAAAGAAGAATTGCTATAGTTGGCAATTTCGATCCTGAAATCTTCCTCCTTGTTGTTCTAAGAAACTAGATATCAGTCAGTTGGAGGCGGCTGACTGTTCCTACCAGCTTTAGATGCCGTCAGACTGGGTCTCCCAACGTAGCTTTTCCTACACACGCATCATCTCCTGCCAACGCTGAAACAGAGAAATTTTCAGCTGGGCTAATAAAAGGTTAACTCACGCAGATCCTTATAACTGTTGATAGCTCCTCATGCTTCTATCACCCTCAGAGTTTCTCAGGAGTTCCACCTCAATGTAATCTTACTGCTTTCTCAAGTGGCGGGCTTAATGACAAAGCGAGTCATTAGGGCCTTTGCTGGGCCTTCGTAGGTGCTTTCACCAGGTTGCTTCAACAAGCCTCAAAATCCAACCAACCATTTATGCTTCCTTCCCATAAAGAGCTCAAATGGGATTTTGCTATTGTCCACTAGAACGTCGCACACCTTCATGCTTCAATCACGGCTTCTCCTCCAAATATGACTCCTCCGTCACGCCAACGATAATCATGGTCAATGAATCCAAGGAGCCAGCTTCTTCCGCTTTAGTGGTGCCACTGTGTGAGGCTTGTATGTCACGGCAACCGGGAAGTTATAACTGGTAGGTGGGCACTTTTCACATCCTGGCTGTGGCAGCATTTGACCCTGAGGACCTTCAGCCTAACTATTCTGCATGTGCACTGTCTTATTTGCCTCAGATCTGCTCCTGAGAAGTTTTTCTCCCAACCGCCTCCGTAGGTTTCCTGTAGTTTTTGAGCCTGGTCAATCAGCCACTTTCATCGCATTGAATGTGCCACAGCCTTTACTGGGCAGACTTTGGTGAGGATTGTCATCATAAGCCGCCCTTGTACCTGAATAGTTTTGCCCGCTTATGTTCACCGCATTGCTCTAGCCTTCCTTGACGAGCCTCAGCTTCCTGCCTTGGCTTTTTCTACCTGCATCAAGCTGTCTCTAGCTTTTTGTCGACGTTAGTTGGGACCCATCATACGCCTATCCGGCCGGGCGCTCACTTCTTTTTATCTTTCCTGGTCCTGATGGGGGATCGAGTCTCACGCATGGGACTTGCTTCCAAGATTTTGTTGAACGCCGGATCAGCAGTTATAAATTGTTCAGCCAGCCACGCCGGCTGTCACGCCGACAAGATTCAGCGCCTTCACGCCTTGTTGCTTGCCGAGCTTCCCAGTTTAGTCATATTACGACTACAGCAGCCTTAGCAAATTTTTATGGTTTTATCCCATATCAGACTTAGCTTTCACAATGCTAACAGATACAGAAAATTTCAGCTGGTGAACTTCCTCACAGAACTCATCTAGATTGGCGAGCCTTAAGCCGGTTTTTCCGTATCCAGCATGAGCTGCTAATGTACAGTTGCGGCAGCGATGAACGCATGCGAGGTTCACTGGTAATGCGCTTTATCAATATCATTTTTTTGCCGCTTCCTCGAGATTCTTCGTGCTGCTTCCAAATCGCTTCAGGTCACGGTCGATATGTTCCGTTGATGAAGGCTGCCATCACATTGAGAGGTGCGTTGCCGGCAAAGAAGATTCTCACGCCGGTCGGCGACGGCTTTCCGCTGGCTTTATTCGTTTTGGTTATACCAGATCGTATCGCAGTCACTTTCAGTCCAGAAATTTTATCTATACTAAGACGCACGGCATCATCACCGACGCCGTATGGCTGGCCCAGACAAAGCCACTTTGATGAGTCCGGAAGCACCGAAGACTGCATGGTAGAGGCGTTCACGACGGACACGCGGTTGGTGACGCCAGTATTACCAACTCCGCGATGCGGCCGGTTTCTGAAGACGCCGCCATGGCGTTCATTGTCGCGATGAAGTCGAGGAATAGCTTTGATCGTGAGGCTGCAGATGACCGTCTGTATTGCCGGTGAACTGAGATATCACTAATTAGGGTATTCAAAGAGGCGCCTAATTTCATGCCCCACTTGCAATAAACCACGTCATGGTAATGCCATGATTACATAGGATAAGCCAGTTAAATAATGGACTTAAGAGGATCTCGGAGGGCCAGATTAGATGGGATGAACTTCCAGACAGGTTTCTCAAGAACTGGTCAGCGAGGTTGAAGGAAGAAAGACAGAAGTGGAAGAACTCGCCTAGATCATCATCTGCTGATCTCATCAGTTACAGTTTCGATGTTTAGTCTTTGTTCATGTGACTGGGCCCAGAGCATATTTCGCTCTCTCCTATAGGGAGAGGTGGCCATGGCAAGAAACCTTATATCATACCTTTGACTAGATAAACCACTTTTACAAAGCCATACTTAATCATAAGACACCCTTGAGCCTCTCTTTAATCGTAGATTTATTTTCCTGGCTTTCTTTGTCTTAAAAGAGATGGAGGTAGAAGGATGTGCGGAGACTACAGGAATCTGAACAATGGCACAATCAAGAACAAGTATCCACTTCCAAGAATACAAGATCTATTTGATCAAGTGAGAGGAGCGGGAGTCTTTTCCAAAATTGATCTAAGATCTGGTTATCACCAGATAAAGATCAAGAAGGAAGACGTTCCGAAAACAGCCTTTGTTTCAAGGTATGGACATCATGAATACCTTGTAGTGCCATTTGGATTAACCAATGCCCCAGCAATTTTCATGAATCTCATGAATAAGATTTTCATGCCATGTCTAGACAAGTTCGTCATCGTATTCATCGATGATATCTTGATTTATTCCAAAGATAAAGCTGAACATGCTCGAACATCTGAAGATAGTGTTGCAAACACTAAGAGAACATCAACTCTATGCCAAATTCAGCAAGTGTGAATTCTGGCTAGATCAAGTAGAATTCCTTGGTCATGTCATTAGTAAAGATGGAATAGTTGTTAACCCGAGCAAGGTAGCAGCAGTTCTAGAATGGGAAGCACCCAAGACTGTCAAGGAGATCCGAGGATTCCTATGAATGGCAGGATACTACCGGAGATTCATTGAAGGATTCTCCAAAATAGCAGGACCAATGACTAAGCTGTTAAGGAAGAACACACCATTCGTGTGGTCTGATGAGTGTGAGGAGAGTTTTCAAACTCTAAAAGAGAAACTCACCACAGCACCGGTGTTAGCAGTTCCTGAAGTTGGCAAGGATTACACCGTGTACTGTGACGCATCCAAACATGGATTGGGTTGTGTACTCATGCAAGATCGGAAGGTAATATCTTATGGATCGAGGCAACTCAGACCTCATGAAGTGAATTATCCAACACATGATTTAGAATTAGCAGCAGTTGTTTTTGCACTCAAAACATGGAGACATTTCCTTTATGGAGCCAAGTGTGAGCTCTATACAGATCATAAGAGTCTCAAATATTTCTTCACTCAAAAGGAACTCAACATGAGGCAGAAAAGATGGTTAGAATTAATCAAGGATTATGATTTGACCATCAATTACACTCCAGGAAAGGCCAATGTTGTAGCGGATGCCTTAAGTAGGAAGAGCACAGGAGGAGTGGAACAAGAAATAGCACCGGAGTTGAGGAAGGAAATAAGTCAAGCCCAAATACAACTTTGGGAGAAAGAAGCTCATGAAGGACTATCGGTTTTACAAGTAGCCGATGAGTTAAATGTCAACTTGAAGAATGAGATAATGATGGGTCAGTTGGACGATCCATTCATCGTGGAGGAGATGAGAAGGATAGATGAAGGTAGACCATCAGAATTTCATCGTGGAGAAACGGGATCGTTATGGTTCCAGAAAAGAATTTGTGTTCCGGATATTGCTGAAATCAAGGAAGTAATACTCCGAGGAGCCCATCAAACACCATACTCCATTCATCCGGGAAGTACGAAGATGTACATGGATTTAAAGGAGCTATTCTGGTGGAACAATATGAAGAGAGAGATAGCACAATATGTGGCGGAATGCCATACCTGCCAGAGAGTGAAGGCTGAACACCAGAGTCCGGCAGGAAAGTTACAACCTTTACCTATTCCAGAGTGGAAATGGGAGGAAATAGGAATGGATTTCATCACCGGACTACCCATGACAAATAAAAAGAAGGACATGATATGGGTAATCGTGGACCGGTTGACGAAAAGTGCACACTTCTTAGCAGTAAACCAACAAGATAAAGGAGAGAAACTCATCGATCTTTACATCAAAGAGATCGTGAGTAAACATGGAGTGCCTAAGAAGATCGTGTCGGATCGGGGATCCGTGTTCACGTCAGCATTTTGGAAGCAACTACACGAAGCTTTAGGATCCAAGTTGGACTATAGCACCGCTTATCATCCACAGACAGGTGGACAAACGGAGAGGACTAACCAGATCCTAGAGGATATGCTTAGGGCTTGTGCCGTAGATTTCGGAGGATCATGGGAAGAACACTTACCATTAGCAGAGTTCTCATACAACAATAGTTATCAAAGTAGTATCAAGATGGCACCATTCGAAGCTCTTTACGGAAGAAAGTGTAGATCACCGATATGTTGGTATGAAGCTGGAGCAAGCAAGGAGTTCAATCCTGATTATGTCAAGGAAAAGCAACACATCATTGACATTATAAGAGATAGACTGAAGATAGCCCAAAGTCGACAAAAGAGCTATGCAGACCAAAAGAGAAGAACATGGAAGCCAAGAGTTGGAGACATGGTATATCTTAAGGTGAGCCCGATGAAAGGACTCCAGAGGTTTGGAGTAAAAGGAAAACTCAGCCCTAGATACATCGGACCTTTCAAGATACTGAGTCAGAACCGAGGTTTAGCCTTTGAATTGGATCTACCGGGAAGGTTAGCACAAGTTCACAATGTATTCCATGTGTCACAACTCAGAAAATACTTAAATACCCCAGATGAGCCAATATCACATGCTGAGCTCGAGTTACAACCATATTTGACTTACATCGAGAAGCCAGCCAAGATTCTCGAGGAGAGTTGGAAACAACTCAGAAATAAAGCTATCAAGTACTGCAAGATACAATGGAAGCATCATCCCGAGAGGGAAGCCACCTGGGAAAAAGAGGAAGACCTGAGGAAAACATACCCCGAACTGTTCAGGTATTACAACCACAACTTCGGGACGAAGTTTTATTTAAGGGGGAAAGGTTGTAATGTCCCAGGTTTAGAGACGATCGAGGGATAGATTTTAGAAAGGGATGTGCATTGCATTGCAAATTCTGGGGAAATTTCACGCTTTTAAATAAAACTGCATTGAAGGGGGACAAGTTTCTCTCTCGACACCTTACAGGGTTAGGGTTTCGAGAGTGCGACAAACTTGTATCTCACCTAACTCATTTAGGGTTTTGAGAAGAGAGGAGAGTAAGTGCATTACAACTTAAGTTGCATGATTGAATTCAAAACTAAGTTGCATTTGAATTTAAAGTTCAACTATCAAATGATTATCAAATAATTCAAAATTGAGATAATTTATCAAACAATTATCATTAAGCAAGAATATAAGTAATACAACAATTACATTAAGCTCATTAAGGAAAACTTGAGCTTTATTGATAATCACACACATAATACATGGTTTTTACAATATTCAGAATTGAATTATTGAATTACAACACATTACAAGAATTGAAGAAATAGAAAAAGTAAAAGGAAAATTACAAGTTATCTAAATATCCTAAATACTACAAGATCATCTTCACTTGATCTTGGACTTGATGATCTTCTGGATCATCTTGATCAATTACTTGCAACCTGCACACAAACACAATAAAGAACTAGTTATGCCAAGTGGCAAAGCCACTTGGCAGGTTAAAAATCAAATGAAATAGGAGAGGATATGACCAAAGCTGCCGAGCTGATCATCTCACAAACAGAACCAAGTCCAAGTGCACAGCACTAGCACACACACACAGCTAGGCTGCTCACACAGCAGTGTGCATGCAGCACACCACACACACACAGCTGGTGAGTCACAGCAGGCTGCCAGGCCTTGTTGTCGACCAGAGATGAGGGTGGAGATCATATAAATTCTCCACAGTAAACCCTAACCATTGCCATCGACAGAGTTGCTCTGGTAAGCCACCAAGAACAGCAAGGAACACAAGAACAGCTTGAACAGCTACTGCTGTTCAACACATTTTCACCACCACAGCAAATAACCAGGAAGTATCAAGCCACAGGGAGGAGCAGGGCAAGCCAACCAAACCACCAGAAGCAAAACCTCGACACCAACATCAAATTCTAGGAGCTGGAGTGAGGTATACAAATCATCATGAACAAACCAGATGGTTTTGTTCATAAATAAGCATGTGCATCAAACGCACAAAAGCAAAAGAGTGTGAGTACCCTGTTTGTGTCATCATCTGGCTACTAAGCCATTTGGTGCAAGCAAATATGGTAAAGGCCATTAGGAAATCATCCTATGGGAACGGCAGCTATGTAAATTAATGCATAACTGAAGAAATCCAGCAACAGATGAAGACACAGCTAGCCTAGCCCACATACTTAACACCTATAGCTATTGATTCCATCAGACTGATAGACAATAGGTGTCTATTTAAGTTTGTCAACAGCAAAGAGCCACTGGAAGTCCAAATCTGGATCAACCAGTAAGCATCTATTCATCACAGCAAGCCAACAAGAGGTGGGAGCTTCCTGAACAGTCAAGAATGGCTGTTGAGGCAACCTCTACCACTTAAGCAATCAAACCACCAAGCCAGCACATATATCATTACCCAGAAGGGTTCAAATGAAGCTAGGGTCCCCAATATATGATTGGCATCCCTCTAGCTTAACTAAATTCATCCATATGATCGTTACTGTTAAACAGTTCACATCATTTATCCATCTAGTAAAGCCAAGAATTACAGATAAATGAAACAGATAAGCAACTCAAAGTATTAACACCTTGTCAGTGACCAATTGCTCACTGCAAGCATCAGATGATGCTTGAGCAAGCATCAAAACACATCAGCACAAGAATGTGTGTCACACAGACACCAGAGGGAGCACCAGATAAGCACAAGCAGCTAGCAAGCATGCAATCAGCAAGCAAGTGGTGATCAATTGATCACCAGAGCCTGTTAAAGCATACCAAAGCATGCTAGAATCAATCACTAGCATCACACAAGAGTTATATGAATTAAACAGCCACAGATAAACAATAGATACTTCACAAATCATCAAGTAATAATTCATAAATGTATCCAGAGCACATCAAAGGCATGATGAGCCACTGGATCAAGATGCACAAGCAAGGCACACATTAACTTATCATTAAATAACATTGTTAAGCTTCAGCAGTGCTCAATTGAACACAATCATAAATCTGAGCATCAGAATTAGCCACAATGGCTCAGGCATTTGAAAATATGCAAGAAGTATACACTGTAATCAATCCATAGCAATTCAAATGAATACACTTGAGGATCTGGCAAGCTTATCAACAAGAACAGAGGCACTGGGATGGAGCTAAACAAGAAATGCTAGCACAGCAAGTGATTAGGCTAGGAAATTCTTGCACAGAGGCACGGCGATACTACACCCAGCAGTAGCACACGCATAGCGCAGCATCATAGCACAGCAGGAGCAGGCAAACATGGCGCTGCAGAAGAACACAACCGCTCTTGTGTAGGCAAGCACAGTACAGCAGCAGGACTAGAGGAGGAAGAAGGTCAGGCACAGGAGGGGAGCAGGAAAGGAGGCGCACTTACCCGGAGTCGAGGAGAACAGCGCAGCCATGGCGGCCACGGCGGCACACGCCGGAGCGCGGCGGCGCCAGGCCAAGCCAGGCCATGGCAGCACCACAGCACCATGGCCAGGCACAGCAACACCGCAGCATCAGGGGCGCCGGTAGGCGGCGCATCGCCATGAATCCTTGCGGCCAGGGTTGCAGGCGAGTTGGGGCCGCGTGGTGGCGTGGATGAATTCCAGATCGACGCGGACCACCGTGTCCGCCGTCGAAAGGCGGATCAGATCCACCTGATCTCGCCGGCGGCGGCAGCCTGAGTTGGCCGGAGAAACTCCGAGAAGGGGGCGGCGACGAGGCAATCGCCAGAGAGGAGAAGGGGATTAGGGTTTCGGTGCGAGGAGAGAGGAGAGAGCGAGTGGGCCGACCGAGCCAACCAAGTGTCTCGGGTTCGACCTAACCCGTTGGGCCACCCTGACAGGTGGGGCCCAAGGGTATTTAGGTCATTTCATAATTCCAATAAATACAGAAACTTTGAAATTATATAAGAAATGCTTAATAGCTCTAAAAAAATAATTAAAAATATGAAAATAGATCAGCATAAAATTCTCTATCATAATAAAATACAAAAGAGAATTATTGAAGACAATTAAGAATAAGTCTTCATTTAGTGATTTAAATAACCATCTAAATCCCACATATAATTTTCAATAATAAAAATTAGACCATTACTGCATTTGAACTTTAAAAACACCTTGACAACATTTCAAGGTTGTATATTACTTTAATTTAAGTATCCCCAAATTATTCTTAGTATCAACCTCTTACATAAAATAATAACGATGTCGAAAGGGGGAAACAAACCCTAAAACTGGAATCATGCATAATTGCTTCTTTAACCATTGCCCTTATCGGACAATGATGCTATTTTTCAGAACCAGAGGAAAAGGGTCAGTCCACACCATCCAACTGCAAAACTTTGCAGTGTTCAGGCAAGTTCATCGCTTGCTCATGTCATTTCAGTATTTTTACCAAATTACTTGCAAAGTACTATGTTTATCACTATCGCATGAAAAGCAAAACCACTATTTTCATAACTATGAATATGACTATGTGGTGGGAAATGGAACCATGGATTGTGTTGATATGGTGGAGGTTCCATTGCAAGGGTTTATATCCATCTAGGATTAAACAACAAATGTCGCCAGTGATTCTTGTGCCGTAATACCCGTGTTAACCATAAGATCCGGAGTGGGACGGAGTAGTCAAAAGTGTTTCCACCTCTTGTTCATCAACGGATGCGCTTTACCGTAGTACACTTGTAATCCAAGGGGGCAAGCTGGTGAGGCTGGAGAGTCCTAAGTCCCCACGGCATTGTCCGTAGTACACTTGTCGCCCGAAGGAGCAAAATGGTGAGGCTGGGGAGTCCTAAGTCCCCACGGTATTGCGGTCTATGATGGGTTGCAGCTACCGGCGAAGGAGTTTGGTTCAATCCCAGACTGTCGTCGTGGTCGGGGTCCACCCTGAAATATATGGGAATAATGGGACCGGCGAGGACCCAGGGTCGGGGCATGCAACAAAGGGTGGGTGTTCGAGGTAGCGGAGGAACATGATTGGCTAGAGCTTATACCGGGCCTCACACCGAGGGAAGTGTGGACGGGAAAGCTGCCCGGTTGGCACCAAGGTTAAGATCTCTTATGGGTAAAGCAACACACCTCTGCAGAGTGTAAAGAACCGTGACCTGTCACTCCCTGTTCCGGGATAAGGAACTGCGAACGCAGCCGGAAAGGAGCTCCATGAAGTTCTAGTAAACCGGTGAAGGCTGACGGACATAGCACTTTGGAATAAAAGCAATCTCTTGAAGAAATGTTTACCAAAACTTGCATTGGTATTAGACTTTCTGGTCTAATATCGTAGCTAGTGCATTAAACACCTCTTATCTATAATGAACTTGTTGAGTACGCTTGTACTCATACCACTCCTAAATCCCATGCTTAGATTGTCTGAACCGTCTAGAGGAGGACTACGACAACAATGAAGGAGCCGAGATCATCGGCTATGAAGAACCAGACCTCTCTGGAGGTATCGAGGGCGTAGACTACCTCATCGTCTACGGAACCGGGGAGGCTTCCGGAGGAGATCAAGCCTGAACATCTCGAGTAGTAGTAGTAGCCGAGCAGCCCGAACTCTTAATATTTAGCTGCTCAAAGAAATAAATGTATAACTTAATGAGACTCTTGTATTGTAAGCTAAGTTGGGTTCGCCTCGAACCCAGCAGTATTCCTCTTAGGACCCAAGAGGAGCTCCGAGACGACACGTGTGTGATATTTGTAATACTAAATGAATGAGTTATGGACCTGCTATGTTCTGTTGTACTACTCTGAGGGATGTAATATTTGCGGAATGGTACTTCGTGAATGTTATATCAACGACTGGCATACTACAACATGCAGTGGTATGCAGGGTCACCACAGAAACAGATTTCTTTGCTGTCACGAATTTCGACCTAATTCTCTGTAGGTAACTCAGAAAATTATGCCAATTTACGTGAGTGATCCTCAGATATGTACGAAACTTTCACTAAATTTGAGCATTTTCATTTGAGCAAGTCTGGTGCCTCTTTAAAATTCGTCTTTACGGACTGTTCTGTTTTGACAGATTCTGCCTTTTATTTCGCATTGCTTCTTTCGCTGTGTTGGGTGGATTTCTTTGTTCCATTACCTTCCAGTAGCTTTGAGCAATGTCCAGAAGTGTTAAGAATGATTGTGTCACCTCTGAACATGTGAGTTTTTGATTATGCACTAACCCTCTAATGAGTTTGTTTCGAGTTTGGTGTGGAGGAAGTTTTCAAGGGTCAAGAGAGGAGGATGATATATGATCAAGAAGAGTGAAAAGCCTAAGCTTGGGGATGCCCCCGTGGTTCATCCCTGCATATTTCAAGAAGACTCAAGCGTCTAAGCTTGGGGATGCCCAAGGCATCCCCTTCTTCATCAACTTATCAGGTTTCTTCTATTGAAACTATATTTTTATTCGGTCACATCTTATGTGCTTTACTTGGAGCGTCTGTGTGTTTTTATTTTTGTTTTTGTTTGAATAAGATCGGATCCTAGCAATCCTTGTTTGGGAGAGAGACACGCTCCGCTTTTTCATATGAACACTTATTCTTCGTTTTACTTTTAATGTTCAATGATAAAAGTTGGAAGCTACATCACTTATGGTTATTTAGTTGGAAACGAGAAAATGCCTCATATTGTCTTGAATAATTTGACACTTGGCAATTGTTTTGAGCTCTCAAGTAGATCATGATTAAGTTTTTTCATGTAGTTTAAACCTATTAGTGGAGAAATACTGTAGAGCTTGTTGAAATTGGTTTGCATGATTGGTCTCTCTTAAGGTCTAGATATTTTCCGGTAAAAGTGTTTGAGCAACAAGGAAGACAGGTGTAGAGTATTATAATGCTTGCAATATGTTCTTATGTAAGTTTTGTTGTACCGGTTCATACTTGTGTTTGCTTCGAATAACCTTGCTAGCCCAAAGCCTTGTACCGAGAGGGAATGCTTCTCGTGCATCCAAAACCTTGAGCCAACCACTATGCCATTTGTGTCCACCATACCTACCTACTACATGGTATTTCTCCGCCATTCCAAAGTAAATTGCTTGAGTGCTACCTTTAAACAATTCAAAATTTATCACCTCTGATTTGTGTCAATGTTTAATAGCTCATGAGGAAGTATGTGGTCTTTATCTTTCAATCTTGTTGGGCAACTTTCACCAATGGACTAGTGGCTTCATCTGCTTATCCAATAACTTTGCAAAAAGAGCTGGCAATGGGATTCCCAGTCCCAAATTAATTAACAAAAATAGACACTCCTCCATGGTATGTGATTATTGGACGGCACCCGAAGGATTCGGTTAGCCATGGCTTGTGTAAGCAAAGGTTGGGAGGAGTGTCATCATAATAAAACTAAAATAAAAAGGCACTCCTTCATGGTATGAGATTGTTGGCAGGCACCCGAGGATTCGGTTAGCCATGGTTTGTGAAAGAAAGGTTGGAAGGAGTGCCACACAAAAATAAAAATAAAATGGGAGCCGCTCTTTGAAGGTTTGTCTGGCAAGGGGGTTAGAGTGCCCACTACCATTCGTTGACAAAAACAAACACCTCTCAAAACTTTACTTTTATGCTCTCTTTATGTTTTCAAAACCAAAGCTCTATCACAAATATAGCAATCAATGCTTCCCTCTGCGAAGGGACATTCTTTTACTTTATGTTGAGTCAGTTTACCTACTTCCTTCCATCTTAGAAGCAAACACTTGTGTCAACTGTGCATTGATTCTTACATACTTTCTTATTTGCACTTATTATATTACTTTATGTTAAAAATTATCCATGAGATATGCATGTTGAAAGTTTAAAGCAACTGCTGAAACTTAAATCTTCCTTTGTGTTGCTTCGATGCCTTTACTTTGAATCTATTGCTTTATGAGTTAACTCTTGTGCAAGGATTTTGATGCTTGTCTTGAAAGTACTCTTCATGAAAAGTTTTGCTATATGCTATCTATTTGTTAGCAACTATAGATCATTGCCTTGAGTCACTTCATTCATCTCATGTGCTTTGTAATAGTATGATCAAGGTTATGTAAGTAGCATGTCACTACAGAATTTTTTTTATCGTTTACCTACTCGAGGATGAGTAGGAACTAAGCTTGGGGATGCGTATACGTCTCCAACGTATCCATAATTTCTGATGTTCCATGCTTGTTTTATGACAATACTTACATGTTTTGCTTGCACTTTATAATGTTTTTATGCATTTTCCGGAACTAACCTATTAACAAGATGCCGAAGTGCCAGTTCCTGTTTTCTGCTATTCTTGGTTCCAGAAAGGCTGTTCGGGCAATATTCTCGGAATTGGACGAAATCAACGCCAAACATCTTATTTTTCCCGGAAGACCCCAGAACACCAAAGGAGAGTCGGAGGCGAGCCAGGGGGGCCCCACACGACAGGGCCGCGCGGGCTCCACCCTGGCCGCGCCGGCCTATGGGGAGGAGGCCCCGTGGCCCCTCCGACTCCGTCTCTTCGCCTATATAAGCCCTTTCGACCTAAAAACGCGACACCAATTGACGAAACTCCGAGAAAGACTCCGGGCGCCGCCACCATCGCGAAACTCCGTTTCGGGGGACGAAGTCTGCGTTCCGGCACCCTGCCTTGACGGGGAAGTGCCCCCGGAAGCCATCTCCATCAACGCCACCGCCTCCATCATGCTCCGTGAGTAGTTCCCCCATGGACCACGGGTTCTAGCTGTAGCTAGTTGGTATTCTCTCCCCCATGTACTTCAATACAATGATCTCATGAGCTGCCTTACATGATTGAGATTCATCTGATGTAATCGGTGTTGTGTTTGTCGAGATCCGATGGATTGTTACGTTATGATTGTCTATCTACAAAGTTTGTGAAGTTATTGTTGCTGCAATCTTGTTATGCTTAATGCTTGTCACTAGGGCCCGAGTGGCATGATCTTAGATTTGAGCTCTATACTTATTGCTTAGATTGTATCTACAAGTTGTATGCACATGTCTATGTCCGGAACCAAAGGCCCCAAAGTGACAGAAATTGGGACAAGCTGGAGGGAAAGGCTTAGATATGAGGATCACATGTTTTCACCGAGTGTTAATGCTTTGCTCCGGTGCTCTATTAAAAGGAGTACCTTAATTTCCGAGTAGATTCCCTAGAGGCCCGGCTGCCACCGGCTGGTAGGACAAAAGATGTTGTACAAGTTTCTCATTGCGAGCACGTATGACTATATATGGAAAACATGCCTACATGATTAATGATCTTGATGTTCTGTCTTAATGCTATTTCAATCCTATCAATTGCCCGACTGTAATTTGTTCACCCAACACTTGTTATTGGAGAGTTGCCACTAGTGTAGATAGCTGGGAACCCCGGTCCATCTTTCATCATCATATACTCGTTCTACATGTCATTGGAAGTAGTATCAACTATTTTACGGTGCCATTGCTCTCATATTACTATTACTCGCTGCTGTGTTATCGTTACTACTGCTCTCATATCATTGCTACTTTCACATCACCCCTGTTACTAGTGCTTTCCAGGTGCAGCTGAATTGACAACTCAGTTGTTAAGGCTTATAAGTATTCTTTACCTCCCCTTGTGTCGAATCAATAAATTTGGGTTTTACTTCCCTCGAAGACTGCCGCGATCCCCTATACTTGTGGGTTATCACTACGCTTAATTGGGTGTGTCCATTACATCATTCACACAATGACATAACCTTGTTATTAATAACATCCAATGTTCATGATCATGAAACTATGATCATCTATTAATCAACAAGCTAGTTATACAAGAGGCTTACTAGGGACTCCTTGTTGTTTACATAACACACATGTATCAATGTTTCGGTTAATACAATTATAGCATGATATATAAACATTTATCATAAACACAAAGATATATAATAACCACTTTATTATTGCCTCTTGGGCATATCTCCAACAGTCTCCCACTTGCACTAGAGTCAATAATCTTGATTACATTGTAAGGTACCTAACACCCATGGCATTCTGGTGTTAGTCTTGCTTTGCCCTAGGGAGAGCTTTAGTCAACGGATCTGCAACATTCAGATCAGTGTGTACTTTGCAAATCTTTACTTCTCCATCTTCGATGTACTCGCGAATCGAATGAAAACGCAGCTTGATATGCTTCAGCCTCTTGTGTGATCTTGGTTCTTGTGCATTGGCGATGGCACCCATGTTGTCACAATAGATGACTAGTGGGTCCAATGCACTAGGAACCACACCAAGCTCAACAATGAACCTCTTCATCCATACCGCTTCCGATGAAGCCTCCGAAGCCGCTATGTATTCCGGTTCTGTTGAAGACTTCGCCACCGTGCACTGCTTGGAGCTGCACCAGCTTACTGTAGCACCATTCAATATAAACACGTACCCAGACTGAGACTTAGAGTCATCAGGATCAGTGTTCCAACTTGCATCGGTGTAACTGGTTACAACGAGCTCTTGGTCACCGCCATAACAAAGAAACATATCCTTAGTTCTTTTCAAGTACTTCAGGATATTCTTGACCATTGTCCAGTGTTCCATCTCTGGATCACTTTGATATCTGCTGGTCAAACTAACAGCATGTGCGATATTCGGTCTAGTACACAGCATGGCATACATGATAGAGCCTACTGCCGAGGCATAGGTGACATAGGCATCCCCAATGGGCCTGCCGAAGATGGTACCCGGGGTTTGCTCAAGGCCCACGACTCGATGAATATGGAGATTCGGAAGCCCAAGTTAGTACTAAGGAAAGCTAGAGTTGTATTAGGAAATATAGACTTGTAATTTTACGGGACGGGTTAGAAACCCTCCCGGACTCTGTAACTTGTGTATTACAAATCCCTCGACTCCGCCTCCTATATAAGGGGGAGTCGAGGGACAAAGAGAGGATCGATTCCTTGTTCACGCAACCCTAGTTTTCATAAATGTCGAGTACTTTTCGGCTGAAACCTTCGAGATCTACTTGCCCTCTACTTCCGACTAAAACCCAAGTCTGCAACATGTAGGCATTGATAAGTTAATCCCTTGTCAATTGGCGCCGTCTATGGGAATTAGAGGTGTCAAGGATCTGATCTCGATGGCATGTTCAAGATCGTCGACTTCGTCGGTAGCAAGCAACGCCATGGATAGAGGTAAACAGATCGAAACGCGGTCTCGTTGATTTTGTTCCTCCCCCCCCCCCCCCCGTTTGGATGCATATGCGTATCTGGAGGAGCCCATGGAGATGACGTTCGGAAAGTTCCACTTCCGCATTGAAAAGGAAGGATCATATTGTCTCGAAATTTCGATCTCGTCGGGATTATCAGCGGCCGATCCCGATTTTTCGAGTTCAGTATCGTCAATAGAGTCAAGTGACGAGGAGATTTCATCGCCACACTTCATCAGCACCAGGGCAAGTGAAAAACTCGCCAAGATCTTCAGCGACATGTCTTCCGAATCATCTGCGGACTCTGATATAAGCGATGACTCGAGCAACATCGACAGCTTCAACTTCATCGACAGATCCATTACTGTTGGAAAGGTCTTCACCAATCTCAATGATGGTGTCACCAAACCCGACAAAGTTCATAATCCAAAATATCGTCAGATCTATGCAATTGGAGAACCAAGTCGCCCAGGGGAGGAGACGTCAGAAAACTTCGACGATGCGGGAAATCCGTATGTCGATCCTGCAGATCTCACGCGAGGTTTGGGAACAAAATATATCGGACCAGGAACACGAGAGATGGTGCGATTTCCGCAGGCAGTGTGGGATCGAGTAGCAAGAGCTATTGATGGAACAGAACCAATGACCATTACGGCGACACCTGAGGAGATACAAGCGTATCAATATAGGCTTGCACGTACCAGGAGGGAGCTCGAGAAGCAGAAAATCGAGTTGGACAGGAGGCAGGAAGCAGCTTCCGCATCAAGCGAGCGAAGGGCGAGCTAAGCCGAAATTCAGGAACTTCGGGAGATAGTCATAGAGAAGCTCGAAGGAGAGCAAGATCTCGGCTGCAAAATATACCTGAAGCAGAGAGAGAAAATTTAGTTCAAAACCTAGACATGTCTTTTATGTCAATTGACACGAGGGGGAATATTATTCCGAAAACATCGGAAGCGGGATACATGGCAACGCAAGCTTTCATCCTAGCGTCCAAGCCACCTCCCGGAGATCCAAGAGAAGCGTTGTATAACATGGCCATGGCAGGGTGTGGAGCCATGGGAGCAGCATTCGCAACTACACCTCCCGAAGGATCAGCAAGGCAAAATAGTCCACGACCCACTGCAGCAGCACCAGGTCCCGAAAGAACAAGTGGAGCAAGAGACACAGCAGCACAAGCACGGGTGGACAGAGCACGACAAAATAGAAGGGAACATCGGCATTCCCCAGAGATAGATGACGAGGATATGTGTGGGCTACCGTGCTTTACAAGGAGGGTCCGGAAAACTCGAGTCCCGTCAGGATTTAAGTTACCCGACATTCAAGTACACTTGAGCGGAGCCGCACGATCTTGGATAAAGAAGCTTCCTCCAGGTTCCATCGACAGCTGGGGTAGTTTTGAGGATGTGTTCGTCAAGAATTTCCGATCTACTTGCAAAAAACCAGCATCACTAGAAGAGTTGAGATCATGTCGACAAAAGCATGATGAATCAATGAGAAAATACATCCAAAGGTGGAACATCATTAAAAACTCGGCAGAAAATATATTTGACGAAAGAGCAATAGATGCGTTTGTGGCAGGAATTCGACGAGGAGATTTTGTCGAAGACTTGGGAAGAACCAACCCAAGGACAGTGTCAGCATTGATGGAGATAGCAAACAGATGGGCAGATGGACAAGATGCTGTTCACAATAAACGACATAGGTCACCAGAGGAGGACCGCAGTCGAAATTTCCAAAATAGATGACGATTCTCTCGGCAGTTTTCGAGTTATGACGCTCCTGGCCAAATATCAGCTGGTTTCCGAGGAAATACTGGGGGAAACAGTCGAGATGATTATCAAAGGAGTAGCAAGCAGCGAGGCGACAGTATAGATGATTCCCGCAATAATAGCCAAAATAGTGGACCGAGGTTTCAGAGACCTTTCGTATCGCCCGAGGATATAATGAACGGGCCATGTCAGATGCATTTCTATCTCGACAATAATGGGAAGAGGCAGTCAGGACATCTGCAGAAGGACTGTCGAAATTTTCAAGCAATGTTAAGGGTCGCAAGGCTAGGCAATGCTCAAGCAACAAATAGAAACCCCCAAGGGCCCAGGAGCGAGATCCACCTGCCACCTCCTCCCGCAATTACGGACGAAAATCGGCACCAGCTCAGAATAGTGGCAGCACCACACCCACCTCCATATGTTGATCCTAACTCCAACGGCGCGGTCTCGATGATTCAGAAAGCTAGGCCGTCTAATAGGGCTCAGAAAGAAATTTCTCGACAAGTGTTCATGGCAGAGAAAATGCCTCCACCAACGATTGAGTACGTAAATTGGTCGGGACAGGACATTGGCTTCACAATTGCAGATCACCCGCAGCAAGTTCCCCGACCAGGGCAGTCAGCACTTATCTTACCGGCGGTAATCGTAGGTTTCGACGTATCTCGAGTATTCATAGATGGAGGCAGCAGTCTAAATCTTATGTATGCAGATACACTAAGGAAGATGAACATATCCCTAGCAAATCTAAAACCAACTGACACACGTTTCCATGGAATCACGCCAGAGAAGCCGAGTTATCCGTTGGGGAGGATCAATCTCAACGTTCAGTTTGGAACCCGAGAAAACTACAGGATAGAAAGGCTGGAGTTCGAAGTTGTGGATTTCCCGTCGCAATATCACGCTTTGTTGGGACGACCAGCATATGCCAGGTTTATGGCAGTACCACACTACACGTACCTGTTATGGAGGTTACCTGGACCTAAGGGACCAATCACAGTCAAAGGCAGTTTCGCGTTAGCTGATAAATGCGACAAGGATTTTCATCGATTGTCAGAAACTTTTGGGATGAAAGCAGAGTATATGGCGTCAAGACTCACAACCGATTATGATGTGCTGCCAGATGTAGGAAGGCATCTCAGGGAGCCAACCTTTAACACTATGAAAGATTCCAAGGAGGTGCCGATTCACCCGACAGATCCAAAGAAAACAACGTCCATTGCAGCAGACATGGACCTCGCATAGGAAAGCGCGCTCGTCGAGTTCCTCCGTGAGCCTTTGGAAAATCTTCGCATAGTGTCCAACTGACATGCCAGGAGTACCCTGATACGTCTCCAACGTATCGATAATTTCTTGTGTTCCATGCCACATTATTGATGTTATCTACATGTTTTATGCACACTTTATGTCATATTCGTGCATTTTCTGGAACTAACCTATTAACAAGATGCCGAAGTGCCGATTGCTTGTTTTACTGCTGTTTTTGGTTTCGAAATCCTAGTAAAGAAATATTCTCGGAATTGGACGAAATAAAAGCCCGAGAGGCCTATTTTCTCACGAAGCTTCCGGAAGACCGAAGACGAGACGAAGAGGGGCCACGAGGGGGCCACACCCTAGGGCGGCGCGGCCCCCCCTTGGCCGCGCGGCCACGTGGTGTGGGGCCCTCGTGCCGCCTCTTGACCTACCCTTCCGCCTACTTAAAGCCTCCGTGACGAAACCCCCGGTACCGAGAGCCACGATACGGAAAACCTTCCGCGAGACGCCGCCACCGCCGATCCCATCTCGGGGGATCACGGAGATCGCCTCCGGCACCCTGCCGGAGAGGGGAATCATCTCCCGGAGGACTCTACACCGCCATGGTCGCCTCCGGAGTGATGAGTGAGTAGTCTACCCCTGGACTATGGGTCCATAGCAGTAGCTAGATGGTTGTCTTCTCCCCATTGTGCTATCATTGTCGGATCTTGTGAGCTGCCTATCATGATCAAGATCATCTATATGTAATTCTATATGTTGCGTTTGTTGGGATCCGATGAATAGAGAATACTTGTTATGTTGATTATCAAAGTTATGCTTATGTGTTGTTTAAGATCTTGCATGCTCTCCGTTATTAGTAGATGCTCTGGCCAAGTAGATGCTTTTAACTCCAAGAGGGAGTACTTATGCTCGATAGTGGGTTCATGCTGCATTGACACCAGGACGGTGACAGAAAGTTCTAAGGTTGTGTTGTCTTTGTTGCCACTAGGGATAAAACATTGATGCTATGTCTAAGGATGTAGTTGTTGATTACATTACGCACCATACTTAATGCAATTGTCTGTTGCTTTGCAACTTAATACTGGAGGGGTTCGGATGATAACTCTGAAGGTGGACTTTTTAGGCATAGATGCGGTTGGATGGCGGTCTATGTACTTTGTCGTAATGCCCAATTAAATCTCACTATACTCATCATGATATGTATGTGCATTGTCATGTTCTCTTTATTTGTCAATTGCCCAAGCTGTAATTTGTTCACCCAACATGCTTGTTCGTCTTATGGGAGAGACACCTCTAGTGAGCTGTGGACCCCGGTCCAATTCTCTTTCTTGAAATACAATCTCATCGCAATACTTGTTTTTACTTGTTTTCTCTGCAAACAATCATCTTCCACACAATACGGTTAATCCTTTGTTACAGACAAGCCGGTGAGATTGACAACCTCACTTGTTTCGTTGGGGCAAAGTATTTTGGTTGTGTTGTGCGGGTTCCACGTTGGCGCCGGAATCCCTGGTGTTGCGCCGCACTACATCTCGCCGCCATCAACCTTCAACGTGCTTCTTGGCTCCTCCTGGTTCGATAAACCTTGGTTTCTTTACGAGGAAAACTTGTTGCTTTGTGCGCATCATACCTTCCTCTTGGGGTTGCCCAACGAACGTGTGAAATACACGCCATCAAGCTCTTTTTACGGCGCCGTTGCCGGGAGATCAAGACACGCTGCAAGGGAGTCTCCACTTCTCAATCTCTTTACTTTGTTTTTGTCTTTCTTAGTTTTATTTACTACTTTGTTTGCTGCACTAAATCAAAATACAAAAAAATTAGTTGCTAGTTTTACTTTATTTGCTATCTTGTTTGCTATATCGAAAACACAAAAAATTAGTTTACTTGCATTTACTTTATCTAGTTTGCTTTAATTACTTGTTGCTAAAATGGCCAACGCTGAAAATACTAAGTTGTGTGACTTCACAACCACAAATAATAATGATTTCTTATGCACACCTATTGCTCCACCTGCTACTACAGCAGAATTCTTTGAAATTAAACCTGCTTTCTTGAATCTTGTTATGAAAGATCAATTTTCTGGAAATAGTTACGATGATCTTTGCTGCCCATCTTAATAATTTTGTTGAAATATGTGAAATGCAAAAATATAAAGATGTAGATGGTGATATTATTAAACTAAAATTGTTCTCTTTCTCATTAAGAGGAAGAGCTAAAGATTGGTTGCTATCTCTGCCTAAGAAT